>NW_011888791.1:10407737-10412497 GCF_000151845.1 Pteropus vampyrus | reverse complement strand
AGAAACTGTTTTTCAAGATAGATGGCGTGAGAATCTGGGTGCAAGCAATACTACTCTGGCCCCTGGTGAATACATGACAGGAAAGAGCATTTCTCTTCCCCTTTGTGCTCCCACACGGTGAAGTAGGACCTAGTTACTGATTTGACATCATGGGAGTTTGGCAATTAGAAGACATTAGATGTTATTCTAGAGAAGGCCATGTTCTTCTCAGAAGGGCAATGACAGATAGCACAGCAGAACATCAGTGACAGCACCCTAGAATGAGCTATAGCCTGGTTTAAGAGCGTTAACTTCAAGTATGTCCATGTTGAACATTGAGACACATGGAATTTTCAGGAATGTTTGAGGAGAAATTTTCAGAGACATCAGTTCCTTCACTTATAAAGAAAGGTAAGGGCTAATTTGTATTTAACGTGTAGAATTTAGGTACAAATGCTAATACGAGTGCATTCGTGCCCTTAGGGTGGTGGGGCCTGGGATTATTTGGGATTTTTGTTTACTAGTTTATACTAGATTTAATTTTCTACTCTTATTTTTTTAACCTTCCTTTACTTTTTACATTAAAACATTTTATATTATGGTATTATACACCTCTTAAGGAACATTAAATAATTTCTTAGAATAAGGCAGTATTAAGTAAATGATTAAGTAATCGATATTTTACAGTAGAAAAAAGCACAAAAGATCAGTCAACATGTGATGCAAATAGAAGCTTGTGACAGACTGAATAATGATCTCTTGACGCTGTCCACCACCTTACTGACAGTATCTGTGACTGTTACCTCATATGGCAAATGGAACTTGGCTGGTGTGATTAAGTTAAAGGTCTCAAAATAGGGAGATAATTCTGGATTCACCAGGTGTGCCCAATGTAATTAACAGGGTGCTTAAAAAAGTAGAAGATGGAGGCAGAAGAGCCAGAGATGAAGCCGTGGCAATGCAAACTGAGGTCAGAGTGATACAGACATGGGTCATGGAATGTGGGAAGACTGTAGAAGTGGAAAGGGTAAGCAACAGATTCTCCCCTAGAGCATCCAAAATGAATAAAACTCTGAAGGCATGTTGATTTTAGAACTGGAAGACCCATTTTGGACTTCTGAGCTCCAGAACAGTAAGATAATAAATGTGAGTATGTATGTTGCTATGAGCTATTAAATGTGTGGTGATCTGTCACAGAAGCAATAGGAAACTCAAACAAAGCAATAGGAAACTTATACTTTATTCCAACTAAATTACTTTTTTTTTTTTTTGATGATAATACTAAATCTTTATGGGTTTAGTAATTATAGAACTCTTATACATAACTGGTAAAATACAAATTGTTACAACATTTCCAGAAGGTAAACTATGTAGACCAAAGTCTAAGTCCTTCAAATAACTTTAAAAATATTTTTCATGCTTTAAGACTTATTTTTTTCTACATAATGACATACAGTATTATATAAGTTTCAGGTGTATAACATAGTGATTAGACATTTATATACCTTACAAAGTACTCACCTAGATAAGTCTAGTACCATCTGACACCATACTTGTTATTACAATAGTATTGACTATATTCTCTATACTATACTTTAATCTGCTGACTATTTTTATAACTGGCAATTTGTACACCTTAATCCCTTTCACCTTTTTCACTCATCTCCCCAAAACCCTTCTCATCTGATGGCTATCAATTTGTTTTTTGTGTCTATGAGTTTGTTTCTGTTTTATTTATTCATTTATTTTGTTCTTTGGATTCCATGAACAAGTGAAATCCTATGGTACTTGTCTTTCTCTAACTGACTTATTTCGTTTAGCATAATACTCTCTAAGTCATCCATGTTGTCATAAATGGCAAGATTTCATTCTTTTTATGGCTGAGTTATATTTCACCGTATATGTGTACCACATCTTCTTTATCCTTTTGTCTATTGATCAACACTTAGCTTGCTTTCATATCTTGGCTATTGTAAATAATGCTGCAATGAACATTGGGGTGAATATATCTTTTTGAATTGGTGTTACGAATTTCTTCAGATAAATGACCCAGCAGTGAAACAGCTGGGTTATATGATAGTTCTATTTTTTTTTAATTTTAAGAAATTTTCATACTGTTTTCCATAGTGGTTGCACCAATTTATGCAATCCTTATCAAAATACCAATGACATTTTTCACAGAACTAGAACAAATAATCTTAAAATTTTTATGGAACCACAACAGACCCTGAATAGCCAAAGCAATCTTGAGAAAGAAGAATAAAGTTGGAGATATCATGCTACCTAACATCGAACCATAGTACAAGACTATAATAATCAAAACAGCATAGTACTGCCATAAAAATAGACACACTGATCAATAGAACAGAATAGAGAGCCCAGAGATAAACCTACACATATATGGTAAGTTAATCAATGACAAAGGAGGCAAGAATATACAATAGGATAAAGACAGCCCCTTCAAAAACTGGACAGATATATACAAAAAATGGAAATTATACCACTTTCTTATACCACCTAGAAAAATAAACTCAAAATGGATGAGAGACTCAAAATGTAAGACCTGAAAGCATAAGACTCCTAGAAGGAAACGTAGGCAGTAAACTCTTTGACATTTATCTTAGCAATATTTTTTTCGGATAGTTCTCCTTGGGCAAAGACAATAAAAGCAAAAATAAATAAATGGGGCTACATGAAAGTAAAATCTTTTGCATTTCAAGAAACCAGCAACAAAACAAAAAGACAACCTACTAAATGAGAAAATATATTTGCAAATGATATATTTCATAAAAGATTAATATCTCAAACATGAAGAACTCATATAGCTCAATATCAAGAAAACAAGCAATCTAATTAAAAAAAATGGGCAGAGACATGAATTTCTCCAAAAAAGACATACAGATGGCCAACAGACACATTAAAAGAGGCTTAGCATCATTATACACCAGGGAAAAGCAAATCAAAATTAAAATGAAATATCACCTTATGCCTGTCAGAATGACTATTACCAATAAATCAACAAACAACAAGTGTTGGTGAGGATGTAGAGAAAATAATTTTAACATTTGACCCACTAACTAAACTCTAGGACTGTACAATGAGAAAATAGAGATGTACACAAATATTTTTGCACAGTAATGTAAATTCAAATAAATATGCCAAAACTGAATTCAACTTAAATATTCATTAATATGACAATGTTTAGATAAACTTTACTATATTCATGAATGTAAAAATATCATACAGTCAACAACTCCTTAGAATGCCAAGAAAAAGAGGCAGATGACAAAATTGATATAAAGTACAACTCTAATATTATAAAATGTGGACACAGATACATGCAGGAAAAAGATTAATAGTAAATATACTAAAATAACTTATGTTTGTATTATGAGATTTTGTGTGATTTGCATTTTCACTTTTATATAATCTTGAATTTTTAAAATTAATTTTATGCAAAGTTAATGGATTACTTTTACAATCATAAAAATTAAATATGAAATGTATATTTAATATATTATTATGAGGAAACCCAATAAACAAAATGTCATTACATGCTAAGTGAGTGTAGCAAGCCCAGAATGATTAAAGTTCTCCTTTGGACCACTGTCTTTCTACTCTTTTCTTCTACCTCTCTATGTTGGATTTCCAGAGATCTCTGGTTTCTAGGAAGTATAGTATGAAAATCAGTGATCTAGTCCAACCCACGCATTTTGATAGAATCCAGAAAATCTAAGTGAAAAACCATTATAAACCTCAAACTAGAAGAACGGTTCTCTAGCTCCTAAGGCAGAGCTCTTTTTATTATATCAAAATGTGTTTCACATTTTCATTTTCCCCAGACTGGTTTGAAAAAAGTATGTTTGTCCCCTTCTCTACTGGGACATCCTACTGGGAATAAAAAAAAAAAGAAAAAGGAATCCAGCTCGTGTTTAGCTCCTTTAATAAGAGGAATGCTTGGTACACAAATCCATTTGGAATTCTAAAATTCTTGGTCTTTTCTCTGTGCCCTGTAATCCTTTATGGGAGAAAATGTGCATTTTGTTTATCTTAAAGAGTTGTAATATTCTTTCGTTTGTATTGTTTGTTTGTTTGTTTTTGATTTGGTCTTAAATAAACAGTGGCAGATTTTACTGTAAGGTCGCTGGTCCTTTCCATTGTATCTTCACTGGCAATGTTGAACTATGTCCTGAAATTGATGACCAGAGAAATGGGTAAACAGTGTTGGTCTTTGGTACACAGTTGTCTGTGTATCTGTGTTGTGCAAGTCCCAGACTATTGATAGTAATGCTCTTGACTAGTAATGCCTGAGGCATTCACCTGGCTGGTATCCCTTAGAGACATTTCTCCCCACCAGTCGTTGTGGCTCTTATTATGACTGCAGGATGCAGCTTTTGCGACAACCATCAGGGAACTTTGTAGAATCAGATTTACTACTCATAAGTTCTGGAGTTTATATGGCATGCCCAAGACCACACAGCAAGATTGTGTGGAGAGTGTGGGGTGGTGGGGGAGGAAAGGGGTGGGGAAGAGAGAGAGAAAAAAATAAAGAGAGAGAGAGAAAAAATGAGAGAGGGAGGAGAGCACTCAAACCTAAGACTCTGTCTTACTTATAGTCTGAGGGTGAGGGTGTCTAAGGTTTCCCACAGGTTTGTTCTTTAGTGGCTAATTTAAAACATAAGAGCAGAGATGAGGATATAGGAGAGGAGATGAAAAATCACTCAACTGGTTAGTTATCTAGGTTACTCAGGGCTTTCTGAAAGATGGAGATGCATGGATGG
>NW_011888791.1:10405427-10406920 GCF_000151845.1 Pteropus vampyrus | reverse complement strand
TATAGCATCATTCTCATAAATAGCATTTCTTAGGCTATTAGCTGGGATACCTTGGTTCTCTTCAAGGAATTTCTATAACGAGGTAACTTGTGCTTGCTCAGTGATGATCTAGAACAAGAACAGAAGCTATGGGTTTCTAGATGCTCAGGCGCAAAGTCACCTTGGCTGCATTCCATTGATCAGAGCACCTACATATGTAAAGCAATTATTAATGGACTTAAAAGGAGAAATCTACAGTAATAAAATAATAGTAGGAGATTTTAATATCCCTACTCATAGATCATCCAGACATAAAATTAATAATGAAATAATGGCCTTAAATGTCACATTCAGTCAGGTCGACTCAGTAGACACTTATAGAACATTTATCTCAAAACTGTAGAATACAAATTTTTTTCAAGTGCACATGGATCATTGGATCATTCTCCATATTAGGCCACAAACAAGGCCTTATAAATTCAAGAAGATTGAAATCATACCAAGTATCTTTTCTGACTGCAGTGGCATGAAACTAGATATCAATTATAGGAAGAAAACTGGAAAAAAATGCAAATATGTGTAAACTAAACAACATGCTACTAAACAACCAATGGATCAAAGAAGAAATAAAATAAGAAATCAAAAGCTATCTTGAAACAAATGAAAATAAAAACACAACTTTTCAAAATTTATGGGATGCAACAAAAGCAGTTCTAACAGGGAAATTCAGTTACACAGGCCTACCTAGAGAAACAAGAAAAATCTCAAATACACAATCTAATTCTACACCTAAAGGAACAAGAGAAAGAAGAACAAATAAAATCTAAAGGAAACAGAAGAAAGAAAACAGAGTGAAAATAAACAAAATAGAAATTAAAAAGCAATAGAAAAAAGTCAATGAAATTAAGAGAGCTAGTTCTTTGAAAAGATAAACAAAATAGATGAACCTTTAGCTAAACTCATCAAGAAAAAGGAGAGAGTTCAAATAAGTAAAATTATAAAGGAACAAGGAGAAATTACAACCAATGCCACAGAAACACAAAAAAATTATTAAAGAACACTACGAGTAATTATATGCCAGCAAATTAGTCAATCTAAAAGAAATGAATAAATTTCTAGAAGTATATAAACTTCCAAGACTGAACCAGAAAGAAATACAAAATCTAAACAAACAAATTACTAGCAATGAAAGTAAAGCAGTAATGTAAAAACTCCTCCAAAAATAAAAGTCCAAGACCAGATGGCTTCATGGGTGATTTCTACCAAATATTTCAAGAAGAATTTATGCCTATTCTTCTTAAATTATTTCAAAGAATCAAAGAGAAAGAAATGCTGCCATACTCATTTTATGAAGCCAGCATTACTCTGATACCAAAACCAGATAAAGACATTAAAAAAAAAAAAAAAAAAAGTTACAGGTCAATATCCTTGATGGAATTAAATTTAAATGATAACTCTTTTAGAAATAAAGTCAAATACAGCAGAAGAAATAATCTGAACCACAGAATTCAGGT
>NW_011888791.1:10404304-10405377 GCF_000151845.1 Pteropus vampyrus | reverse complement strand
ACCAAAACCAGATAAAGACATTAAAAAAAAAAAAAGTTACAGGTCAATATCCTTGATGGAATTAAATTTAAATGATAACTCTTTTAGAAATAAAGTCAAATACAGCAGAAGAAATAATCTGAACCACAGAATTCAGGTGAATAAAATACAAAAAATTCTTCATATATCTATAAATAAATTTTATTTAAAACTGGATACCCCACGTGTCATACATGGAGGTGTGCTACCCAGATTTTCCTTCAAGAGAGCCTATGCTATGTGTAGGGCAATTAGCCAATAGGAGTCAGAAACACCTCTTTGATTATCAAATTTTCTTACCTAAGGGGCTAATGAGGGTGAGGAGACCAGGTAGGACAGAAGTCTCTTTGTTATTATTTGACCCAGAGCAGCATCTAAATCTCTTACTTCTTGTATTAGTTTGCTAGGGCTGCCATATGATATCTCAGACTGGGCTTAAACAACAGAAATCTATTTTCTTAAATTCTGGAGGAATTCTAGAGAAACATGGCAGAGTGACAGATGTCCTCAGAACTCTCCCCTTGAAACAACAATAAGCTAAACATCTAAAACTCAACAAAGAACACCCAAACGGCACTCCAGCATGTCTGAGCATGGGATCTGTGCATAAGAGCTACCACAGGTCAGATCCCCAGGTTTCGGGCAGTGGACTGGGAGAAATAAAGAAGCTACCTCTCTCAGCCTCCAGAGCTCCCTGTAGGAGGAGGGGGAAGGGAAAAGGTGTAGCGAGTTCCCTGAGCAGCCGTGCCTGAGAGAGCTGTGAGTTCCACTCAGTCGGAAGCAGGGCCCAGTCGTAAAGACAGAAAGCAGAGAAGCGGGATGGCAGAAAAACAACAGTTGATGATTTTAACCAGCTGCAGTTGCAAAACCGAGGCTGAGCTGCAGTCCCCCAACCCCCAACCGAGAGGGGCCTCCCCCAATGCCCTCCTAGACGGATCACCATGGAGACACAGGGGAATCTGAGCAAATGTAAGCAAAACTGTCACTAACACTGACCAGAACTGAGACTGAGGGTAGTGAAAGTAATGAAATATCTACAAGAAAAAAAAAAAAAA
>NW_011888791.1:10402062-10402937 GCF_000151845.1 Pteropus vampyrus | reverse complement strand
AAAAAAAAAAAAAAAAAAGACATTCATTATTAAGGCTTTATAAAACAGCAGGGATCCAAGAGGCTTAGACGCCACCTACTGGAAATCAAAAGAAAAGCACCTTTTTTGCAACAGGCTAAAAAGAGAATTTTATATAATAAATCTTCTTACTGGGGAAAAAAGCAGAATACACTTCCATTAATGCCCAGGAGGAGAAATAGTCCATTAAAAACCATGAACAACCAAGGTGACAAAGCATCTCAGAAAGAAAGAGGAAAATCTCCAGAAAATAAGCTTATAGACGTAGAAATATGCAACTTAAATGACAGAGAATTCAGGATGGTACTTCTGAAACAATCCAGTGAGTTCTGATACGAGTCATATCAACAATTTCAGGAACTGAAAAAAAAACAACTAGAAATAATGAAAGAGAAATACAAGAACTAGCTGATACCATCAGGAGAGGAAACAAAAATAATGGGTATTATCGAAGGTGAGGAAAAGGAGCAGGGATTAGAAAGCATTTTCAGACAACTGGTGGATGAGAATTTTCCAAATCTCATCAAAGAAATAAGATGGAGCTTGGAATTCAAAAAGTCAACAAAACATCCAATTACCTCAACCAAAAAAAAACCTTCACCAAGACACATTGTATTAACATTGTAAAAAATTGATGACAAAGACAGAATTCCCAGGGCAGCCAGAGAGAAGAAAACAATAGCTTATAAAGGATATTCCATTAGATTATTGTCGGACTTCTTAGCACAAACCTTACAAGCCAGAAAAGAGTGGAATCAAATATTCAAACTATTAAGTGAAAGGAACTATCAGCCTAGAATAATGTATCCAGCTGAGCTCTCCTTTAGATATGAAGGAGAAATTAAGACCTTTTCAGA
>NW_011888791.1:10401555-10402012 GCF_000151845.1 Pteropus vampyrus | reverse complement strand
TTCAAACTATTAAGTGAAAGGAACTATCAGCCTAGAATAATGTATCCAGCTGAGCTCTCCTTTAGATATGAAGGAGAAATTAAGACCTTTTCAGAGATATAAAAATTGAGAGAATTCTCCACTACGAAGCCTGCACTATAGGAAATTCTGAAAGGGGTCAGCTCACCTAAAACAAAATGACCAAAAAAAAAAAAAAACCATAATTAGAAGTAAGATGACTATCAGGCAAATTGAAGCAGAGGAGGGCAACTTACTAAGAACAGGGCATTATAAGCTTAAACAATAAGAAGAAATTTGCTATAGCAAGATAGTAATTGAAGTTCATCATTCATAGGGACAAAATGAGACAACAATGACTAAAAAGGAGAGGATTCAAAGATCCAAATGTTAAAGGGGAATGGAGGAAAATAGATCACTGCATATATATAATTATCTGTTATATATTCATAATGGTAAC
>NW_011888791.1:10398797-10400515 GCF_000151845.1 Pteropus vampyrus | reverse complement strand
AACAATAAGAAGAAATTTGCTATAGCAAGATAGTAATTGAAGTTCATCATTCATAGGGACAAAATGAGACAACAATGACTAAAAAGGAGAGGATTCAAAGATCCAAATGTTAAAGGGGAATGGAGGAAAATAGATCACTGCATATATATAATTATCTGTTATATATTCATAATGGTAACTACTCACCAAAGATTCAGAACTGAGGTATATAACATATACCAAGAACCAGAGGGAAAACCCACAGAAGCCAACCAAAATAAAGAAAACAGAAACACAAGGTCCAGGAAACAATGGAAATGCTGAGATGCCCAGAAAGCAAAAGATAAAATGGCTATAAGAAGACCTCATATTTCAATAATCACCCTAAATATAAATGGACTAAACTCATCAATAAAAAGGCACAGAACTACAGAATGGACCAAAAAACAGAACCCAGCCATTTGCTGCCTCCAGGAGATACATTTCAGTGCTATTGACAAATATAAACCCAAAGTGAAAGAGTGGAAAATGATATTTCAAGCAAATGGCATTCAGAGAAAAGCAGGAGTAGTGGTGCTAATATCAAAAGAAATAGACTTCAAAATAAAAAAGGTAAAATAAAGATGCTTTATCATTCTAAAGGGAATCATGAACTTACAAGACATAATACTTATTAATATCTATGATCTCAATCAGGGGGCCCCAAAATATGTAAAGCAATTATTAGCAGAACTAAAGGGAGAAACAGACCACTATCGTCGTAGGGGACCTAAATACCCCACTGTTGGATATAGACAGATCATCCAAACAGAAAATCAATAAGGAAATCACATCTTTAATTGACACATAAACCAGCTGGACATCATTTACATTTACAGAGCCTTCCACCCCAAAACAGCTGCTTATACATTCTTCTCTAGTGCACATGGAACATTCTCAAGGATTGACCACATACTGGGACACAGTGATAGCCTCAATAAATATAAGATGGTTGAAATCATACCAACCATATTCTCTGATCATAATGCTTTGAAACTAGAGATCAGCCGTAAAAAGAAAGTGGAAAGAACCATAAATACATGGAGATTAAACAACATACTACTGAGAATAACTGGGTCAGAAAAGAAATAAAAAGAGACATCTAGAAATACATAGACACAAATGATAATCATAGTACAACATATCAAAACTTTTGGGACACAGCAAAAGCGGTCATAAGAGGAAAGTTCCTATCATTACAGTGCTACCTCCAAAAGCAAGAATGTGCCCAAATAATCAACCTGACACTTCATCTTAAAAAAAACTAGAAAAGGAAGAACAAATGAAGCCTAAAGTCAACAGAAGGAAAGAAATAATCAATATTAGAGTAGAAATAAAAGAAATTGAAAAAAACCCAAAAAGATAAAAAAAAAATGCAACAAAGAGCTGGTTCTTTGAGAAGGTTAATAAAATTGACAAACCCATGACTAGATTCACTAAGGAAAAAAAGCACACAAACAAAATCAGGGGTGAAAGAGGAGGAATTATGACACACAATTAAAAATGGACAGGTACTTAAAAAATGCAACCTTACTAAACTGAATCAAGATGAACTGGATAATCTAAATAGACTGATCAGCAGTATGGTAATTAAAACAATCATCAAAAACTTACCAAAAAGTATAAGTCCAGGACGAGATGGCTTCACCAGTGAATGCTACCAGACATTCAAAGAAGATTTAATACCTATTCTCCTCAAA
>NW_011888791.1:10398153-10398609 GCF_000151845.1 Pteropus vampyrus | reverse complement strand
ATAGAAGGAAAGTACCTTAACATAATAAAGGCCATTTATAACAAAACCCTCAGCTAACATTATACTTAATGAGGAAAAACTAAAAACCTTCTCTCCTCAAAGATTAGGAACAAGGCAAGGCTATCCACTATCGCCACTGTTATTCAATATAACATTGGTGGTCCTAGCAAGTGCGATCAGACAAGAGAAAGATATAAAAGGCATCCAAATGAGAAATAAAGAAGTCAAACTGTCACTATTTGCAGATGACATGATTCTCTATATAGGAAACCCTAAAGACTCCACAAGAACGCTACTAGAAATAATAAGCCAATACAGTAAAGTTTCTGGATACAAAATCAGTGTTCGAAAATTCATAGTCTTCCTATACTCTAATAATGATGTGTCAGAAAAAGAAGTGGAAAAATAATTCCCTTTGCAATTGCAACAAAAAGAATAAAATGCCTAAGAATAAAT
>NW_011888791.1:10376068-10398103 GCF_000151845.1 Pteropus vampyrus | reverse complement strand
GATACAAAATCAGTGTTCGAAAATTCATAGTGTTCCTATACTCTAATAATGATGTGTCAGAAAAAGAAGTGGAAAAATAATTCCCTTTGCAATTGCAACAAAAAGAATAAAATGCCTAAGAATAAATCTAATGAAACATGTGAAGGACCTATATAATAAAATTAAAGACCCTATTAAAAGAAATCAAAAAGGTACAAAGAAATGTTCTTGGATTGGATTAAAAGAATCAACATAGTTAAAATGATCATATTTCCTTAAGCATTATACAAATTTAATGCAATTCCATCAAAATGCCATTGGCATTTTTTAAAGAAATAGAACAAAAAAATCACCAGATTTCTATGGAAGCACAAAAGACCCAGAATTGCCAAAGCCATCCTGAGAAAAAAGAATGAGGCTGGAGCATCACTCTGACCGACTTCAAAGTATATTACAAAATGACAGTAATCAAAACGGCATGGTATTGGCAGCAAAACAGACACATGGACCAGTGGAACAAAATCGAGAGTCGAGAAGTAAACCCATATTTATATGCGTAAATAATTTTTGACAAAAAAACCCAAAAAAACCCCGAAAACATACAGTGGAAAAAGGAAAGCTTCTTCAATAAATGGTGCTGGGAAAACTGGAAAGCCACCTACAAAAGAATGAAACTAGACTGTTTTCTATCACCACACACCAAAATTAACTCAAAATGGATTAAGGACCTGAATATAAGACCTGAAATAATAAAATGCATAGAAGAAATCATAGGAACTAAACTGAAAGACCTTGGACTTAAAGAGGATTTTATGATTTTGACTTCAAAAGCAAAGGACGGAAAAACTAAAAATATAAATGAATGTGACTACATCAAACTAAAAAGCTTCTGCTCAGCAAAAGAAATCATCAACAAGGTAAAGAGGCAACCATCCAAATGGGAAATATATTTGAAAGCAATGCCTCTGATAAGGACTTAATATCCAAAATATACAAAGAACTCATACAACTCAATGACACCAAAAATCAAACTATCTAATCAAAAAATGGCAGAGAATCTGAACAGACACTTCTCCATAGAGAACATACGAATGGCCAACAAATATTTGAAAAGATGCTCAACCTTGCTAGCTATTAGGGAAATGTAAATCAAAACCACAATGAGATACCATCTCGCACCTGTTATATAATGGCTATAATAAACAGGACAAGTAACAACAGATGTTGGAAGGGATGCGGAGAAAAAGGAACCCTCATACACTGCTGTTGGAACTGCAAGTTGGTACAGCCACTATGGAAAACAGCATGGAGTTTCTTCAAAAAACTGAGAATTGATCTATCATACGATCCAACAATCCCTCTACAGGATATTTACCCCAAAGACTTGAAAATCAATATTCGAAAAGATATTTGCACACTGATGTTCATAGCAGCATTATTCACAGTGGCCAGGACGTGGTAGAAACCAAAGTGTCCTATGATAGATAATTGGCTAAAGAAGCAGTGGTACATATATACACAATGGAATATTACTCAGCCATAAGAAGAGATGAAATACTGTCATTTGTGACAAGGATGTACCTCGAGAAAATCATGCTAAGCGTAATAAGCCAGACAGAAAAAGTTGAAAATCACATGATATCGCTTATATGTGGGGTATAAACCTAAAAGCAACAAATGAACAGGACAAACAGAGACTTGTGGACATGGACTATAGACTACTGGTTACCAGAGTATATGGGGTGGTGGGAGGGAGGAGGTAGACAGGGTAAAGGGGGTCAATTATGTGGTGACAGAAATCTAACTATGGGAGGTGAACACACATTGTAAATATATATAAGCCTTACTGTTTAAGTGTACAGCTGAAACTTATTGGATTTCATTAACCAATGTCAGCATAAAACAATTAATTAAAAAAAAAATTCTAGAGGCTGAGATCAAGATGTCGATTGTGTTGGTTTCTTCTGGTGGCTTGAGAGATACATAGCTAATAGTTGTCTTCTCTCTATGCCCTTCACATGGTCTTCTCTCTGTGTCTAATCTCTTCTTAAAAGGACACCATTCATGTTAGATTAAGGCCCATCCATATGACCTCATTTTACCTTACTTACTTCTTTAAAATTCTTATTTAAATACATTCTGAGGCACAGATGTTAAGACTTCAAAATATGAACATTGAGAGTACACAATTCAGCCTATAACACTTCCTTTCAATATTGTTCTCTCTCCCTATAGCCTGAGGGATCTTTTCTTAGTTGATGAAAAAACATTTTTGTAATCACATATTTTTCTATAATTATTGCTTAGACCCAAACAGTCTGTTGTGAAAATCAAAAGCTGAGAATTTTCTTTTTTCTCACTCATGTGTTTTCTGCTATATCAATATTTATCTAAGGGCAGTATGTTTTGGGTGCCCTCTCTTTTTCTCTTTGGGAGAAGACAGTTTGAAGGGTAGGAAGAAATGATGGAAAGGAAAAACACATTAGTTAATACCTCATAATGACACCCAATGCTAAAGTATAACAACTTAGCTATTGTGTATTTTAAATTTGATTGTTTAAATATATTAATTACAATGTCAAAAACACTATAATCCAAAACTTTATCAGAATTAACATATTACTAGCCTGTTACTTGCCCTTTTTGTTTAAAATTATGTCTGACAGAAACTTCTTTTCACAGAATTATGCTTTTGTTGTTCCATGTCATGAATTGCTTTATGTGTAGTATAGTCAAAGCAAATAGCTGATATTTTGTTTAATGAGTAATATCTTGTTCAGTTTTAGAATCTGTTCATTGCTATTTTTTTCACGCCTTCAGCAATTTCTCCTTTCCTAGGAATGTATTTACAACTGTAGCTAGTAGATCTGTAATAACTTACTAGGTTCTGAAGTACCAAAATGATTCTGAGTAGCAAAAGAAGCACAGGGTCAGAAATCAAGGAGTTACTCTACCAGTAGTTATTGCAGTGGTCATTATCAGGTTGCAGTATGCCTGAAAGCAAGCCATAGATAACTGTGAATTTTATTGTTAACATATATTCTACATTTCCTTAATATGAAAATCTTCTTCATTTAAAGTGTAAACTAAGTTGTCATTGTTATATAATTTATAAGATTAAGTTAGGTGTCAGGCATTGTGAATCATAACCTCAGGGTTGCCAATAATTAGTTGTGTTACCCTGAATTCTTTCACATAACCTCCTGGAATCCAATTTTCTCATCTAAAAACAAAAAAAAACAACGATGCTCAACTAGATGATCCGTTCACTAATTTATGGTCTCAAATTGCGATTCTTGTAGACATCTAAAATATTTATGCCCTTTAGAAATAAAACTGCTATTGCGATGATATTACTGCCTAAATCTTAAAATCTTTCCCATAAATTACCCTGATCATATTGTTTTCAATTCTTTATCCTGACCATGCCTTCATGTTTCTTCTAGTAGATTAAATAAGAGTTCCTTTTTGCTTATATTCTCATATTCATTCACTCATTCAACAGAGTTCAACTATGTGCCCAGTGATATGTGGGAAAATTTTGAAATATATGAAAGTCTTTATCTGTATGTAGGTAACAATATATTATTTGGGGAAATTAATGTAGAAAAAAAAATCAATCTTCTATTGGAATGTATCTTAAACCAGGGGGGAAAATAAACCTACCTAGCTGCTAAATATACAATTACACATAAATATGAAATTAAGTTCTATAAAATCTCTTAAAGATCTATATTTGCTATCAAAATAACTGAGCCAATTTTTGAACTCTTTTTTAGAAACTATAGTGTTATGTGATACAGGACAACTTGAAAGCATTTTTTTGAATTATTTAAAACTAGCGGAACAGAAGGGTGGACAGAGGTTATAAAGAACACTTTCAAAATCAAGTCAGGAAAGCATTATTCTCAGAAAAGAAATTTATTTTGATAGTAGGTATCTGTTTATAGTTTAATGAACAGACAGATACTTTAGGCTATGATGGACATAAAACCCTACTACCACCCCATCAAGTTGATAGAATGATCTGCATAACTAGTCTAAATAGTTTTATGGAAGGACACAGAAAGAATATACAGGAGAAAGTATAAAGAACATAACAAAAATCTGTGCTTGAAATTATGAATAATTTGTTTTAATCTCCCAAAAAGCATTAAATTAGATATGATTCTCTTTGATTACCATCTGATTAATCTTTGCAGAAAATTGGACATATAATCAATAAAATGGACATAGGAAAAAATTCACTTAAAATTGCAAAGTTTTATGTTATTGAAATAGTAACTCCGGGCTATTATTTTTTTTTTTCCACAAAAAGTCAACTTTCGATGAAATCTAGCAGAGAAAATATGTATGCCTAGGGGAGAGAATATTTCTCACCTTTATGGGCATGGAAATTGAATCAGTTTTACTCACAATCTATTGTTCATAGCTGCTGTCATAAATTTTAAAGGCTCAAGAATTCACTTTTCAAATGAAATAATAACCATTCTTCTACTGAACTCCCTTAATATGTCGCCAAAGAAAACACTGCATTCCACATTTTCTACAATCATTTTACGTATATGATTTTCTTGACATGAGAAACAAAGAAACTTCACTCTACCAGGAAGAAATACTGCCTTACTTTTTAAAGACTGGGTAGAGTTTGGCTTTTCAAGAGACTTTAATATGAGACACAGATTCTGCCTACAGATCTGTGAGGCAAAATAAAGAGTCGTGCAGTACTTTCGAATGCAAAGACAGAGGAGCAAAAATTTGGAGAGCAGGACGCTTTTCCAAATGTAAACAAAGGATTGATTCATGAAATAAGGACGCATTATACCAGGTTTCATAGGAAATAAATAAACCAGAGACAATTTTTCCCTCTAAAAATGGTATCTTGGGCTCTGTCCAGGAGAGTGTACTCCCAATCGAATACCAGACTGGAATGGGAGACAGAAGGCTGGAGTCACAAAGAAGCGGGAACAAAGGCCAGGACTACATAGAAGATGAGTATGGTAATGAAATACAGGAAGAGAGTAAGTTCAATATGAGAACAACAACAAAAAAATCTTTAATGTTTTAAATAGACTTTCTTCAAGCTCATTAATTAAGTTATTAAAATGTTAATATTTAAGGAGAGATAGTATTGTGCTTTACTTTAATTTATATGTTGAAATATAAAATATTATGGGTATTTTTCTAATATTAATAAAGTAGAGGTTCTTTTTTCCCACAAAATCTATCTTTATATTTCAGTTTCAATAAACAAACGATTAAGTAAATATATGGATGCATAAATAAAGCAAGAACAAATCTTAATTTATATTTTAAATTATCCTATTATCGCTAGTTATTCTTTAAAAATAGAACATAACAACCACATAATTTGAGTCCCAGTATTATAATCTCCTGAAAGATTTTCTGTGCTCAAGTTTAGGCAAATAATATATTTCATTCACTCTTTTGCACACATTCACATGTGTAGGTTAGAATACTATACATAAGCATATGTAATTATTAATTCACTAAGTAATTATCATTAAATATAACTAATTATAAGTTTTTGGCATCTTCCTTGAAATTTTAGCCTAAACCAAATCCATGTAATAGACTAGTATCCCGACATTCAGTCTATTTTTCTTAAATTACAGTGATTTACTATAAGTTATTTTGCTATAAAACATTCATTTAGATCCTTTTCCTATCATTCCATTGGTTGCCAGGTCTCAGATGACCTTCACCGAGAGTTTGGCCAATCTCTCTGCTTTAGAGCTCTGCTTCCCACTTGAATGTGCCTTCATTTCCCTGCTCCACCAACACCAACACCAATACCAGTCTCTACTGAAAAGCTTTCAAATTATTATCTTTTAAATCATATTTTTTCATATCAAGAACTGTTCAACAAGAGCTATTTCCTCTATCCACAAATACAAATTTTTAGTTAGATTTTTAAAGCCTTTTACATTTTTTTAGTATGCATTTCATACAAACTCGTTTCTCACAATTTTACAGCGTAGATATTCCATTCCAGTCATTTACTTTATTGTTTCTTACACATCAATAACCATTTCATTGGTATGTATGCCTTTGCTTTGTTTTTGTTTTTTTTTCGCTCCAAAACATGACTCTCCAATTCTTAGGAATATCTATCTTTGTTCTTTATACTTAACCAAGTAGTACTTACAACTTAAGGCCTAAATTGAGTTCCATTACCAATTGCATATTGAATTTCACAAAGTTAAATACATCATTATTTTCTGATTTGATAAGTATAGAACACCAAAAGACATTCTGTTACATTTGAAGTACATACACATAAAGGATCATCTGAAATATGTCCATATTATTTTCCTGCATGATATTTTTTCTCTAACTCTTTGTATGTTTCCCTGAGTGAGTCACTTCCCCAAAACTATACCTATGAACCAACATATTCTTCCTATCTCCATTTTTCATTTAGTCCATTCTTTTCCTTCTCTCTTACTCCATAGCTCCCTCCCTCTCTATACAGTTGACCATCTTTTGCCATAACTTCACTTATCTACTCCAGGTGAATAAATTGTATATCTTCATCTCCTATCTGATGTCTCTCCTAA
Organism: Pteropus vampyrus; assembly: GCF_000151845.1. Taxonomy (NCBI): domain Eukaryota; kingdom Metazoa; phylum Chordata; class Mammalia; order Chiroptera; family Pteropodidae; genus Pteropus; species Pteropus vampyrus. Next base: position 10,391,543 of record NW_011888791.1, on the reverse strand, counting down.
GTTCCATATTCATTTTTCTAATAGTTTACTGAATATTGTCACCTGAATTCCTCTTTTCATATTATTTATGATAGTTAAACTTCTTGATTATTTTCCCTTTTGAAATATATGTTTTCTAAATCTTCCCATTACTGACATAATTACCGCTTTTTTAGTAATTCTTATCAAATATTTCAATTATGCTTTCTATTTCTGTTTCCCTGAAGTCTGATATCTTTCTGAGTAGTATGATTCAACCATTGATCTAGAACTTCAGTGAACCAAATTTTGCTGTGTTTTAAACAAAACTGCTACAAATCCTTTATTTTATTGGAATAATGTTTCAAAATTTATGGGAGACATTCCATTAAAATAAAATTATACACTCTGTCTCCACTTCTTAACTAATACAATAAGAAACGAAAATCAAAAATATACAGGTTGAGAAAGAAAAAATAAAATTATGTTTACAGATGACACAATCATCTACATAGAAAATCTGAAAAATATGACAAAAAAAATTCCTGGAACTAATAAGTAATTATAGCAAGGTTGAAAGATACAAAGTTAATATACAAAATACAGTCACTTTCCTATATAAATGCAATGTACAGGTAGAATTGAAGATTTAGAATAATACAATAATACAATTAGCAACCAAAATGAAATACATAGATATGAATTTAACAAAATATGCACAAGATCTATATGAGATGAATTATAAAATTTGATAAAAGAAATCAAAGAAGAACTAAATAAATGGAGAGATATTCCATGTTTATGGGTAGAAAGATTTAGCAAGATGTCAATTCTTTCCAATCTGACCTATAGATTCAATGCAGTTCAATTAATATGCCAACAAGTTATTTTGTGTTGACAAAGATATTTTAAAGTTTATATGGAGAGTATGCCCCATAAATATAGTTAACTGATCTTGACAAAGGAGCAAATGAAATACAATGGAGCAAAAATAGTTTCTTCAACAATTTGTGCTAGAACAACTATACATCTACACGCAAAAAAAAAAAAAAAAGAAAGAAAAAGAAAAATTTACACAGAATTTTTTGTGACATTCACAAAAATTAACCCAAAATAGACCATAAACTTAAAAGAAATATACAATACTACAAAGCTCCTAGAAATAACATAGGAGAAAACCTAGATGACCTTGGGTATGACAATGACATTTTAGATACAATGCCGAAGGGATGATCCAGGAAAGAGATAATTAATAATAGAGCATCATTGAAATTAAAAACTTCTACTCTGCAAAAGACAGTGTCAAGAAAATTAGAGGACAAGCCACTGACTAGGATAAAGTATAGTAAAAGACATATCTGATAAAGAATTGTTATCCAAAATATACAAAGAACTCTTAATACATCAATAAGAAAAACAATCCAATTTTAAAATGAGCAAAATATCTGTACCAATTTATATTAAGAAGATATACAGATGACAAGTAAGCATATGAAAAAGATATTCAATATCATAGTCATTAGGAAATTGCAAATAAAATAGCAATGAGATATCACACATATCTATCAGAATAGCTAAAATCCAAAAACAACACTAAATACTGGCAAAGATGTGAAACTAAAGGAATACTCATTCACTGTTAGTGGGAATACATATGGTTTGGAAGACAGTTTGGGAATTTCCTACAAAACTAAACACTGTTATCATAAGATCCAGTAATCACTCTCTAGTATTTACTCAAATAAATTGACAACTCATGTCCATACAAAAACCTTCACAAGGATGTTTACAGCAGCTAAAACTTGGAAGCAACTAATTTGTCCTTCAGTAGGTGAATGGATAAATGAACTGTGATACTTCCAGACAATGATCTATTATTTAATGCTAAAAAGAAATGAGTTATCAAACCATAAAAAGACATGGGCAAAATGTAAAGGCATATTGCTAGGTGAAAGAAGTCCATATGAAAAGGCTACATATTGTGGTTCCAACTATATGACATTCTGGAAAAGGCAAAACTATGAAGACAGAAAGATTCAGAAGTTGGGGGAAGGGTGGAATGAATAGGTGGAGCACAGGTGATTTTTAGAGCAGTGAAACTATTCAGTATAATACTGTAATAGTGGATACATGTCTATATACATTTGTCAAAACCCATTGAATATGCAAAACCAAGAGTGACTTGAAAGTAAATGATAGTCTTTCTGTGATAATGATGCATCAAAATAGGTTCATTGATTGCAATAAATGTACTACTGGGGTGGGGTGGAGGAGTGTTAATAATGGGAGAAGCTAAGCATATGTAAAGGCAGAATGTATATAAAAAATCTCTGTACCTTTCACATAATTTTGCTGTGAATCTAAAACTGCTCTAAAAAATAAAGTCTACTTATACATCAAAACACTGGTTGAAAGTCACAGAAGAATAAAATAAAAATAAATCTTCTCTAAAAGGCAAGGAGGAACATTTAATTTCTTAAAAAAATATAATATTCTACTTTTTATCTTTAGATCTCACAACAAGTTTGAAGTTTTACGATAAATTATCACAGTTGCAATAGTGAGGGAACTATATTTCTCAGAACGTACTTGCATTTCTTGTAATTCTCCCCTTTCTTTGTAATGGGACTAGCTCAAATTTAGCTTACATAGATGTAGTGAATGATTTATTTACATGAGTTAGAGAACATAAAACCTGGAAAGCTAGGAACAGCATATCTTGAATATTCTAGACCACTTAGCAGAGTCTTCATGATAGGTGGTTATCTTTTGTTTTCTAATTACCCGAAAAATATAAAGTAAATTCTACACAAGTGAAATAAATGCCTAATTTGGGTCAGCGTAGCAGACCTTGAAGTCTAGTTGTGAACATCCCCCAGGATTCTTATCTATTTTTCTCTTTGTTTCAGTATTTGGTCTGGTATTCATAATTTTTCTGCTCTTTACCTATCACTCTATTTTTGAACAACTCTTCTAAGATAGAAACCAGTAACGCAAGAGGGACTGTAAGAGCTGCTTTCAACTTTTGGACAAACACTTCCCTGTCTGGGGGTTATTACAAGTCGCTTTCCCTGAGGAACTACCTCTCACTGTTTTGTGAAAGGTCTTTCTGCTATGGCATTCAACCAAAGTCTAAGAATTTCAATGCATTATCTTTTTATGCTCTACTTTGATGCCTCTTGTAAAGCCTCTTTATGACTAACAGATGCCGGCTAGGCAAGTTTCCGTGTGGTAAACCTTAAAATATATTTAAATAGCAGAAAAGAACACCTGTTAAATTTTGTTTGCCTCTTTTAAGATTGATCAAGCAACTTAACTGATAAATCCTCCTTGCCTTAAAAGAATACAAAACTATCTGTTAAACTACTGCATAGAGTTTTATTATTAAGCAGCAAGTTATTCATTTTTGACAAAACATTTTACTTTCTTGCAAAATAGGAGAAAGCCTTAAATCAAATTTAAGTATATGTGCTGCTGAAGTGAGCACAGCCCTAAATCAAACAGCTTGATTTTTAGAGGTTATGTCACTCAGTTGACTAATTTCCAACTATTACTAAGAGTAAAATGTTGAAGAATGATGCATCAGGTTACTTAAACATCTAAAGAAAACTAAACTGAAGAGTGTGAGATGATAAAGAAGTTTATTTCTCATAATTTTTATATATTCGGTTTAATAAAGAAGAAAAAATATTTTCTTTGGCAATAGTGTCTTTTAGAAATGAAAACTCTGAAACTACTTTTATTAGGAGTACAAAATAATCTGTTTATCTTAATATTATCACATTAATAAATATATGTTAAATTCCTACCAATATGAAGGGCTGTGAGAAATTTAATCTTCAGATCCTGTTAGCTAAACAAATTGATAATATAGTCCTACACGTTCGACTTCATGGAGTAAGGAATAAGGAAGATCATAGAGTAAGAAATATATTCAGAGTAGTTGACTTATTCTGCAAGAAAATTGTATGGATAAAACTTAGAATTTGTTGGATACATAAACTAATTTTTTAATTAATTATTAACTATGCTTTGTTTCTCTTCCAATGACATAATATGATTTTTCCACGCTAAAATTTAAAACCTCTATAAAGCAGAACTTGTAATGTTTCTATTGTGCTAGAAATTTCTTGTGCATAATATTTGCTGAAAAAATGAGGTATTTGGATGATAAAGTATTAAAATATCATTACTTGTGATTTTTGGTTGTAGTAATGTTTGTGTAATAAGATTGATAAATATATGTGTAAATTTGAATGTTTTGATATGTTATTTACTTATTATATCCCATTGTTTTTGTTAGGGAATGTGATATAATAAAATAATTCAACAAATTTTTAGGAATGACACAGAATAAGAATCAAGTCCAAAAGAGAGGAGACAATAATATATGTGTGTTTATGTGCATATATATATATATGAAATACTCTCATAAATAACATTTTCTCTTCTATCGAGACAATTTTTTCTAGATGAAAATCTTATCGAAAATGTCTCATATTTCTTCTTATTTAAAAACTACTGCCCTATGTACTGAACAGTATTTCGACATGATATTTATAAAATGATATTCCATATTATCATACAGATACTTTTCATATAACCTTCAAAGAAACCAAAGGCATAATGTTAAATCACAGCCCCAAGAAAACATCTGTGAAGGACTAAAGAAATAGAATATATGTGTGAAGATTTCTGGTAATCTGACTTCCCACAGATGCAGAAACTAGAGAAACAAAAGCAAGATTCTCAAAATGTGGTCTCTAGATCAGCAGCATTAGCCCTACAGGGAGTGGTGTTAGTGGGACTATTCAGGTCCTACCCCAATTCTACTGAATCATAAACTCCAAGAATAGGGCAAGAAATCTTTACCCAAACCACCAAGTGATTCAGATGTACTTTAAAGGTTGAGAACCACTAATCTGGAGTGACATTTCTCAAAATGTGTTTTGTAGAACATTAGTTCTGGGAGGTGTCAAATAGTATTGGGCAGGAAGTTGGCCATGAGGAATCATTGTTCCAATGATTCCATTGTTCTATTGTTCCAAACAAACAAACAAAACTTTAGGTGAAAGTTAAACAGGTTTCTTTACCATAGAATTTTCTTAAGATTTAAGGCAATAAACTTGCCTTATCTCCCAAAATTTGCTTCTCCAACTAACAGCTTTAGCCTCACAGTAGAACTTGTTAGAAATGCATGTATCAAATCCAATTTTGAACCAAAATAAATTTAAATCTGCCTTTTTATGCACATAAAGTTCATGGAGCACTGGGCTAAAGTGAGTACTAGGGGGTATGGCAGAAAGCAGATGTGATATGCAGTCTGTTAAAAAATACATTAGAGCCAATTAACAGGAAAACCTGATCTAGAGAAGTGTCTAACATGTGGTTACGAGTTATTCACATCTAGAATGACCTGGATTACAAAAAGCAGAATAAATCATTACTTTATACATTATTTATTTTCACTGTAAGGACAGGGGGACTGAACCAGGGTTAGAGGAAGGTATGTCTTACAAATAACAAGAACATTTGTTTTCAAACGTTATATGTTATTGTCTAAAAGACCCTGTTAACCAGTGGAACAGAAAGTAAAAATCTCAGTCTACAAAAATAGTAAAAAGAGAGCTATATAAAGATAGTTTTCTTTTTCTAGTTTAACAGTATATTTTAAATCTTTTTATTAAATGAATTGACTAAATGTCAAACCTTATAGTAGTTCACACTAAAAGAATGGTTCCAAAGAAGAATTAAAATAGTCTAGAAATTAATGAAAAATGAGAAAGGCCATCTTGAAATAACATGCTCATATCCAAATGTTTCTTCCTAAAGGCCACATAATATTTTCCTCAAATTTCCAACAAGGCATCAGCTGGATGGTCTAAAATTATCAATATTTATAAATATTTATGGTAGTGATGCTAACAATGAGAAATCAGAAATAAGATATAATAATATGTTTTATGTTACACATACATTTAATCAAGCAATCTATAAATGAGTTATGATAAATTTAAAAGAAGAAATATACAGGAAAATAATTCATTGTATTTTTGTAAAGTGCCTGTATGACATTAAAAGTAATTGTATTTTGGAAGTTTTCCTTGCTTGTGTAAAAATATTAGCTATTATTTCATTATAGTAAAAGTGACCCACAACTGTGAACCCAAATACTATGCAATTTTATTGAGCTGTTAATTTAAAAACATAATTCTTTGAAAAAAGAAATATCTAGAAAGTGATCATTCTTACTATTATTAGAACATAATGATGTTGCTATTTCATATATTAATGTTGATATATCAAAATATTTTCAAGTAGAAAGGATTATATCATAATAAATCTAATTTCATTAATAGAAAATGATGTTTTTCTTTTTACTCTATTGTGAAAATTAAAACACTAAATTTTCACATATTAACTGTGTATTTTATTAAAACTAGATCAACTAATCAGAGAAAAAAAATAACCAGTACTAGGATTTGTAATACCTGGATCCAGGCAACAAAAGAGAAATCCTACTTTGGAATCCAGTAGAAGTTATAGTCATGCTTATATTTACTAAACAAAGAACCATTGCAGAGCTACCCTTTTCTCATTATAAATGAATATTTTTTAAATGCTTACCTTATAAAAGAGGTGTTGAAGGAGAAGATTGTGACTTGGGAAGCTGATGATTTTTAAGAGAAAACAGAAGTTTTTACACATGTATGCCTTTTGCTCTCTGCTTTTGTCATTAGGATCTCTTCAATTTCCAAAGAAAAAATTTCTTTCAACCTCACTTCTAAAAATATCACTTACATGGACCCTCTCCTGATGTGAAGTCAAAAAATATCACTGACCATGGACGATATATTTTTTTTTCTGTACATTACAATTAGTTTCTTGAATGTGTCTCTTAATGACTTTGGAAACTTCTAAATTATCATACAGGGATTGTGTGGCCATATATATATGGTTTCCGTATTCCATGTGTAAACTTTGACCTCCTTAGGGCAAGATCTGTGTCCCCAGCACCTATCACTCAATATGAAGAGACTCGTGTATTTGTTAAATGCATAAACAGCCAGATGAGTACATACCATAGTGGCAAAACAGAAGAACCCTCTGCTTTATGTAACCCAGATATATTAGAAAGGTATTTGACTACAGTAAGATTCATGAGTCTAAGTACAAGCATTTATTTAGTAAAATTGTTGAACCTGAGGTCATTTACTACTGCAGTTTCTTGTTTGGGACCTGCGGGCTTCTCAAGTTAGCAGTTCCAGTATTGGAAGTATCCACATTATGTTTAATATTTCAAAAAGCCTAAACATGTGCACAGACTAAATTTCTAAGTTTCTTCATTTTAGCTGAATTTATATCAATTATAGTGATTTTATGGAGGCAAGTATATAGGACATTAATTAATTTTTAGTATTAATTTTTAGTATAATTTGAATGTACATATATGTATAAAATTTAAATAAAGAAAAATTTAAAAGGAAGTCAAAATATTTAGGAATTACTTTTCCAGTATCAAATGATTTAGTCTAAGTGAAATATCCAGTTGGTTAAAAAGCACAGACAAAAATTTAACTTTACTTCCTAATTTAATATTCATTTTCTGAAATAATGAAAAGTTTATTTCACTACAAAATAGGAACTACATTTAAGGGGGAAGGATAACAACATTAACTTTCCAATTTAATAAAGTAAAAATGGTGGAATTCATGAGTTTGTATTCTCTAAATAGTAACTAGGTTATAGAAATATATAAGACAATTTACTTTAATTGCCTTAGAGAAAATGAATTTAGGATGAAAGTGTAGGTTACAGGCCCAAGATAAACAACTCATTTCTTAAAAAAAAAGAAACAATTATTATTATATTTTTACTTTAGAATTAGATTTACAGAAAAAATATAAAGTTATTACAGAAGTTTCCATGAACTGTACACCTAGTTTCCCCTATTATTAACAACTTTTATTAGTATGCCACATTTGTCATACCTAATATCAAAATATTACTAAAAATTAAAATTCCATACTTTATTCAGATTTCCTTAGTTTTTATATAATTTCCTTTTTTAATTCTAGGATCCCATCCATGATATCACAGTCTATTTGTTATATCTCCTTTTGCTCCTACTGGCTCTGATAATTTCTTAGACTTTCCTACTGCTGATGATTTCAATAATTTTGAGAAGTACCGATCAAGAATTTTGTAGTATGTCACTCATTAGGGTTTCTAATCATGATTGTGTTGTTTTTATCATGATTACATTGGAGAAGAAGACTATACAGGTTGAGTGCCATTTTCATCACATCCTATCAAAGTTATACAGTATCAACATGACTTACTATAAATGTTAACCTTTATTACCAGGCTGAGAGAGTGTTCATCAGGTTTCTCCACCTTTAGATATGCTTCCCCTCCTCCAGCCCTCCACTTTTCATGCTGTACTATTTGGAATGAAGTTACTAAAAATAATTCACGCTTAAGGAATGAGGAGTTATGCTCAACATATATAACATTTATATGTACATTAAGTTAAACATGAGTTCATACTATCTCCAGGACTACTCCTTGGATCATTTGAGTCTCTTTTCCTTGCCTCAGAATGTGACCTTATTTGGAAATAGGATTCTTGCAGATGCAGGTAAAAGGAGGTCATACCAGAGTAGGGTAGACCCCTAATTCAATATGACTGAGAGTCATATAAAAAGGGGGAGTTTGGACACAAATAAGCACACGAGGAGAACCCAATTGGTTCGAAAACTCAGGAGCTTCCTGGGTGGAATCTAGAACTGGCCCCAAATATAGATGGCAAGGAGAGAACAAAGAAAGAAGCAGATCACTCCAGATTGGTAGGTGGTAGGTTTAACAAGCAAGGGAACTTATCTTACATATGAGGCTTGTCTTGGGCGGTGGCAAGGTGAGTAGATCTCCAAACCCACCGGCCAGAATCTTAAAAGTTTATATAGAGGCCTTGACTGGGTTCTGTCATGTATACTGTACAGGTGGTGTCAACATCATCTTGCTCTTTCAAGGCTGAGATCTTGAAAATGGCTCTGGCTATAGGAATAGTGGGTAGAATGTATATTCCAATGATGAGGAGGGGTGAAGAGACTCTAATTTGCCCGAGTCCAGCTCATGAGTCAACCAGAGGTCACGATCTCTCCATGACTGGAGTAAATCTTAACATGACTGGAGTAAATATCTCCCTGATACAAGCCAAGGAACTATCAGAATGTGGGTGTGAGACCTGGAGAACAAACTTCTCACTGCCTTCAGAGTGAGCATGGCCCTAAGTACACCTTAATCTCAAATTTCTGGTCTCCGAAACTGTGAGACGATAAATTTCTATAGTTAAGTACCCAATTTGTGGTATTTGTTATAGCAGCCCCTAGAACTAATAGAAGTATAAAATTCTTAACCTGTATCCCAGGGAAAAATAGGTTTGTCAATTAGAGATAGTGTTATTGTACAGTTTCTCTTGGATTTAGCCCTTTCAGAATCCACTCATTTCCAAAGTTATTAGGTCAGCAACCTATTCCCCACTCTTTCACTGAGGTTGTTTAGATGATTATTTCATATAATTAGATTGTTTTGTGACATTCTGCATTCTATACTTATTCAACTTTCTAAATATTTTTTAATTTGCATAGAGTGAGGTTCACATTTTGTGCTATAAAATTGTATAGGGTTTGACAAATGCATAGTGTTATTCATTCAATATTACATTTTCATACAGAATGATTTCATTATCTGAAATAATCCCCTGTGGTTTACCTATTCGAACTACCCTACCTCTCCTCCAGTCGAATTCCTGGCAAATGCTAATCTGTCTTTATTTATATTTATTGTCTCTATTTTTGCCTATACCTAATGTCATATAATTGGAATCATACATTAAGTATCATGTTCATACTAGCTTCTTTCATAAAACAATGTGCATTTAAGATTCGTCTGTCGCTTTGTGAGATAACTCATTTTTTATCACTGAATAATATTGCATTGTGTGAATGTATGACACTTTGGTAATCCAGTCACCTGCTGAAGGACATTTTAATTGCTTCCAGTTTCTGGAAGTTTGAATACATCTTATATAAATATTTGTATGCAGGTTTTTGTATGAAAATAAGTTTTCAAATAATTTGGGTAAATACCTAGGAGTATAATTGCTAGGTCATAAGACTGTGTTTAGCTTTGTAAGAAAGTGCTGGACTGTTCCAAAGTGGCTATACTATTTTGTATTCCCATCAGCAATAAATTGAGCATTATTGTTGCTGCATGTACTTGCCAGCAATTGGTATTATTTGGGTTTGGGATTTTAGTCATTGTAATTTGTACAATGGTACCTGATTATTATATAAATAAGCAGTTATCTCATGACAGTGATGTTGGGCATATTTTCACATGCTTATTTTCTATCAATATATTTTCTACACTGAGGAAACTGTTCATATTTTTTAAATCATTTTTATCAGTTTTCTTATTATTGACTTTTAAGAGTTTTTCGTATGTTTTGAATATAAGTCCTTTATCGGATGTGTGTTTTGCAAATATTTATTTCCAATCCATCAGTTATCTTTTCATTTTCTTAGTGTATTTTACAGAACAGAAGTTCTTAATTTAATAAGATTCAACTTATTAATTTTCCTTCATGGGTAATAGAGTTAATACCAAATATATAAAGAACACATACAACTCAATAGAGGAAAAAAAAAAAAGAAGAAAAACACTCCTGTTAAAAAACTGGCAGAGGTTCTAAATAGACATTTTTCCATAGAAGATACACAAGTGGACAACAAATACGTGAAATGATATTCAATATCACTAATAATCAAGGAAATGTAAATAAAACCATAATGAGAGATCATTTCACACCTGTTACAATAGTTATTATCAAAAAGACTAGAGATAATAAGTGCTGGAAAACAGTATAGATATTCCCCAAATATCAGATGATCCTGCAGTCCCATTTTTGGGGATATATTCAAAAGAATTGATAACAGGCTTTTGAAGAGATATTTGCACTCTCATGTTCCTTGCAGCATTATTCACAATAGCCAAGGTATGGAAACAATACAAATGTTCATTGATAGAAGAATAGATAATGAAAATGTGGCATATGCATATAATAAAATATTAGCCTTAAATAAGGCTGATAGCATTTGTGACATCAGGATATACCTGGAAGAAAATATGCTAAGTGAAATAAGTTAGCTACAAGAGAACAAATACTATATGATACCACTTACATGAGATATCTTAAGTAGTCAAACTTATAGAAGCAGAAATAGTGATTGCCTAGGACTGGGGAAGAGGGTAATAGGCATTATTGTTTAATAAGTACAAAGCTACAGTTATACAAAATGAACAAGTTCTAGAGATCTGCTGTATAACATCATATTTGTTAAGAGAGTAGATATCATTTAGTGTTCCTACTACAAACAGACAAAACAAATAATACAAACAAGCAAAGGGACTCTAGGAAACTTTTGGAGGTGATAGCTGTTTATAACTTTGATTGCAGTGATGGTATCATGAGTGTATGCATATGTCCAAACTCATCAATTTGTATAAATTAAATGTGTGAACTTTTAAATATCAATTATATAGCAATAAAGCTGTTAAAAAAACCATAAATATATTTATAATTTCCTAACCAAAAAAGTCACAAATCAGATGAATTTAAGAAGAGAAAATTATCCTGTTTTATCTGTATATGCCTAATGTTATTATAAGGATCCTTATAAGTTAAAGAAGGAGACTGATTTCTTAGTATCAGATTAATGCACTATGCAAATGACTTGACTAAAAATTTGTTGGCTTTGAAAAAGGAAGGAGCCATAATCCAAGGATGCAGAAATTTTCTAGAAGTGAGAAAAGGCCAGCAAATGAATTCTCCCTTAGAGCCTTCAAAAGGAACACATTCCTGTGGACACTTTGATTTTAGCCCAGCAAGATCCATCTGGGACCACTGGCCTCCACTACTCTAGGAAAATATATAAATACACTGTTTTAAGTCTCAGTGATCACGGTAATTTGTTATAGTGGCAAGAGCAAACTAACATAAGTAATGTGAGTCATCCAAATTTGCTTCTCTTCAGTTTTATGCCAGCTATTCAATATTTTCATTTACTATATAAATGTTAGAAACAATTTGTTGATATTTTTAGTATAGCATGCTTGGATTTTGTATGGATTGAATTAAATCTATAAATCATGTTGAGAAGAATTGACATGTTAACTATATTGAGTCTTTTAATCCACACACATGGAATATCTCTCAATTTATTGAGATCCTCTTTGTTCTGTTATTCAATTTTTCATTTCAATTGTGCATCACCGATAGTATGTAACAAAGCAATTGCTTTGCATCCTGTGATCTTGCTAAAGTCATTTACTAATTACAACATGTTTTCATTGAGGGTTTTTTTTTTCTTTTTGGAATTTCTACATATATTATCATGTAATCTGTGAAAAAAGACAATTGCAATTCTTCCTTTCCAATCTTTATGACTATTATTTCCTGTTCTTGTGTTATTGCATAGGTAGTACTCCATGTACGATGTTCAACATGAATGCTGAGGACAAACGTACCTCTTTCCTGATCTTAGGGGGAAGTGTTTCTGTGGGGTTTTTGTAGATATACTCTATCAAGTTGAAGTTCCCCTCTATTCATAATTTTCTGGGAGTTAATATCATGAATGAATGTTACACTTTTTCAATTATTTTCCTTCATGAATTGATGTGATTATAGGAATTTTCTTCTTCAGCTTGCTGATGTAGTAGATTACAATGACTAATTTTCTAATATTAAACAAGCTTTGCATAACTGAAATAAATCCCATTTGGTCATGTTGTATAACTCTTTTTACACATTGTTATATTATATTTGCTAATAATCGTTGAGGATTTTTGCATCTGTATTCATGGGAGATCTTGTCTGTAGCTTTCTTTTCTGTAATGACTTTATCTGACTTTGGAATTGGGATAATAATAATAACCTCATACAATGAGTTAGGAAATGTTATCTCTGCTTCTATATCTTAAAAGCAGTTGAGAGGCTTGGTATAATTTCTTCCTTAATTGTTTGATAGAATTCACTAGTGGAATTATGTGGGTCTAGTGCATTTGTTTTTGGACAGTTATTATTTATTCAATCCTTGTAATAGATATGAGCCTATTCAGATGATTTACCTCCTTTGTGTGAGTTTTGCTTATTTGTTTCTTTCAAGAAATTAGTCCATTTAATCTAAGTTATCAAATTTGTGAGAAGTTATTCAGTATTCTTTTTTCAATATACTTGGGATGAATAGTGATAATCAACACCTCTTTCATTGCTAATATTAGTAATGTAAGACTTCTCTCTTTTTATCATGGCTTGATAGCTCACCAGTTTCTTCATCCATTCACCTACTGAAGACATCGTGGTTGCCTTGTAGTTAGGACAATTGTGAATAAAGCTACTATAAACATCCATATGCAGAGGTTTCTGTACAACTCTTTTGTGTAAATACTGAGAATCACAATGGCTAGATCATATGGTACGAACGTGTTTAGTTTTGTAAAAAATTGCCAAACTGCCTTCCAAAGTGGCTGTAGCATTTTATGTTCCCACCAACAGTGAATAGAATTCATATTACTCCATTTTCTATTTTAATTTTATTGCTTTTTATTGTAATTTTTATTATTTCTTCTGCTTTTTCTTTTCATAAATTTCATTTATTTCTCTAGTTTTCTAAACAGGAAGCTTAAGTTATTTTTTTTAGACCTTTCTACCTAGTAAATTGTATTCAGTGCCATATATTTCCTTCTAAGCAATCCTTTTATAAAGTGCATTGTAAGAAGCATACTTTGTATGATTTCTATTCTTTTAAATTTGTTAATTACATGTTATTATCCAGAACGTGGTCTATCTTGGTGAATATGTCATGTGAGTTTAAGAAAAATATGTAATCAGTTTTTGTTGGGTGAAATAATCTATTAATGACAATTAGATCAAGTTGAGTGGTAGTACTAATTAAGTCAACTATTCTTACTGATTTTCTGCTGGATTGATCTAATAATTTCTGAAAGAGAGTTGTTGAAGTATCCAAGTAGAATAGTAGCTTTGTGGTTTTGATTTGCATTTCCCTAATAGCTAACGAAGTTGAGCATCTTTTCATATGTCTGTTGGCCATTCGTACATCTTCTTGGGAGAAGTGTTTGTTCAGGTTCTCTGCCCATTTTTCTAATTGAATTATTTGTTTTCTTATTGTTGAATTATATGAGCTCTTTGTATATTTTGGATATTAGCCTCTTAGTGGAGTCATTGTTTGCAAATATCTCCTCCCATTTAGATGATTGCCTCTTCAACTTGTTGATATTTTCTTTTTCTGTGCAGAGCTTTGTAGATTGGTTTAGTCCTATTCATTTATTTTTGCTTTTACTTCCCTTGTCTTTGAGGTCAGATTCATAAAATCTCTCTATGTAATTTATTGTTTCAGGTCTTATATTTAGGTCTTTGATCCATTTTGAATTAATTTTGGTATGTGGTGCCAGATAGCAGTCTAGTTTCTTTCTTTTACATGTGGCTTTCCAATTTTCTCAGCACTACTTTATATCTGTTGGAAAGGCTATTATCAACAAGATAAGTAAAAAGTATTGGAGAGGTTGTGGGGGAAAAGGAGCCCTCATACACTGCTGGTAGGAATGTAATTTGGTATAGCTACTGTGGAAAACAGAATGGAGGTTTCTCATAAAACTTAGCGTAGAATTACCATAAGACCCAGCAATCTTTCTTGTGGGTATCTACCCCAAAATTTAAAAAACATTTACCTATAAAGATATATGCACCCCGATGCTCCTGCAGCATTATTCACAGTGGCCAAGACATGGAAACAGCCAAAGTTCCCTTCAATAGATGATTGAAGTTGTAGTGAATATATACATTGAAATATTACTCAGCCATAAGAAGAGATGAAATACTGCTATTCGTGACAACATGGATGGATCTTGAGATTATCAAGCTAAACAAAATAAGTCAGACAGAAAAAGTTGATAACCATATGCTTTCACTTACAGATGGGACATAAAACTGAAGAAAAACAAGCAAACAAGACAAACAAACAAAAACTCATAGACACAGACAAGGGTTTAGTGATTACCAGAGGGTAAGGGGTAAGGAGGGGAGGTAAGTAAGGATAAAGGGGATCAAATACATGGTGATGGAAGGAAATTTGAGTTTGGATGATAAACACACAATGCAATATACAGACGACATATTATTGAATTGTACATTTGAAACCTATATAATTTTATCAACCAATATCACCCCAATAAATTAAAAAAAAAAAAAGTAATTTTGTCTATTTCTCCTTTTAGTATTATCAATTTTTCTTTGTATATTTTGTCACTCTCTTGTTAGGAATGCACACGTTTAGGATTGTTCTGTGTTCCTGGAGAACTAATCACTTTATTAATGTGTAATGTCTCCTTTTATTTCTAATACATTTTCTTGTTCTCAATTCTGCTTTGTCCAAAA
>NW_011888791.1:10373367-10376018 GCF_000151845.1 Pteropus vampyrus | reverse complement strand
AAGAGATGAAATACTGCTATTCGTGACAACATGGATGGATCTTGAGATTATCAAGCTAAACAAAATAAGTCAGACAGAAAAAGTTGATAACCATATGCTTTCACTTACAGATGGGACATAAAGCTGAAGAAAAACAAGCAAACAAGACAAACAAACAAAAACTCATAGACACAGACAAGGGTTTAGTGGTTACCAGAGGGTAAGGGGTAAGGAGGGGAGGTTAGTAAGGATAAAGGGGATCAAATACATGGTGATGGAAGGAAATTTGAGTTTGGATGATAAACACACAATGCAATATACAGACGACATATTATTGAATTGTACATTTCAAACCTGTATAATTTTATCAACCAATATCACCCCAATAAATTAAAAAAAAAAAGTAATTTTGTCTATTTCTCCTTTTAGTATTATCAATTTTTCTTTGTATATTTTGTCACTCTCTTGTTAGGAATGCACACGTTTAGGATTGTTCTGTGTTCCTGGAGAACTAATCACTTTATTAATGTGTAATGTCTCCTTTTATTTCTAATACATTTTCTTGTTCTCAATTCTGCTTTGTCCAAAATTAATATTACTATTTCAACTTTTTATTGTTTAGTTTTAACATGATTTATATTTTTTCTATCTCTTTACTTTTAACCTGTCAAAGTATTTATATTTAAAGTAGATTTCTTATATATGACATACAGTTGAGTCTTGTTTTATTATAGACTTTGATAATCTCCGTTGTTTAATTGGTACTTTTAGACCATTCACATTTTAAGTGTTTATTTTTAGAGTCAGATTAATACCTATCATGTTTGTAACTGTTTTCTACTCATTACATTTCCTCTTTGTTTCTTCCCCCACCAGCTATTTTTCTGCCTTCTATCGTTTTAGTTGAACATTTTATATAATTTTATTTAGTTCATTTATTATCATATCGATTATTTTTTGAAGTGATCTCTTAGTTTACTACAGTTTCCAATATACCTTTTCAATTAGTCTAAATCTGTCTTTAGATAATGCTTGAGCACTTCATATATAGCACAGTCACCTTATAGCAGGATATTCCCAATTCCTCCCTTCCATTCTTTTTGACAGTGCTGTCATTCATTTCCCTTATCCATATGCTATAATCACTCAATACATTGTTACTATTATTACTTTGAACAGAGTTATTTATTAGATAAATTAAAAATGAGAAGAATAAAATATTTAATTTTCATATATTTGTTTTTTGACATTCTTTCTTTCTTTATGTAGAACAAAATTTATGACATATCTTTTTTTCTTACAAAGAACTTTTCTTGAACATTTCTTGCAGGACTGGTCTGTTGTTACATCCTGCCATTTGTATTTATCTTAGTGTTTTTTCATTTTTGAAGAATTATTTAATTGAATAGATAATTTTACACTGGTGGGAGATTTTCTTTCAACACTTTTAAATATTTCACTCCACTCTCTTTTACTTGCATGGTCGCTAATTATAAGTCCACTGAATTCTTATCCTTTCTGTATTGAGAAGATGTTTTATTTCATTGCTTAAGATTTCCTCTTTATGTTTTTCTTCAGTTTAAATGTGTGCATGTAGGACATGGTTCCATGGTATAGCAGCTAGCACGTCTGCTTTACATGAAGAAGGTCCCGGGCTCACCCCAGTGGAGCCATAATCCACAGTTTACAGCCATGGCGCAGTGAACAAGGCCGATATCTGATCTTGGAAGCTAAACAGGGTTGGGCTTGGTTAGTACTTGGATGGGAGACCACCTGGGAAGACCAGGTGCTGTAGGCATAAATAATAAGAAAAATAATAATAATACTGATAGGCCCTCCTTGGGCCTGAGGGCTTCTGGTATGCTGGCAATATTTTTTTTTCCTAAGCTGGGTGCTGGTTACATGGGTGTGAAAACTGGAGCCTTGTAAAATTAGGATCTGAACCCTTTCTGCTTCAGTAAAAAGTTTAAAATATTCCCCTTGATTGGTTAAATATAAGATGGTCCATGCGCGAATGCACTACTTGATGCAACTGTCAAAAAACACTGGGGGAGCTTTCCAGGCACTTATGTGAGGTCATCTCCAACGCATAGTAAGAAAAGGGAAAAAAAGCAATATGAAAAACGAAAACCTACCATTCAACAATATTTGTTGAGCATCTACTATGTGCCAGCCTCTGTCGATACACCTTCAAACCAACAGACATGAATTCCTGCCTCATGAAGCTAGCACTCCAGGAATTTGCTGACAGTTTTGTAAAAGAACAACAACAACAACAACAAAAAAGCCACAAAATACAGAATATGTAAATCTTGCATGTGTAGTCTAAGGCCTAGAAAGGAAAACACAGCATGTTTTAATTCTGACGCACTCCAAGGGAGTGCGATGCAGGGAGAGGAAATAAGGAGACTTTTTTTTTTTTAGGCGAGGCAACCCTTGGTTGACCTCTCAGACTGCAAGGACCTTGTCATCTTACGATCCCTTATTTTATTGTATTTTTTTACACCTACAGCACCTGGTCTCCCTACGTGGTCTCCCATCCAAATACTAACCAGGCCCCACCCTGCTCAGCTTCCGAGCTCAGACAGGATCGGGCTTGTTCAAGGTAGCATGGCCCTAGACAAGGAGACTTTTCAAGATAAAACTGTAAAGTCTTTTGTATCTTTTGTGTT
>NW_011888791.1:10357912-10373317 GCF_000151845.1 Pteropus vampyrus | reverse complement strand
TATTATTATTTCAAATATTTCTTCTGCTTCATTGTCTCTTCTTTTATTTACACATATTGGTACCTTTTTAAATTATGACATAGTTTTAAAATATTGTTTGTTTTTTTTGTTTGTTTTTAATTCTTTTTCTTTGCATATCAGTGTGGGACATTTCTACTGACCCATTTGCAAGATTACTGTTTCTTTTCGTAGCCATGTCCGGTGTACTGATGAATCCATCAAAAGTATTCTTCTCTGTTACCGTGTTTCTGAAATCCAGCATTTCCTTTCAATAATCTCTTAGAGTTTACATCTTTCTGCTTACATTAGCCATGATTCTTTCATTTTATCTAATTTTTCCATTATAGCCCTTAACATATTATTTATAGTTATTTTATGTTCCCTGTCTGATAATACCAACATCTGTGTCATACCTTAGTCTAACTTTGATGCTTTGTCTCTTCAGATTGTATATTTTCCTTGCATGCTTTGCAATGCCTTTCTTTGACATGCCTTATAATTTTGTTGGTTTCGTTGTAATAAATATGCGTATTTGGGTAATAAAAACTGAAGTAAATAAACCATTAATGTAAAAATTAATATTAACTTGGTTAGAAGTTGCACTGTGTTTAATGTTTGATGTAGCTCTGAGGGCCAAAAGCTTTAAATTCTTGTAATATTCACACTTTTGCCTCTGTTCTTGACTTTATATTTCCCTGTGTGTTCTTTCTCAGAGAAAGTCTGTATTTTGCAGCTGTTTCATCTGTAATTCACCCTATACTGGTGCCCTATTGATGTGTTTTAGTGTAGGGGAGGGGAAACTTTCTGTAATCTTGTGGGAAAGGGGAAGCTTTCTATAACCTTGTGATTAAATCTCCTCTTCTGATGAGTCTATGTCTTTTGGCTTTGACCTCCACAGGTATTTTTGTGGTGGTGTAGACTGATTTACCCTTGGGTGAGGCAAGAAGCCTAAAGGAGGCCAAAGTGGGTGGAGATTCCTTCTCTCAGAAGAGATAGGGCTCTGGGAAAGTCTTTCCGCCTGGAGAGTAAATCTTTGTTATACAGAACATTTTAAGTATATTTCACTATGATTACTCTTTCCTTTTCCCTGCCAGAGTGAAAAAAAGATCCTTACCACGAGACAATTGTAGGGTTTTTGAAGGGAAAGCCCCATAAGATTGTGGTCTCCAAGAGTCTGACTATCATGCTTGTCCACACTCAGCCTCCAGCAATATGTCAAGACTACCATTTAAGTTATTCTACCTGTTTTTTTTTTTTTTTTTCTCCAGGCAAGTATATATTGATTGAGACTCTCCATGTTCACCTGTCTGTTCAGATTCAGACAAGTTTATCCTGGAACCACAATTCTCTGAAGGGTCCAAGAAGAGTTGTTGATTTTCAGTTAGTACAGGTTTTTTTTGTTGTAAGAATTGGAGTAATGGCATGTTGGAGCTGAAACTATATATCCTCTTCCTTTTTCGGTTACACAAAAAGCTGCCATCATCATATTGCTGTTGAAAACTTTGTTCTTGTTTTGGTAACTTCACCTTCAGAAGGCTACTTTTTAATTAAAAAAAAAACAAAAAACACCTGTAATATTTTCTATTACAGTTTAGTAAAATTCTGGAAAAACACCATTAGTTTTAAGACTGTAGTATGGACTTTGCCTGATGTGGCTTAACATTTATATTGTCTTTTATGCCAACAAACAGAACAATTGTTTTGTGAAGAAATATATACTTTTTCCATAAGAAAAAGCAAATTTCACATTAAACTTAGTATTTCCTAGATTTCTTCCCTCTTGCAACAGAGTCCTGGATGATAATGTATTCTACTCTGCTTCCATCAAAGTCCTCTTGCTCCAACCACTGATATTCTTTGAATCAGACCATCTCAACAACACATCTTGTAGCCAAGAGCCAATAACCTGACCTTTGTTTTCTTTACCTACTTCAAGAATAAACTAGGCTAATGCAATATTTTATTATAAATGATGTTCCTGATGTGCCTACCTATGGCACTAAAATCATGAAATGCAGTTATATTTATCATCATTGGCATGATTATATTTTACCATTTTAAGGCCCATTTCAGTGTCAATAATAAAATCCTTGTTCATTCTGTGTTTCAGTCTTCCCAACTGCCTTTCTTTCCCCCAACTCAAACAGGATTGATTTCTTCAGCTGGCATCTTCTTTTTATTCATGCATGAGTACTGGGATTGTCCCTGACAAATGAGCCTTCTTGGAAGGCTCACATTATTCTCAGAGAATTCAAACACTGCTGCTGCTGCTAGGGCAAGGTTTCCAGCCTGTGTATGGAAATGTTGTGAGTAAAGACCTTCCAGGAGGAATCATGATTATGTTACAGAAAATAACACATTGTTTTATCACGTTTCCACTGTGCTCACTTTTGGTTTCACCATAATTTAATCTTCGCACTTTACCACTGAGCCTGAGACAAACAGCTCCTACACTAGCTGCTTAAGAACAGGTGGGTGGAAGGGTTAAGGCCTTCACTTGAGCTTCTTTTCTAATCTACACTGAGGAACAGAAACCATTTTGAAGAGTTAAGCTATTCAGCTGGACCATCAGGGCAATTCACATCCTACTGTACTATAATGTTTCTTTGCTTTTAGTCTCAGGTGGTGTTCACTGTTAGGTGAAAAAGTCAAATACCTTCCAGTGTCTAATATTGAGTCACTTAAGGTTGCTGCGTACTAGCTTGGAACAGCTCCTATCTTCAGGACTATTCAGTCACTTCTTCCTCCTCCAATTGTCTCCAACTGTTCAATATAAGTCTCGTTTTTTTTCATGGAAATGTTTGTTATATTTCTTTGAAGGATATAAAGAAAGTTCTAGATGATACCTGAGTTCCCTTCATGTTCTTAGATTTTATAATTAATACAAATACCTTCATAAGAGTGTAATTACAGAGAATCTACTCAGTCTCTCATAATTTTCTTATAAATCTTACATTTTACATAAATTTTCCAAGTAATTAGTGCCATAGATAGAATACAATCATTTTTTAATTCCTATCCCAGAGATATTGGAATATAAGGTACTGAAATTTTGACATATGTTTTTTAAATGGGAATTTAGTGGCATAACAAAAAATGAGATATTGTCACATGGAAAATAAAAGCCACACAATAGCATTTTGTTTTTTTTTTTCAGTCTTTGGATAACTTTCACACAGACATAAAAGGATGGCACAACTTCTCAGGAATCTCCCAAGTTCAGTCATCGGTATCTCCAAAGACTGCAGCAACTCTATGACTTTATTCATTTTTTCTTTATTGTTTCTTTTATCCATTTGTTCTGAAAGTAATTACTTAGGCCCTGAAGGGAAGACATAGTCCCTCTCCTCAAGGAAGAGATAGACAGGTAAACAGTTGTAATTCAGTGTTGTTAGTGCTCTAATAGGAAAAAGCACAAAGGGCTAAAGGGGTGCGCAAAAAGGACATCTAAATCTCCTTTGGGAGGTGTGGGCAATCAGGCAAATCTTCTTAGAGGTAATAGCTGAGCATAATCCTGAAGGATAAGTAGGAGCTGGCGAATAAACAAAGGTAAAAAAGATAATAGAGTATTAAAAAAAAAAAAAGCAACATGCACGAAGGTCTAGAGGAGAAATAGAGTTAATTCTGGGGAAACAAATTCTATGATCAAAAAATTTGAAACACATAATAAAAAAGAATTGAGAAAATGCAATAGGTATGGGCAGGGGACTTGGCAGAACAGGAGCATAAATGAGAGCAATAATTAGACCCTTCTCCTTTCTTCTTTCTCTTGTTTGCATCTCTAGGTCAGAAATCTAAATCCTCTCTCTCACAATCTTTTTGAGCTAATCTCATTCCACAGTTTGTTCCTCTACCATAGTCTTGTTAAAGAATTTCATATTTTTATTTCAAAACTTTTTTTTTTTTTTATGTTACATTTAAAACAAATTTTAGTCTGGCAGTCTGGTAAATCTTTAAGGAACTAAAATAGGTGAAATTATTTACCTGAAAGGTACAAATAAAGCTGGAGGATGTCTCCTACAATGGAAGCAACAGGTGAGACATACACAAAGCCCAACAGGTTGTAGAAAAGAACATTTTGAGTTTTGTTCTGTTTTTTTAATATAGGTCAGTGTAATATAAAAATGTGTGATCTTTTTGTACTTTTAAGCTAGCAAGAGAATGGGAGAGCCAGAGAAAAGCTGAGAATTTTTAGTCCTAAATCCTGATAAGTCCTATTAAACTAAAGATGATGGTAATTAAAAATTTATAGCATAAGAAAACCAAAATGAAATATTGGCATTTAGAAAAAACTATTCAGATGTCTCAAATTTGATAAACCTTTTCCATATGAGTAGAAATATGGTAGAAACCACATATGGCATATGTCAAAGCAGAATTTGTTAACCTTTGGCACTATTAACATTTTGAGCCAGATAATTTTTTTTGTAGTAGCTGTCCTGTGCATTAGAATGTTTAGCAGCATCACCAACCTACATTTCTAGATGCCAGTCTCACTCCATACACCCTCTCCAAGTCGTGGTAAACAAAAATGTCCCCAAACATTGCCAGGCATATCCTGGGGGATGAAATTACTTCAGACTGAGAACCACTGTGCTAGATTCTGGTAGATATTCAAATGCATAAGAAATCACTCTTCCCTTCAAAAAGCATACCATCTTGTGGAGAAGAAAGACTTACTAAAATCTTATTCCAGTTTACCTAATTTAATTTAGATTGTGATTATTATAAGAAATTTCACTTAGCATGATAATCTCAAGATCATCCATGTTTTGTAAACGGCAGTATTTTATGGTTTCTTATGGCTGCGTAATATTTCATTATATATATGTACCACATCTTCTTTATCTAATCATCTATTGAAGATACCAGATGTTTCCATGTCTTTGCCACTGTTTAAGTCAGACAGAAAAAGTTGAGAACCATATGATTTCACTCATATGTGGGGTATAAAACTGAAAGCAACAAATAACAGGACAAAAAAAATGCATGGACACAGTTTAGTGATTACTAGAGGGAAAAGATGAAGGGGGCAGGTAAATAAGGGTAAAGAGAGTCAAATATATAGTGACAAAATATTTGGTTTTAGGTGATGAACACACAATGCAATATACAGATGATGTATTATTGAATTGTGCACTTAAAATCTATGTAAGTTTATTAACCAATGCCATCCTAATAATTTTATTTTTACAAATGTCAATACATTTTATGAGAACACACAGTACAATAATTCTGAGAAGGAAGTAGGAAGTAAAATCAGTAAATACTTTCTGATTTGAAAGACAGGAAACTACAAAAAGCAATAGCACAAACAACGGCTGAGAAACAGAAAAGTAAATATTTGAGAAATAGTAAAAATTCATTTTAGTCAGCCAGTTTTAGAATAAGTGATGGATTAGGATGATGGAAAGGTAGATTGAGGGCATGTTTTAAAAAAATCATTAATGTTATGATGAGAAATTGGGTACTTTTATCTATTAAGTGCTAAAGAATTATTAATATGTTGGAGCACACTGGCATAATTTTTGTGCTATGAATGTAATTTTTAAACTTTGTTTTTAAATGTTTCAAAGTATTATTATAAAACAATAGCCTACTGTCTAATACTTAGGTAACAACACGAGAAGGAAGTCTAGGTTTTGAAACTTCAAAACCTTATTCCAGATTAATGATGGTTTATCAAATTACAGGTCACACACCTCCAATAAAATAGCTTCATCAATGTTAGCCTTACAAACAATCTATTTTCTAAACATGATTTCTATTTCTCTGTTTTGCTAATGAAAAAATGACTACTTTAAACAACAAAGGCTGAAAATTATTTAAGAGATACTTATGTTGTAACAAGTAAACCAAAATATAAATATACATAGAAATGAAGACTTTGATTGCATTAGACTATGTAGGAATATTCTGAGATGATAAATGCAGCTCAAAACTAGATTAGGGTTGCCTGTTGTCCATGAACAGAGTGGAGAGCTACTTGGATTATTCCAGTAAGGACTCCAATTCTTAATTAGCATAGGCAATACTTTGGCTATATGTACCGTGCTTGATTTTGAATAATATTTTGTAACTAAATAATAAAAACAAATTTTAATCAGCACTACTCTGCTATGATTTTTAGAAACTCAAGTAAAACATTATTGTTAATGAAGAATTATTGTTCACAAATGAGCACAAATAAGTCACTCTCTATTCTGTGGCCTTAATATTGGTGAGAGTGCTATGTGAGCAAAACGTATACCTAAACAAAAAATTTGTAATAAATACAGATTTAAAATTGTTCACCTGTGTTATTTATATCTCTGCTTTAAAAAATAACATTTATTTTTTCTTTCTCTCTTCTATTATATTTTATTGCCACAAAAGTTTTGCTATATTCTAATGGGTGGAGATATAAAATAACCAAACAAATGTAGATCATGTCAGTTAATGATAAATGGTATAATGAAAAGCAGAGTTAAAGTTGCAGGGTGGACTCTTGTAGGATGGGAAGGAAGAAACAAGACGAGTGATGTATTTATTGCAGCAGAAACCTAAGGAGGGAAACCTAAGGAGGGAATGGAGCATCCAAGTGAATGTATGGTGGAAGCGTTCTCTAGACAGAACTAAGAAATGCAAAGCTCATGCTTTGAACCAAGGCTAGCCAATCCCTTGCATCTGCCCTCTTTGGTATTATACTATACTGCCCCCAAGAGGAAAAGAGAACACATGTATCCTGTCTGGACCTGCATATAGAGGTCAAGGGGCCTGTGAAAATATAAATGTCACAGTTGCTGAATACAGGTAAAGCTTTATAAGTACTATTCTGATCTATAGAAAAAATGAATTATAAAAGTGTTAAATGAATGGAACTGTAAGATACTGTAAGTAAAAGTGCCCAAGCAATATCTGTCATATTGTAGGCACTAAATAAATATTCATTGATCTTTTATTTTATTATTTTAAAAGGTTATATATATTTCACGTATTTTGAAGTGTATTCAACAAAATTTATTAATGGAATACCAGAAACTTTATAATTTTCAAAATTGCCACATTAAATAATAATAAATAAAAACATGAAAATCATTTAACATAACTATTGCTAGACCTAGAGGAATTAGGAATTTATAATTCTGCTCTTGTTGAGAAAATTAAGCCAGACTAAAGTCAAAGAATAATAAACAGATTTCTCTTAATGTGTGTAAAGTCCTGAATAAAAAATATTTATTCAATCAAGTCAAGTTCTAAATTATTGTGCTTCAAGAGCTTCACTGTATATTATATATGTATTTTATTTAATGAGGAATACAATAATTAATAGTTTCAAATATGGCTGAATTCCATTAACAAAGGAGATGAGAGACAAGCATAACCCCTCATAGCTTATGTATTATAAGAGAATGTGCTTTATACCACTATTAACCTGGAAAAAATGACTTGAGAATTAACATAGCCAATCAGTGAAATATCTGATTTTTATGTGACTATCTAATCTTACAAAAAATTTCATAATATGACGCCAGATATTCTCATTTTGTAAATTCATTTTTTATAAAATTATTTTAAAGAATGTCCTTTTTAATGCATTTTGAACACTTTTTTCAGGCACATAGAAAGTAATCACAGTTAAATGATGGGGTATTAAAAAGCAAGTTATGATATGAATATAACAATCTTTACTATATACACCAAGCCAATTTTATAAACTGACAATCAAAACCAAGAGTTCTTTAAGCATATATAAGAAAAGTTATAATTTCAAGAGAAAAAAATAATACTTTCTCTTCCTATAAAATAAACAGAAATGAAGAGAGTTTTCTCCATATTGTAGATCCAAAATTATTCCTCCAGATCCAGAGAAAAAAACCTGGGCAATATAACCAGGAAATATTGTTATTTATCTTAGTTCAACCAGCATTAAGTGAACTACTGAGAAATAGTCATTGAATTTTGCAGTGGTTAAAAACACAGATATCAGTGCTATACCAGCTGGGTTCTGACTCTGGATTAGCTGTGTGCCATTAGCAAATTTCTTGGAATTAAATTCCTTAATCTGTGCTTCAGTTCCCTCACCAGCAAAACATCATGAGGATTTTGAATAAAAATACACAAAGCACCTAGAATAGTGTCTAGAACATAGAAGGTATTATGTAATGATCAGCTGTTATTGTTAGGATTTTTTTTAATAAAGAGTTTTTAATAAAGATTTTTTTAATAAAAAAATTCTTAAATAAAGATTTTCTGCTCAAGAAACATAGCCTAGTCTATGTTGGACTAGTCTTGAGTACCAGGGGAAGTATGATTGCAATGTGATAAGTATTAAGATTAAGGTAGCTCCACAGTGCCTCATACCTTATAGATAGAGTGCTAGGCATCATCAGGGATATAACTTAATATTTACATCTCTAAGTATACAATGTGTCAATATTAGCTTCACAAAATTACAAACCTCCTGGCAAATACAACTGGTTGAATTCCATTTAGAAGCACTATCTGTGGTAGGATCTCTACCAGTTTTTTGCCCTTTAGCATTTCCTCCATCTTGGTTGTGACTAAATTTTCCTTTTGCAAGGCTTTGCAAAGTTCCACATTGAAAAACATTGGTGGAATGCATGTGGTAACCAGTAACCTATTGCTATGTAGCTAATTTAACAAAAGGTGAGAGCACTGGAAATCAATACAATCTACACCCTTCAAACATTCAAACATTATTTAATTACCGCTGCCATCCATTTACAGCACTTTTCTAAGTCTATAGAAGATCAATGCCTGTAATGGTTAATATTGGACATGATATCCATAAAAGCCAAATAATCTAAATGACATTTTCCATATTTTCATTAGTAAAACAAGAACTGTGTTTGGCACAATTAAACTAGCTCCAATTAAATAACTCATCAGATGTGAACTTTTCAGGGCAGCTGGTTGGATATTTAGGAATGGTCTGGTCTCTTGATAAGAGTCTCTGCAATTGCTCTTAAGCTTTTTGTTTGTTTTGGAAAAAAAATGGAAAATGTATTACTGTTGTTAATTAAAATACATAAGGTATTGTTTATTTTATAACTTCCAATGTCTAGTATTATTCAGGATTCTTAGGAGAATAGGCTAGGTATAGAGTATATTTGAAACTCTCAAATTAAAAATTATAAAAATTATACATGTTAAGTATTCTCTCTCCAAACCTCTGACAGTCAAACTCCACATCATTTTTTTTTTTTACATTCACTTATTTATCTTTCTCATTAAACTGTAGAATTATTTATTTTAATAATACAACCAATTCAGAGTCTGGTCTTCAGGCTTTTACAACACTCAAGTCTTCCCTTAGAGACTTGACATTTTATTAATCCCTGGAGGAGGTCTGTGTGTAGAATATAGCAAATGTCTACATCCATATAAATCACGAAATTGCAGTTAAAACCAGAATCATGACCTAGAAATTCAGTCGGCAAGGATCCATGTCTTTTGACAAATATAAAGAGATGACTTTTTAAAAATTTCTTAAAGAATGATATAACTAGGATACAACTCAAGAAGCAAAAAGACCTGGAGCACTATACTGTAGAAGCCACAGAAATGGAAGCGGATTGACTGAAATTGTAAGAGATGCCTACTGAATATCAGTAATGCGGACTGTTAAAGAGATCTACTCATAAGGCTGAGGTAAAGGGGAGAAATTAATAATAATTGAATAAAAACCGTAGAAGGAAAGATATTCTGCATTTCATTTTCTCTGGCTTTGAGTATAAGTATCACCTAAGTGAGGGGTGTCTCTGAACTTTAGAACTCTTAAAGATTATTTTATAATTGACCACTTCTAAACTTCTCAATATGTCACTTTTAAAAGAAACATTATAATGTAAAATATGTATTCAAGAATAAAGTTTCAGAAATTGAATATTTATTCTGCAGTAAAAATCATCTCACATTGAGTCAGAACCTGGCCACAGAGGCATCAGGTTTACCACTAATTTGTGTCGCTCACAAAAGAAAGCTATGGAAAATGTTAGTATTTTCAGAAGGAAATTTAAGGATAAATAGAAATGTTCTACTATAGGTTGAAAAAAAAATTTCTTCTTTATGGAATCTAAATCTGAACAAATACAAATTTAGTTATTTGTATGTATGTGTATATATTTGTATGGGTGTAGTAACACAATGCTAGATCTGAAAAGGTTATTTTTGATCTTTTCATATTTTTTTAAATATGTTATTTAAATATAATATTTCTAATAGCCCACAGTTCGTAGTTAATTATGTATGTTTTTCCTACATATTCTATTTACTTTGAAGAAAGATGATATTGCAGAAAGATAAGATTCTTGAGAGTCAAGACAGATATGTGTTCCTCATTTAATTTTCTGAATATCATCTTTATTTATTATACAGATATTACATTGATTGACTACTAATTAAATATGCTAGGCACTGTAGCAAATGCATTAGAAACATTACATTAATTTTCACAATAACTTTAAAAATTATGTCCTATTATTATAAACATTTCTCAAGCATGCAAAGTGAGATTTTGTAACTTGCTTAAGAATGTTCATGTAGGCAGTAAATGATGGAACCAGGATTGATATTAGGCAGGTTGACATCAGAGTCCACATGCTTAAACAATATGAGATTCTGCCTTCTTGGAACATAAAAGAAAGGCTTTGAATACATTAATTTCCTGTCTTCTGGAGTCTTGCAGCTTGAGTTCAAATCCTGTTCTACTATGTATAAGTCTGTTTATTTAATTCTTACAATGGATCTATAAACCATGTATATTTTCTCCATATTTTTAAAAAGATAGATAAACCAAGGACTTTAAGAAGTTAACTAGCCCAAAGGAACATGACTAGTAAGTGAGAAAGCCAATATATGACATGAATTGTTTTGATTCCAAAGTCTATGCTCTATCCAATACATTGTACTGCCACTCATTTCATTCTTATTTAATCTTTCCCAAAACACTGCAAGATAAGTCCTATTACCTGTCTGCTCATAAACAATGGAACAGGTTAAATGTCTTGCCTGAGTTCACCTGGTTACTAAGCATTGAAACTAGGAATCTAGGCCAGGTATGTTTGACTCAAAAGGTCTTTCTCTACGATAGTTCATTATACTGAACCATTCTTGTGATCAAGCTGCCCATCATTTTGATGTTTTTAACAGATGGAGCTTTTCCATCTTAACCTTTGCTATATAATTCTATTTGTAGACAGATGAATCTCAAACACTAACTTGACCATTTTACAACAATCATTGGTTTTCCTAATCTTGATCCAAATAATACTTGGAAAACATAAAGACTTAGAAAGGCATTAGTCTAAGAAGATGATATTGTCATGTATTTGGAAAGTGTTTTTTTTTTTTTTTAGAAATATGTTTACAGTATTTGGAATTTTAAAAAATAATTTTAAATGCATATTTTATTTATTTATACAGTTTCTCATTCTACCAAAGAATTACTTGGAATCTTTAGAATTATATTTCATTTCTGTTAACAGATGATTTCTAGAATACACCTTCTTTCAAAAATGTAATTAATGATGACAAGAATCATTGGTGATGCAGAGATCATATTATCTACTACATTAACAGCAAATAGATGGCATCCTCAAATTAAGATCATCTGAGGAGAGTTCATTTGTGAAACAACTAATTGCAAAGGCACAGGAAAGATGTGAGAAACCACAGGACTAGAGTATAAATCTGAAGTTGTTACCACCCCTATTCCTGTGTGGATGAGGGAAGGGAGGGAGAGGTTGCTAGAATTGGGAAGGATTGGGAGTCGTGTAGAAAAGGCCACTCTAAGTAAGCAGTCACTAGACATCCCAGCCTAAGGGAATTGCAGAGGATGAGAAAAAGGAGGAACTACTGACCCTATATTTCTTCTATCCTCCTGCCCTTTAATCATATTTCATGCCTCAGATTGGCCTAAGCTATTGGAAATCAGAGGATATGAGAGTCCATTGATGTTAGTTATATAGATCAGTTTCCCAGGGCAGAAAAGGAGGTGGAGAAAGGCAGAGTGCAGATCTGGAGGACTAAATGAAAATATACAATACAGAAATGAATGCTCATATTAACTAGTTATGGACTTACGTATTTATATGTATTTTATTAATTTAACCAGTATACACATATATGCTATCATTATCAAAACTTTAAAATAATAATAATTATGATTAATAATGGCCAATTATAAATATATAAACAACTGTAATCTATCTCCTAATAAAAAAAAAAAAAAAGGAGACCAGAGTAATTGTTGAGAAAATTTAGAGGACTATGAGTTAAGATTCCTACATTTAAGACATTCATTGAAGGTGTGATCTTAAATCAGTTAACTTCCCAATATTTCAGTTTTTGTTCTGTAAAGTAGAAATAATATATGCCCTCACTCTCTTATGGAGATGTGGTGATAGCCTTTTGATTACAATGTATGAGACAGTATTTTGAAAAAATAAAATATTTTTTTTTCCAGAAGAAAGTATCATATTTAATTAGGTCATCTGGTGAATATAATTTTAAATACTATTTTGTTTATTTGACATCTTAAATGGAAACTCATATTAAGATATTATATCTATACACTATGTAGAGAAGTATGAATGTTCAATTTAGCTTAACCTGAATTTCTTAATGTCCTGATTTCTGTTTTTAAGGACAAGTAATTGTCTTCTTTCTGAATAATTGACGGTCATCTGTATAATACTTACCACACGATCACTTTACATATGCCTGGCATATTTGTAAAAAAAAAAAAACAGTATATCAAGTATACTTTGCCATTCTGAAATTTTCAATCCTATATTAGAAATTGTGCTTATATATATAAGGATATTAAAATGTTCTAGAAGCATAAAACAATTTGTATAACTTTTCAAAAATGGATTTAAGGGTTAAACACCTTCCTATTTTTATTCTATACACTCTTCCTGACCTATTGCATGGCTATGGTTCTATGTCTCATCTATAAAGCAAAGACTTCCATAGTGTTATGTAATGCAGGCATTTCTAGTTACGTGTCATAGGTACCTGAAGCTCAATATGATAGGAGTCAATGAGTTTATTTTTCCATCCAAATGGTACAGCCTCTTTTATTCAACATTTTAATAAATATACATCACCATCTATCCAGTCACCCACAAATTTGGATGCTTCCAAGTAGCTATTACTTCCCAGTCACCCACATCTAATTGATTTCAAAATTCACTGTTTGGTGCCTCCTGTCTCCAGGCTAAAATTTCAGTCTACTCTTCCTAGTATTATTGGAGCGACCTTCTAAAATACAGATGTGATCAGTTATTTCTCTGATTAAAAACTTTTAATATCTTCAGACAGTTTACTGTACGGCGATGGGTAACCATTATTTGAGCTATCTCCAGTCTCTTTTGACTTTACTATTACTCCCACAATACCCTAGTGCCCAACAAATAGAACTATCTCCAATTCTCAATCCTTTTCCTAACTATTAATGCTATTTCGGGTCCCCATGTCTTCTGATTACACTGTGCCATTTTCATAGTCTTCTCTCTCTCTACCCCAATATTGCCCCAGTCTGGCAGATACAAACTACTCATCAGTAAAAGTGTGCTAAGTGTTACCACCTCTATGCATGCTCCTAAGCACTTTTCCTTCCGTTAGAATAGACCACATCCTCTTTTGTGTTTTTTTTAATCATAGAATCTTTATTATTTTTTAATCAGTCTTTTCTCTTACTGAAATTTAAAACTCATTAAGATGAGCTGTGCTAACTTGATACTTTGTATGACTAGTAAAGGAGAAGGTTAAAAATTACATACTTAATAAAAGAATAACTGGAAGAAAAAAATTCCCTAAGAATAATTTTCTACTTTTACCAATTTTTCTTTGGATTTCTCTATTGGCCTTGATAAACCTGAATAATCATTGTTTCTGCTGTAGTAAGAGGAGTATGCTAAAAATATATAAAATAAAAGAAATGATTGGATAACTAACAGTTATAGTGACATAGTTCTGACCTTATATATTGTTTTCCAACACGAAAAAAAACCATGCAAAATAATAGCAATTTATTGTATCTCACTGTCTTTTTTCAGACTGAGGGTTTTGATCATAATTTTATCATGTAACTATCTTTTATACTGAACACTCTGCCTCAGAAGAATTAAATACTAAGAGAGATAAATGCCCTTTATTGTTTTGCCAGAATGAAAAAAATTCTCTACTAAATTTGTTCTATGCTAAAATAAGAATTAAAACATAAATTTGTATTCTCAATAAAAAAGTTTGCATTTAAAAAGTCAAAATGTGAGTTAGTCATGTCCTTTAAATCTAGAGATATTTAAAGTTAGGGATGCAGTTTTGGGCACTCAAAAAAAGTAGCCTTTGCCAATTTTAAATTATAATTTTTTTCCACTTAGAAATTTTTTTTCAGATCAAAATATTTCTACCTACCCTTATTTTGAATTGATATAATTGGGGCTATTTGATTTAACAATAGAATTATATGAACATATCTTAACTTATTTAATGTATTTTACTGAGTCATTTTTTTCCCAGCTGTATATATTGTTAAACATAAAATGTGAAATCTGTGTCCTTATGGTGATTTTTCTAAAAATCATAACATCATCATAGCAACCACTTTAATCCAGAGGAAAGATTTTTATAGTAAGAAATATAGAAAACATATTTTCAATATGTTTCATATAGTGTAAAGGAGATGGAATTTCTTAAAGTTCAAGTATTTGCAACAAGTTTGAAATGCAACAAACATGAAGAGAAATTCCTAGAAATTCTTGTTATAAGATTTACGGAAATCTTGTAGAAGGCTCTATTTTAAGCTTGAGTGTCGATGTCTTCTAACAGAAACTGAATTATTTTCAGTTACCACACTGCCCTACAGAAAGCAATGAGCGGACTGATAAGCCTTAGCACAGTCCAGTTAAGGACATGTAACAGCACAAGTCACTAGAAAGTTAGTAAATATAGGCAACTAAACTAGAAGAAGGGCTTGGTGAGGGTAGGAAGGAGTATTCCTTTCAGTCATGTCATGTTACAGCTAAGAGGAAGCCAAGCTATGGCACAATCTGATGTGTTATTTTTTTTTCTTTTCAATGCATTTTTTGTCATTTTTCTAGAGATATAATTGACATATGTTTAAGTTTAAGGTGTACAATATGTTCATCCAATATACCTCTATATTGCAATATGATCACCACCATAGTGATAGCTAACATCTCTAACACGTCACATAATTATCATTTATTTTTCATGGTTAAAACATTTAAGATCTAGTCTCTTAGCAAGTAGATAATGCAGTATTGTGGTGAGTTAATTTTTAAGACAAAGAAACGAGGGTAAATCAAGCTTAATGACCAGTGCCATCTCACACCACCAATACTGACCAATTCAGAAATAGTTATATTTCCTTAC
>NW_011888791.1:10340583-10357862 GCF_000151845.1 Pteropus vampyrus | reverse complement strand
ATCTGATGTGTTATTTTTTTTCTTTTCAATGCATTTTTTGTCATTTTTCTAGAGATATAATTGACATATGTTTAAGTTTAAGGTGTACAATATGTCCATCCAATATACCTCTATATTGCAATATGATCACCACCATAGTGATAGCTAACATCTCTAACACGTCACATAATTATCATTTATTTTCCATGGTTAAAACATTTAAGATCTAGTCTCTTAGCAAGTAGATAATGCAGTATTGTGGTGAGTTAATTTTTAAGACAAAGTAACGAGGGTAAATCAAGCTTAATGACCAGTGCCATCTCACACCACCAATACTGACCAATTCAGAAATAGTTATATTTCCTTACAACCCTCTTCTCTTAAAATATCATATATCTTTCTATTCATAAGGTATTTCCTGAGGTAGAAAAGATCCCATACTGCATCAAACATGAGAGTGGACGCATACACAACGGTATAAACAACTCCTTGTGATGCTGGTTTTAGCATAAATATGAGGACAGAGACAAAGTCAGCTGTAGAACACATTTTGTAGTATAAGCCTCACTTCTAGGCCTCATATTGAAGCCTATTTTTTTCCAGCATCTGTTACAATTTCATATATCCTCTATTTTCAAAAAGCACTATGAAAAAATAAATACTGTTATAGAATGACTTAAAGTATAATGCAAATTTACTAAGATAGTGAATTTTGAAAATAAAATTATGTTTTTCCCTAAGTTCAAACATTAGCCCTAGCCTGAGAAAATGTGGGCAAATTATTTAATTTCTCTAATTGTCAAATGGGGATGCTAGTAGTGTCTTAGTAGGTTGTTGTGAGAACTACATGAGTAAAAATATCAAAAGATTTCAAACACTACCTGGCACACAGTAAATCCCATACCTAAATTTTGATCATTATTGTTATTTCACTATTAAACCTTTAATATAGGCACTCACCTCTATTATTGTTATTTCACTATTAAACCTTTAATATAGGCACTCACCTCTAAATAAGAATAAAGTGCATATTTTTTCTTGAGTTTTTACAAAATATTTAAAACATATAAACTATATGTATTGACATCGTTATGTTGTTCATTTATGACTCAGAAAATGTTAAATAGAAAGGAATACAGGATGGTGACAGAGTGTCCCAAGTCTAGTTTATGTTATTAATCCCATTACCTATAGGCTTATTGAGGACAGGATAATTGCTGTATCATTATTTTAAATAAGTTCAATTGGCTTTACTTGAATCAGATGGTAATTCTGTTGTCTGATATTGTTCTTATGATAAGCCTCTGTATTTATAAGGCTTACATTTAAAATTTTTTCTCTTTCAATTCAATTCTCACTACACTGTTTTAAATCTTCCTCCCTTTGAAAGGTGATAGTATCTCACTCCTGTTTCCTTATTCAAACTCATTTTTTAGTCATTCTTTTTATTGTTTTCCAACCTTACTTTCCACTCTCACAGTCTTCCAAGTCCCAAAGCACTTGAAAGTCATTCCTCCATTCCTTGATGAGTCCTATTTCTAGTATGGGAATGTAAAGAACCCAGTACATTAGTAGATCAACTGATGTTCATGGCTTATCCCTCCCCACAAAGGAATCTCATGTGTTTATTTGTTCACTAATTTGTATTCCTGTACTTGTTTTCTAACAAGTATTTATCGGTATCTGTTCTGTGCAAGGTACTGTTGGGCATTCAACATATGTTATCTCACTTGGTCCTCACAATAATACCATCTGTCTATCCATTATTGGCGATACTGTTATCATCAATTAACAACAATTGTGCCTCGGGTAAACCTCACTGGCTACCATACTGCTATTGTGCAAAGCTGTCAGTACCATTAATATCAACTCCAATGTACACACAAAGAAACTAAGATTTGGAGGCGTTAAGTAATTGTTCCGAGGTTGTAAGTGTTAAACACATCTTGCTGACTTTTTCCATAAATAATCATGCAGCCGGATAATATTCATACAAGAGTGGAGGACGTCATCATTCACTCACTCATTCATTCACACACACATTCATTCATTTGCTTGTTCTGAAAAAGGTAATTGTGTGCCCAGTCTTGAACTAAGTATTAGGGAAAAGTCTGCTTTCAAAGAAAAGGGCGGTATTACTTATAGTGCTAATGCTTTACATGTTAACTTGCTTAGTTTAAGAATGAACTGGCAAAGTTTTGGGTTACAGGTCTAAATTAGATTGTTCTAACAACTTGGCTCAAGTTTAGTACCCTGTACTATTTGGATCTGATTGCTGGGATTCAGTTGTTCTTTTGGAATAACGCCTTTTGAATTCTTGAAAGCTTTGATTACTTTTCAGAGTTCTGAAATATGTTGATTTTGACAACTTTTGCTATTGTTCTCATTGGTGTTATTGAGGAATAGATTTTCAGAACCCCTTACTCCCTTATTCCAGAATTCTCTCCCGGCCATGGTTTTTAACTTACTTCTAATTGTATTTTTGTCTCATTCTTTGTGACCAAGTTCACTGTCATCCTTCAGTTGCAGTAACTGATCTTGGCTTTGTAATAGTTAGATGTTACCATTGCTGGAGTGATTATGCCTTGTTCAGTCTTCCTAGAAATCATCATGATAAATTTCAGTACTGACCCCCACTCTCTTTTAGAAAAGACTATTTTAGAAAGGTGATCCCTTTGCTATTCATTGTGTATATATTAGGCATAGAACTTGAGAAAGGATTAAGATTACTCCTAATATGCTTTTTTCATTAGTCCCGGCATTCATTTTTGTGTATGGTGTAACTTACATAGAAAAGAAAGGCACCTCCCTGGGCTTTATTCTTTGGACCTAAATTTGCAGTGGAAAATTTATCCTGGGTGGAAGTGTTTAAAAGACAGTTGTTCTCATATGAAGGCAAGAACCCCAAGCTGAAGATGAAAATGCTATACTTATAAAACCAACTGTCTTAGTTGACTGGTATTCTGTTTATTTTCCCTTAAGTATTAACTAATCCCTTAGTAAATTCCTATTTAGAAATTTTAGCTTGGCTCTGGTGTACTATGGGCATAAAATGGAAGGGTCATATAATTTCATATGTTGGTATTAAAGGGAGTAACATTAGCCCCTAATGTTAATGATCGAGAAAACTAATAATCAGTGAGAAAGATCCAAAGTAAAAGTTTATCTTTCAGGAAAAGTAAGTAGAAGTTCCACCACTCCTCACATAGATAATCCTCTTAGTAAACTTGGAACATTGGAATTTATTTTAAGGAGATCTAGATTTTATATATAACATATATAACTTAACGTATTGATTTTGTATATAATAGAGATATCATATGCTAACTATGCATATCCCTGAACTTCCTGGGAGAAGTCCTCTGTGAAGATTCTAATTCTTTATCTCCAGAAATCAGCCACGACCTACCTCCTCAACTGTAGACCAGACTAGATGTCTCCCTGCTGCACTTCCACCACACTCTATGCCTGTAACACACTATACTTTATTAGCTCTTCCTTAACTGTACAAGTATTCTGACTTGCCTTTGTTATCTCAATGTCTAGGACAAAACTTGGTGCTACTAGCTGCTCAATAAATTGCTTGTGAACTTTTATTTAACATTCCTCATTTGTTCAGACTCTTTTCCATTACTTATTAGCACTTTCCAAAAAAAGCCTGCCAAACTGGGTTATTTGTTCCAATATGATTTCCCGCCCTTTGTAGTTCAACTTATCTAACTTTAAGATTTACTATATTATCATCTAGCTCTCTTTTCCCACTGGCATTTTTATCTTGACTCTGCTTTTCCTACAAGACACACTAGTATTGTTTTTACTTTGTTTTACTAACAGACTATATTGGGGTATTTACACTTCTTGAACTTTTTCTTTATTTTCTCCTTCTTGTCTTTCCTCCTTCAATACTGCTGAAACTATATATTAGGTATCACCAACTCTTAGACTCTAAATAGTGTTTTTTCTCTCTCGCATAATTCTAAACATTGTTTCACCTTACCAGTCCATCTCACCCTCTTAAAGCTTCTCCAAGACTTGCAAAACTCCTCTCATGTTTGAATATCTAGCTGTTACATGAGTGTTCTTTGTCAGTACTCTCCAGAGTCCTCGTGCCTCACAAACAGCCTCATTCACGCATCCATGATATTAATCAGCTGTGATAGAAAAACTGCTTGAATCAGTCTAGAGTGCAGGAGGCCCCTTTCCTGTCATCTGCTCACTTACATAAATGGTTTAGATCCTAAAATACTTCTCTGTCTCTTAATGCAAATCCCATTCCTTACCAACTACACTATATCTTATTTGAGCCCTATGTTATTGTAAACAACATTTGAGCCCTATGTTATTGTAAACAACATAATGTTGTTTTTATAGGTCATAAAATCTATTAATATGACCTTAACTGCCTGTGATCACTGTCTAGATGGTAGGGCTGCACATACCATCCACTCTTCCAGCTCGAACTCAGACTTGCGCCACCCAGAGGTGTGAATTTCAGCCTCATTTTTGCCTGGGGGACTCAGTAACCACATCCATCTTCTCCTTCTCTCTTTCTTTCATTCTTCTGAAATTCTTTTCTCTTTCCTGTCTTCCCTCAGTCTCTTTCATCACTCAGATATCTAATCTAAGCATGGCTTAACCCTTTTTCCCCCTTGGTTAGTATTCAGCTTCTCTTCATTTTCATGAACACAAATCAGTTTAAAATCTATTTTCCTTGTTGCTTTCTCTTAAAGCAGTACCTGACCCAGTAATATCATTCAATAAACATCAACTTCTATCATTATCAACTTCTACTCACTCCAAACTCTAGGAAGACTCAGGATCTAGAATTTTCTCTGACATCAATTGTCCTTGCTATGTACTCTAGCTCAAGTCACTTCTCCCTCTTTCACCGAAATGTGTGTGTTGGTGGGGTAGGGAGGAATGGGAGCAAGTTCATCTAGAGCTTTTTTTAAGACTTCCGAATATATAAGACTTATATAGAAATATTTACTGGTATGTGGAGGTGCCATATAAATTCCCACCGCAGCTTCTTTGGTCTTTTTGTGCTCAGCTTTGCCTACCAACTTTAATTTTCTGTTCAGTACAGAGCTTGCCTTTTGCACATATCTTCCTTACCTATTCAAGCCATAATGTTGTTTTCCTTTGGTCTCTTAAAAATGTTCCACCCCTGTAGTCCCTTGCATGATTGCTACTATTTTTGTATGCCTTTGCTCATCATTTTATTAAGTCCCTTGAGGACCAAATCCATTTTATGGGCTGAGTCCACATATAGCATACAACATACATATATTCATGCTCACACACCCATATAGCATACAACATACATATATTCATGCTCACACACCCATATAGCATACAACATACATATATTCATGCTCACACACCCATGAATGAAAAATTTTCCTTAAACCAGAATAACTAGTCAGAATCTAGACTTTGTAGCAAGTTAAGTCAAAAGGAACAAACAAAGCACAAATTTACAACTGTATCATAATAAAACCTTGCACCTTCATAAAAAATTCTGCCAACATAAAGACTGTTCATTTAGACTCTTTGATGGTAAAATTTA
The DNA here is from genome assembly GCF_000151845.1 of Pteropus vampyrus. Taxonomy (NCBI): domain Eukaryota; kingdom Metazoa; phylum Chordata; class Mammalia; order Chiroptera; family Pteropodidae; genus Pteropus; species Pteropus vampyrus. The sequence goes on along the minus strand of NW_011888791.1, from coordinate 10,352,314 downwards.
TTCTAAGTGAAACCTCACCTCTGTGCTGTGTCCCTCCTATATAAGAATTGGAAAGAACTATGCAAATCCTGCACCTGTTGAGTTATACAGAAAAACCACAGGAAACAAGAATGTGAGTGCATGTGATTAAATACAAAAGATTAGAATAAAAACCTTAGGTGGCTATGTTTTCTGCTATTATTTTAACTCTCCATGCTCTATACATTATATATCATTAGTGGGAAAAAATTACATAATAACAAATTATTAGCCTTATGCTTAAAGTTCTTAGACAATGCATATTATGTGCACATCTATGGCTATTCTGAGCATACAAAATGATTAAGCCAAAGAGAAAGGTTATCACATTGCGTTTATGGATTTTGATAACTATCAGCCTTGTGTTACACATGTCTGTGACTCTGGAGAGCAGATTTAGGTTCAGTCTTGTGGCAGCTCCTGCAGGGGCTAATCAGGAGAGCTGCTGTGACTAAAACTGAAGTGGAAGTTGCAGCTGCCTGGGAGATGATTTTCATTAAAGCTGCCTGCCAGTGTCAATACAGAATCTAAACTGGATTTTAGAAACAAAATGTGACACTTGCAAGGCACTTGGGCACAGAATTCATAGTTTTCTAATGGTGCCACTGCATCTTTTCACCAAGAATGAAAATGAAATATTTAAATAATTATTGACATGAAATTTACCCTGTAACAAACTGGCTAAATGTGAACATTTCCATATTTCCTTCTACTAATAATTATAATAGATATGGAGGATTTGCCAAAATATATATGTTTTCAACATATGAATTACAGCTATTGACAGAAATCAGAGTATATTCCTGAGTTGTGTTAAAGTAATGACATTGTGATTAATCTTTTTCTTCTATTTTTTCTGTTATAATTATTGTCATTTTTTTTAATCACAATGAAATACATATAAATATATTGGCAATAAATTTGGGGTCATTTAAAGACAAAGGTTAATCTTGAGTTAACCTTTTATATACATATATAATACTATACTTTTATCTTTGGTTTAGAAAAAGTCAATTTATAGAATTCTTTCTCCTAAGATAACAGATGTTTAGAAAAAAACATAGCTTTGGGGAAACCGCTAACAGATAGATATCAGTTAGAATTTCTATGGCCATTAAGGTGTAGGTTTATTAAATAGCATTATTTGGTTATTTTAGTGTTAGTCTACAGACATCAGATGATAAAATGATTTCCATAAAATGATATAACTATTAGTTAAAATAAATTTAATGCTTAGAAACTAGGTTGCTAACATAGAGACAGGAAATATTCTTTTCCAAAGGAAATAAATAAAATGAAGAGGAGTCACATAAGTGCTGTATTACAATAATGGTATTTGGCTTCATGCTAAAAATATAATTTTTCCCTCCATTGCTTTACTCCAACAACTAGATTATTTCTTTATCCAAATTCATATCATATTTCATTTTTAAATAAGTAAAAATTAATTTGAAAAATAATGAGGAAATAGCTTAGTCCAAACTATTTCATGTCATATTTCTCCCAAACACCTTCTTAGCTTATTGAACATTCCTCTCTATACCTTTGAGACTAACTGACAGGAGTCCACAGTTAAGCCACATCTTTGAATTACAACATGTATTCAATAAATATTAGTTTACTAAATAAATTTTTCCAGTTTCTACTACTTTAATTGAAAGGATTCAACCTCTTTTCTTTATCAGGATGTACTCTAGAGTACAAAAATCTAAATATTTGATTTTGCAGCAATGACAGATAAAAACATACCTGAAAATTTATGATTGCTGACCAGAAAAATTTAGATTATTGTTTACAGTATATAGTTATAATATTATCTTTTTAGGTAAGTACAAGAAAATACTTCTTGTTTTGGTCATTAGGATTTAAAGGGGTTATTTTTGTGAGCAACCAAAATTAAAAATGAAATGGAATCCATGAAAGGAAGAAATTACTATTTTTTAGAAACCTCTCAAATTGCCACAAACTGGCACTAGCTATGGCCATTAGTGTCTTAGAACATATGAGCACTTTCACATGTTCTTCAAACACAGAAATATACTAGTATCTTTCATAAACTCCCTCAAGGTAAGATAAATCCTAGAAGTATTAATTTCCCAAGGTAAAAAAGAAAGAAATGATACTGCTCGATAAGATGAAGCTGCCAAAAACTTGTAGAACTCGCCTATCTCCCTTGCATGGGTTTGACATCTCTACTTATAGGTGCCAAATTGTGTGTGTGTGTGTGTGTGTGTGTGTGTGTGTGTGTCATGAATTTGAGTATCATCCTTGCACAGGGGCCATGCTAATCTTTGTATCATTCCAATTTTAATATATATGATACTGAAGCAAGCACCCAAATAATAATTTCTTAACCTGTATGTGTCATTTAAATGTGTGTGAATCACAGATGAATGTAAACACATAAGTTTTTCTATTCAAATACGATTTAAGTCCCTACAGGATTTAGTCACTATATTAATTCATATACTTCAATCTGAAAATAATTTCTTTATGCTTAATAATACTTGATCAACCAAATTATTAGTTGATCTCTCTAACAATAGAAACTCACTTTTTGTCATTGAGACCAGGGTTTCCAAATTCAGTATCCTATCCCTTTTCGCCCTTCTAAATAGCACATTTGCTCTAGATTTTAGCCTTCCTCTTTCTCTTAACATGCTGTGTTAACTCTAGGTACATAATTGTAAAATCTGAAACAGATTTCTTAAATAAGGTTTCATAGTTTATAACTTCTATCCACTTAGCCATGACTAAGGGAATGAGTAATGTGGAAATGTCAGATACAATGGCAGGTCATTTTATCCATTATCTCCTAAAACGTCCCTAAAATGTAGATGCATTTTCCAAAAATCTTTAAGCCTGGCTCTGTACAAAAATCCATACTTACTATTAATGTCCTTATATAGGGCTTTATTATATAAGGATCTGTATGCATCCTTATATATAAATACATATAAGAAGGAAAATAGACTTCATATCTATACTCAAATATATTTTGAACTGTATGAAAAAAAGTCTTTTCCTAACTTAAATGAGTTTGTGTCAATTTTATACATATTAGAACTCTGATTAGGATTAACTGTAACAAGATCCTGTGGAATTTGTGAAAATAAGTGGATGCCCAAACCCCACCTCTACAAATTCTGATTTAGTGTTGAGAATGGCCAAACTGTCTGTATAGTTTTTAATGATCCACAAATTATTATTTAAATTTCAAAATCTATTAGATTTATAAATATTGCTCTGAGTGGGCTCTCCTAAGTGAACATTAATCCAATCCAACATATATCCAATTCTGTATTTCAGGACTTGGTGGAAATAAATAGCAGTGACATATAAACTTCAAAATTCAAATATTCTGTTGATTTATCTCCTGACCTATTATTTAAAAGAAAACTAATACCTCCCATATCTTTCTCTACACCTTGGTAGAAGTTTTAATAATCAGTAAATATATGAAAAGTGAGTATCAAGAGAAGATGGGGGAGAAGGGATTGAAGCTAAATAAGATGATGATACATATTTGGCAGTAGGTTAAATTTGAAAATTTCCCATTTATGTAAACTCATGTTCTGCTGATAACATTCTTCTGTACATGTGGAATGGAAAAAAAATCTGCCAGCTATAATATTTTTACTTCAAAAACAAATTGCTTTTCCATAGACTAGGTGACTAGCAATGATTGCTAGTATATTTGAACTTTATTATGTGAAAAACCCCACAGGAACTTTATACTACTAATTATGATAGAGCGATGGAGTCTTAAATATCAGCAAATAAATTTTTTAAATGACTCTCTCTCTCTCTCTCTCTCACACACACACACACACACACACACGCACGCACACACACATACACACACACACTAAATTATTACAATTGGGAACATTTTTTTGAAAAATATTATAGTCATTTTTACCTTAGGCATAATTTTTTTTAATAATAAAACTGTAGTAATTAGATAATTATTAATTTACCCATGTTTAGGTTGCAAAGTCAAGTAAAATTAAAATAGCAACACTTTGTTCTTTCAAAAATAGACAAATCTTAAAAACTTTATCAAATTTCTCAATTTAGTTAAAAGAATGGAGAAATGGGATAAGAAAAAAGAGAAATAGGTTAAAATATAAAAACATTTGCAAGAAGTCAAATATACGTAGTTGGTGAGGTCAGGACTTCTGCAACTGAATACAAGACCATGATCGGTATATATAAATCTATCCTTACCAGCTGTTCAAAATTCAACATTTCAATTCTCACAGATTTATATTTAGAATGGAGATTAGGTGATTCAACCCTTCATTCCTAAGGAATCAGAATCTTCAGTAATCCTGTCTATAGTCTTCCTCTAATATTGACCACTGATGGTGATGTCAATATGGACTTCAGGTATGCCCCAGATTCTGTTCACACTCTTCCCTGTCTTGATTTTATATTACCGTGTCATTCTCCCTTGGTGAGAAAGACCTTAGCCCAGTCTTCACCTACTGCACTTGTTCTCTCCTACTGCACTTGTTCTCTCAGAGGCATGCAGAGCCTGGTAGGAGCATTTTTCCTTTGGCACTAAAATTTCTAAACCAGCAGACCCAAACATGACAGGGATGGGAAGCAATTTTTTTTGCCAATAGATCATTATATGGTATGTGTTCTCAAACTTCTGTACTCTAGTAATGGGGGATATTTTATATTGTTCACTGGCTTGGAATATATACTACATATCACGAGAGTGCACCTCAACACTGACAAGGTGTTATCTCTTAGCTACTGCTCTGACAAGTCTTCAAACATTCATATCAATTTTCTTTATGACCAGTGGCTCTTGACTGATGGAGGACCTTATAAGATCAGTAAATTCTCTGAACACTTGTCAATTGCCTTGCTTTCCTCATTGTAGAAGGAGATCATTTTAGAAAGCAGTAGTTTGTGATATAACCTGATGTTGTATAAGACAGAAATTCCTCAGACGATGGTTCTGGCAGAGGCATAATAAAGAGAAAATAAAGTCAAATCCAGAATATGTCTATTTACTTGTGAGAGCAAATGGCCTGCTTAATGGCCAGGGTCTGATGTAATCAAATTTCCTCAGGTAGCTCTCAGAGCAGGTCCCTTTAAGGTAGCATCCCATATTAAGGCTCAGTACTGGTTGCTCCTGCTAGAAAGGCAAGCACTTAGATGGGACAGTAGCCAACTTAGCCTTGTCGAAGTGAAAATTGTATTATTGAGTCTAGGACTACTTTTAAGATGGTCATTTTTATTACCCTCCTGAGAAAGCACTGAGTAGGCAATTTTCTTTACCTTATTTATTTTAGAGATCTCAGGTACAAATATTTATATAGTGCACAAATATTATTAAACTTTAGGCCTAGGCTCAATGTGAGTGGTGCATCTCCATATAACTTCCACAAATCTTTTTCTCATTAATGTTCCTTCTAAGTCCTGTACCTTCCAAACATCCTCATAGAGCGACATAGGTGCTAACTTTAGGCCACCTCTGCTTTAAGCAAAGTAGGCAAGAAGATGTACTGCTGGAGGTTCTACTTACTGGGAAGATTTTTTTCCTGAATGCTTCTCCAGTGCCACACCTCAGTGAGACTACAGCAGTGCCTTTCTGGCCTGTGCAAGCATATCATGCTGAATACTCTGTGGCCCAGCCTCCAATATTTTACTGTTAACAAGTCTTAGGAAACTCTATAGTTTTGGAGTAAAGGAAAGAACAGGATATGTGAGATTATGCATCCTTGAAAGACAATTTAAAAGAAGCAAAAAATAAAAAAACAATTGTCATTCTCATGTCTTTGAACCTGAAATGGTTGCTATAGTGTGATCAACTCAATGAATAATCCAAGAAAAGGTGATTTTTCAGAGATATACTTAGATAGGTATATCTAGGCAGTTGTCATGACATTGCTTGGAGATAGAAAGTTATCAAAATAAATACTATGTAGTGGATGAAAAAGATATTTTCAGATAGTGGATGAATTTAGCTCTAGGAAATCTAGGTTACAATACTAGGTTTCTGAGAGGGCCAATTCTAGAATGGTAGAACAATGACCTCCAAAAATCCATTCCTCCATTAAAACAATAAGAACAATTGGAAAAGCTTTCAAAATCAATAAATTTTAAAATAAACCTTTTTAGAACTTCGGAAATCAACTAAAGACCTGCAACAATCTACACTGCATATTTAAGAAAAATATCTGCACCTCAACATGAGCAGCAAGCTTATGTCTTATGCCTTATCTCATTCCCTGCTTTCCTCAGGACTGTGGTAGCCTTGAAAACTAACAGACTGGCAGCTACAAATGCTATGAAAATTAAGGTACTTGAAAGCTACTGTATACGACAAAATGGGATTGCGGTTCCTAACCCACCCTCAAACACAAAAAAACTGTCACTGTTTGATCTGTCTGGCAGCTACTAAAAAGCTCCATTAGCAAGGATGTCTTTACGTGATCTGTTTCAGGACCTACTCTGTGAAAACAGCTCTATCCTCAGGACATTTGTTAAAAATAATTAGAAGTAATTGTTCGTCATCATAGCTGACTGGGTAGCATTCTTGGTTGGGGCTAACAAGAGGAGGATTAAACAATGTGAAAGAAAAAATTGGAGAATGACATGTTTGTACGGGGCTTTAAAAACTCCAGCATATTTCTGGGAATTTAGAAAGCCACATCTGCATAGAGGGTTGTGCACATACTAAAGAAGGACCTGAGAAGGTCTTAACCCCTGACCACTAATTGACCTCGAGAGTCTGCACAAGCAAAAAGTGGATACTAAAGCACACTTGTCAACTGCTTGCTAGAGCCTTTAAAGTGTGTTCCAATACAAACACAGCACTCCTCGGCAATGTCTGAGGATTCACTGGTCAAAGCACTGAAGGAAATCTCTGTCCAATCATTGGTCGACTATTAACCAAGGCAAGCATATACTATAGTAGCACTTATGACAAAAATGTATATTCTACAGAATATGTCCAGAAAAGTAACTAAACAAACAGCAAAAAGAGTAAACCCCAGGAAGGAAGAAATAATCTAATTCCCAGAGCTGGAACATATTATTTAACATTCCAGTTTTCAACAACAATTAAAAGATGATATATGCAAAGACACAGGAAAGTAGGAACCATACATGGAAATAAAGGCAGTCCAATGATCATGCCCCTGAGGACTCCCAGATTCTTACTAAACAAAGATACTAAATTGGCGTTTATATATGGTCAAGGAACTAAAGGAAACCATGTCTGAAGAAAAAAAAAAGAGGTATGAGAAAGATTTTTTAACAAATAGAATTTATCAATAAAAAGATAGAAATAATAAAAAAGAATCAAATACAAATTCTGGAGTTGAACGTACTGAAATAATAAATTTACTAATTAATATCAATAGCAGATTTGAGCAGGCAGCATAATTGAATGTAAAAATAGGTCAATTGAGATTATCCAGTTTAAGGAACTTGGGAAAAAAGAATGAAGAAAAATGAACAGAGTCTCATAGCTCTGTGGGACAGAATCAAGCATACCAACACGTGTATAATGGAAGACTCCCACAGAGAAGAGAGAGGGAGAATTGAAATACTGGATGAAAATTTCCCAAATTTAATGAAAAACATTAATCTGCACATCTAACATTAGAGAACTCCAAGTATGATAAACCCAAGTTTATCCTATTTGTAAATATACCGTAATTAAAGCTTTGAAAGACAAGTACAGAAAGAATTTTGAAAGTAGCAAGAAAAAAATGACTCATCACATATAAAAGATCCTGAATAATACTGACAACTGACTTCTCAGAAACCATGGAGGCTAGAAGGCAGTGAGATAATATACCCAGAATGCTAATAGACACTGTCAGCCCAAGAATTCTATATTCTGCAAAACAATTCTCCAAAAATTAAGGAGAAATTAAGACCTTCTAAGATTACAAATTGAGAATTTATTGCTAGCAGACATATCCTAGAAGGGAGTTCTTCAAGCTTTAACAAAAAGAAACCAGATATTAAGTTGAATACATACAAAATAATTAAATGCACTGATAAGGGTTACTATATAGGAAAATATGAAGCAATATAAATGTAATTTTTGCTTTAACTCTTTTATTCTATTATCATTTAATATACAACAGCTACGCAAAACAATATTTAAGGAATGGTATTAATAGGCTTAAAAATGAATAAAGGTGTAATTCGTTTGAAAATAATTGTATAAAGAAGGAAGAAGAATGCAACTATATTGAAGAAAATGTTTTTGTATACCGTTTAAATTCATTTAATATTAATCTGATTTAAATAACTTTTAATTAAGATGTAAATTGCAATCACCAGGTCAATGACTATGAAAATGATTTGAAACATATAGTAAAAGAAACAACTAGAACATTAAAATATAATATATAAAATATAATAATAACCCTGAGGGGCATTTAAACAATCAGATTAGTAAAAACTAATTTAAAAAAGAATTTAATTAATAAAACTGAAATTAATAATCAATTTACTACACTGGTGTTTATTTTCCTAGTCTTTAAAAAACATGTTACACGTATTTGTACATACATATGTATTTTAACATGATATTGTAAACCCTTTTTGGTTTCAAGTTTAAATTTAAAATATGTGGTAGAGAATTTTAAAATGTTTTCTATATATTGTAGAATATACTTATACATATGTAGATATTTTATATGTAATTTAAAATATAAATTAATTCATGACATTCATTTATGTTAAACATATGAAATATTTTGAAATAATTGCTTATGATTCATAATTAAGCAATAAAAGTTAAAATCGAATCCAGAGTCATTACTATTTCCATATTTACATGTTTTAAAGAGCTACCAGTGATATATATGATAATAGTTATTCTTTCTCTGAATAGTTTTTTTTAATCTGAAAAGTTTAAATACTTCTTTAACCACAAAATTTTATGAAGTGTATTGATAAGCAAAAGTTACCATAATTTAAAGTAAATTAAGTGCCCATTCAAATGCTTTTGGTTTGCGGGCACATGCACATTTGCTTGAAGAATTTATTCTCTCAGCATGCCCTTCACTTGTGGATTTGTGTATTTGTGTTGTATTTGTTTTCACTGAGAAGGAGAAAATGGAAAAGCTATCTAAAAACCTGATTTGATTGCTTTGACAACAAACAAAAAGTACTTTTTTTTTTCCTTGTGGCTTTAGGCTAATTGCTCTCCTTCGAATCTTTTTTTAAATCTATTTTCAAGGGTGATTTAATGGTTTATGAGGAAAACTTGTTTAATTTGCTTCTTCCTTTTGAAAAAGGTTTTCATCCCTATCTTTTCTTGCTTTGCTCTCTGAAGTCTCATTTTAGTCTTAACGTATTGAGGAATTAATAATGCATATAACTTTTTCCTCATATTTTTAAAATTTAAGAGGTTATGCCTAATGATATGATCCTAGAAATGATATATCCTCATTTTAATTTTGCCTTGAGAAAATGTATATTATCTCCAGAGAGCCACGATATAACCTTATCCATTTGTTTTCAATTACCTTACCTATACAATATAAAGAGAAGAAAGTGTGTTTTAGGTGAAAGCACTTTGAGTTAAAAAAACTATTAAGGAATTTAAATAATTAATTTTGATGTGAAAATATAACATAGATATATGTTCATACACAGTAATTGCTAAGTAACTTTAACTTCAATATTTGCTTTAAAATATCTGTATTCAAATGATTTCTTATATGCATTTTCTTACACAAAAATAATAGTTAATGTTAATTAAACACTTATTATGCACCAAGCATTTTTTTAGGCCCTTAGCATGTGTCAATTCATTTAATAGTTATAACAGTCTATTAAGTAGATATTATTATTATTGTATTTTATAGTAGATGATACTGAGAAAGAGAAGGATTACATAACCTAACTTGGTATTTAACTTTAAGTAACTTCACGGTAGAGACTGAAATTTTAACCTCTATTCCTTATTTAACTATGAAAATGTTATTGATGAGTGATTTAATTTCGGATTAAAAATAGCTAATGTCTTTTGTGGTGCATAAACAATAGACACTTATGTGGTGTTATTTATAACATCAAAGACATAGACATTTACCTAGAATGATTATTAAATGTCAGAATTCCTCCAGTAACTAAAGCTCAATTCACCGTGAAATAGTAAGTTGGAATAAGGTTTGAAAGTAAATATTTGTCAAACATGTTCTTGAGGCTGGATAATCTAAAAGTAGATTCCAGATATCTGAATGTGTAATTTTAAAATTATTTCCTTGCTGATTCAAGAATATGCAAGATAATCTAGTCTTTAAAAAACACAATGCTTTTAAAGATCTCAAGAAAATAATGATAGTATTGACTTCCATATTTTTATGAGAAAATGAAACATATGGTCCTCTCAGACATATAATAAATTAATATTTTTGGTTGGATAAAGGATCTTTCTGACTAAAGCATTAATTTATGGACTTCGAATAAATTTATAATTTTCCTAAAGTCTTTTAAAAACAAAAACAAAAAGCAAAACCAAAAACACTTGAAATTATCTTAATATTAAAGCAAAAATTAATGTGGTTTTATATTATGCACTTATTTAATGCCAAGTGCTCTTCTATGTGTTCTTATAGTACCTCGTTTCATCTTTCTACCTACTGTGTGCAGTGGCTATTGTCATCTACATTTTACAGATAAAGAAACTCAGAGAAGTTAAACTACTCACCCAAAGTTATAGAGCTGAGATGTGGCAGAAACAGAAAATAAAACTTCAGATCTGATTCCTAAACTGGTAATCATTACCACTTTCATATATTGTGGGTCTTAGGCTATTCAAATTGTTACTAGTTACCTCTCTGTCTCTCTCTTTCTCTCTCTCTGTCTCTCTGTCTCTCTCTCTCTCACACACACACACACACATACACACAAACACACACACACACACACACACACAAATTAAAACAATCCAACATTTTACTGATGGGACAAATCATCTGGGGCTTTATTATAAGGCTGATTTAATATATGGTTAATAGAAAATAATATTACTCTATAGTTTCTCTCTCTCTCTCTCTCTCTCTCGCTCTCTCTCTCTCTCTCGATATTTAACACACACACATATACATTGATTATTAAAGGTGGTGGTCCTGTAAATAAACTTGAATTACCTATTTAGTTATACTACTCCTAAAATCAGCACATATAGTTCATGATGAGTATTCAGATTTTTTTATTACTAAATTTATTTTCAGTAGCTCTCTGCATTAACTGTTAATGAAGTTTTAAAATCATGGTTAATAATGAAGAAGCATTTATTCCTTTTTAAACAGAATTAGATAAATTTAATTTTAAATTAAAAACTTGTGATTCTGAAATAAATAACTGCCTCTTACACCATGGATCATTCCAAGTAGATATTCATTAGGCAATTCAGATGGAATTTCAAGAGAAAATAGTGATGTCATCTTGAAAGCACCAGCCAGTGGACCTTTTCCTTCTCTGTGTATTCATGGGACCATTTGAAATATTCAAAAACATAAATTATACATAAAGATACACATGATGATCAGCCACTTATCATGGCTATGAGAAACCAAGAGCTAACATTTCGATCATATTTTATAACTACAGGTTACTTTCATGTACATTATCCTCAAGAAACTTAAGTTACATAGATACAGGTATTTATCTTTTCCCTATATTTTTGAATAAAGGTAAAAGAAATGGCATTCATGGA
>NW_011888791.1:10327013-10339298 GCF_000151845.1 Pteropus vampyrus | reverse complement strand
AAAAAAAAAAGCCCACCATATTAAAAAAAATAATAATAACGAATAGGAAAAAGGAGAATTACAGTTATTTTTCACTTTATAACGTAAATATTCAACAGCCTACTAAATATAAAGCAGATTTATTATCTTTTAATATTAAAGACATGGTTCCATTTCGGGAAAATCTCTCCTCCCACATACACACTACCATCCAGATTTCTTGAAAGCATTTGGCAGGAAATAGGTTGATTAAAGCTATTGAATGTTTAATAGTGGATCCATGCGAGGACACTTTTGGAACCCTTAGGCAGTTGTGTGCTCGGGCCAGCTTGTTGACTAGCTGAAGCCAATTGTGTGCATCTCTCTCTAAATCTGTGTTTGCAGACTACACAGAGTAGCTTGAAACCTCACAAGGCAGGATCCTTTAAATCTTGGAGATTGGCAAAGTTTACTTATCAAAGCCTTCCCTCTGCCTTTCCCAAACCCTCTACCAAGCTGATTGTTAAACATTTACCAGCAAACTACAGCCAGTAGCAATTCTAAACCTATAAAATACCTTCTGGCACCAAGATATCTTTTTTGCTATGCACTCTGCAATATTTGTCAAATTGCTGAAATTTCTCCTACTGGTAATTCTCTGGCTCTATGATATAAGTACGGGAACCTAGAACTTTTATCTTTGTTTTTATATACATAGTGTCTAAAATGTTATGAAACTACACTTGGCAAATGTAGTTTCTCATATATAAATTATCTCATTATCTCATATATAAATTCTAACCTGAAAATTCCATGGTTTGTTATTCTTCATAAAATCAAACATTGCCATATATAATTTACTCCAAATTCTGCAATGTTGTAAAATTAGTTCTCAAAAAATAAGAAAAAGAAATTAATTAATGTAATAACTTACTTTAAAGCTTCAACTTTATTTTTAATACAAATATGCATTTATGAATACATACAGAGTATTAGAACTGTCTGCATACTTTCAGCAATTTTTTAAAAAATCAACAACTAATTTAAGCTAAAAGCACAAGCACAACCAGAATGGAGAGGAGAGAAAAATCAAAGATAATAAAATTAAATAAAATACAAATTTATTACAGTGACTTTTCCTTCAAGTATATAGTGATATAATGGATGGACTTCTATTTAAATAAAATGTTTTATCAGGTAAACAGAATTAATAAAAATTGTTTAATTTTTAAATAAAATTAATGTAAAATTGAAATATTTATTTTGTATCAGTTGGCCCCTTTAATATTTACAATAGGCCAGTACTAACCTTAAAAACAATGGTGTTTAAAATATAGAGAGCATAAAATCACCTGGAAAACTTGTTAAGATTCCTGGGCCCCAACCTAGAGTTTCTGTTTCAGTAGATCTTGGCTAAATCTAAGAATTTGCATTTCTAACAAGATGCTGGTTGGGGCCACACTGTAAGAAGTACTGCTCTAAAAATGCAAATCTGCTAAATATTGTCTTTATAAAGGCTAACCATCCTGAGACTGACAAATTACTCAGATCTGTGAAATAAAAATTGAGCTGTTGTCTAATTAATAAACTTCAGCACCTTTGCTTTCAGAAGTATATTGAAAACCTTTTGAGGTTGTTATCCTGTTGGTTTGCAAAGTGACCTCCATACACAAAGGGCAGAAAAGATAGCAGAGACAGACCACTCCAAATTAGTAGGCGGCAGGTTTAATAAGCAAGAGAACTTACTCATGAGGCTTGATTGGGGTGGCAGGCAAGACAAATAAATCTTCGAACCCTGCTGACAGAATCTTTTAAAAGTTTTTTGGAGCCTTAACTGGATTCAGTCATGGATAGCATCCAAGTGGACTCAACACCATATTGCCCACTCAAGCCTGTATCTTTGAAAAACTTTCCCACTGTGAAAATGGTGGGAAAAATGTACATTTCAAGGACGAGAGGAGTTGAAGATCCCCTGATTGCTCAGGGTGACTGTTAGGTTAATCAGCGGTCAAGTCCTTTAGATGACCTCCTCCAGTGTACCAACTAGTTGACCTACATAATGAAAAAAACCAAATAGCTTAGATTTTTTAAAAAACAAATTGTATATTTTCTGAAATTTAGTAACTCAGACATCCATTCTAAATTGATTTATTGTTTCTTATATTATAAAATAATTGTCCCATATTGTTTCTTGACAAAATATTTGTCCTTGGAAAAATCAAAGTATGCGTGTTAGAAGAAAAACTTGTACTTATCTAAATTCAGTAGAGTTGTGATAGAGACAGAAAAACAAAGATATCTTTGAATAATTTTATCTTTCTTTATTGTATATTTGTGTAAAAATTTTAAGTTGCCTTTCATCATTTATTTAGTTTTTTAAAATATCAATCAACTATTAGTTTGTTTACAGATTTTTCTTGCATAGTTTTTTCTAATACATCTATCATAGAACCTTCGCATCTCAAAAGACAGATATTTAGATATTTTTTACAACATATCATCCTCAGTTTAACTTAAAAATATCAGTATAAATAGTCATGCAACAATAAAAGTAAATATTTATGAAAGAGCTTGGACATGACAAGATGTACCAGCTTCTGTCATATTTCTAGAAAGAAGTCTTTTCTTCTGCCTTAGACTAATCCCTTTTAAATAAGATGCTCTACTAACTTCTTGAGTACCTTTCTTCAGAAATTTAACTCTTTTCTCTGTACTTTTATCTTTCGTTTCTTAATGGAATCTTCATAGCTCTGTCAATTCCCTCTATCTGCACGTAAGTCTTCTCAATTGAATGAATGATTCATATACCTGTCTTGGATCTCCCATTTACCATTTTCTCCTTGACGTGCTCAGGTAGGAACTATCCTCCAATCATCACTCCACTGAAACTGTTCTTGCTACCATCACTAGTCATGCTCTATCAATATTTTCCCTTCATTTAGCTCTGTATATTAATAATCTCTGCAACATTTAATACTGTTATCTAATCCACTTCTTGAAATTATTTGTGTTTTTTCTGATATCATTCTCTCCAACTCCCTACTAAGCTATCTTCTTTTTCAACTTTTTTCCATCTCTTTTCCATTGGTCTCTTGGTGATTCCTATACTTCTGGGATCCATTGTTAGTCAGATGTTCTCACTCATACATTCTCATTTATGCTCATGGTTTTAATTGTCACCTATAAGTTAATGACTTCCATCCCAGATTGTTCCCCTGAACTCAACTTATATATCTAAATACCTCCTGAGAATCTTTTTTCCAATCATCTTAACCTCACATATAAAAACTAAATTAATTCTTTTCACCCAAACTGGCTTTTTTTCTACATCCATATATTGCTATATTAGAGACTCAAAAATGTTCTTTCTTGCTTTCAAATCCACTTCTCAGAAAACTTACCCAAATCTCTTCTTAGAGTCTGGCTTCTATGGTCATTACTGAGCAGCCACATTACCCCATAACCTGAATACAACTGGTCAATCTGATTTCTCCTCTAGTGGTTGTCACTGAGGAACAAAACAGAATGTGGTATTAGTAATGGGTGAGATGACCATACTTGGCCTACATTCTCTATCAATCAGGAAAAAAGAACTGGTCTGAAGAGAAAGGTTTGTAAAAATTACATGTGAAGAGAGAATAAAAATGAGAAACTATATTACTCTAGTAAGTGAAAAGGAAGGATAAATTAGTTACCTTGCTTTCTCACAACCATTAACATCTTCTGTAAATTCTTTTCTCGGGATACTGGAGATATTCCTGCACAGATCTAGAAAATTCTGACTGAGATACCTGGGGGTCAACTTAGTCTACCTTTGAACAGTGATCAAATTAGCCATTAGGCATATGGATACCAAATTATCAACTCTTGAATTCAATCCTCTTTCCCTAATTCATAATCATACTCTTTTATTTCTCAACTAAACACAGTTTTTATGTTTTGTTTTTGTTTTTTATAACCACTCTCAGTCATCTCTCTATTTTCCATACTCCTGCAGAATCAATTTTCTAAAATAGAAATCCATATTTATTCTTTTTCTGATAATGCCATTTAATAGATTCTGCTGACTATCAGGTTAAGTCAAATCATTTAATCAGAGCTTGCAAATGTCTCCACATCTGGAACCTGGCTGACCTTACATTATCCTGAGGGTTCTGTCTTTTACCTTTTTATTTGTCTCACACAATTTTTGCTGCTTGGAATACCATTCTCTACCTTGTTGCCTGAATCATTCTTCCTTACAGTGTCTATATTTTCCAGTCTTCCCTGACCTACCAAGTAGAGCTGGTAGTCCTTCTTTGAACTATCTACACATACACATTTATCTACTCTATTTTATTTATTTATTTAAATGCCTTTTCTTTATTCCAGAATATGAGCTCATTGTTGATGGAAAAACAATGTTTTATTATTTATGTAGCATTTATTTATTTATTATGATCTGAGCAAATTCAAGAAGTTACTGATTATAACCTAAAGATTCTGGATTGCCTGAATCCTAATCACTGACTGCTGGTCTATTATAATCTAATTTATTTCATCTTCAAGAAAGAAGATGGCTTTAGAATTATTATAATTCATACAGCACCTATTTTAAATGTCGAAGAGCTTCTGTTAAAAAAATAAACTGAGATCCATTAAAATATTGAAGAGTTTAATTATGCACACATTGATTCCAACTTGGCAATGCCAAACTAAAGGTGGTTAGGAGCACTCCACCAGCAGGAGCGAGGGGAGAGATTTTTATAGAAAATATGTGGAAGCAAAGCAAGAACGCTATCTGACTGGGTATAAATTAAGCAGTTGCCTTATTTGGGAAAGCCTAGTTGTTCTTGTTTCACTTTCTTGGATTCAAGTATATTGACTCTGGTTTAGGTTTTGCTTTCCTTGTGTAGGCTTCCGAGGCATTAAAATCACCTTAGTTAAATGACCTCTTTGTTAAATTACTTTAACACTCATAAATCCCCAATCTTATTCAAATTAGTGATTCTCTTAGTAGCACTTCAAACTGTGGCACATATTGGTATGATTCCTTGAATCCACAGCTAACCTTTCTTACTGAAATTTCACATGTATTTTTCAACCAATTTCTTTTAGCCAAATGTGACCTAGGTGACTTATCTCATCTTCACAAGGAGCCTTACTAATAAGATTGGAGAGGGGGTGAAGGAAGCAGTGTTATTTATTTAATTCTAACACTGACTCTACTTCTCTCCATGAAGCATGGAAAAGTTAGCTTAGGATCTCTGCTAAAAACTTAAAATTAGAGGTTGAAATTCCTAATCTATATATTTTCTTCTAAAATTAAATTTCTGCTCTCAAAAAATTAAAACCATTCTTAATAAATAATAATTTGGAAACTAATCATTAATAATCAGCAAACATACTGATTTTAATGCTTCAAGACAAATGCTACTGCTTGTTTGAGCATATATGAATATATATTAATGAATTTTCCCCTTCCTAGATTCAAATATTATAAAACATTTTCATTATAGTAACTTACATATAAAAATATAGGTGCAGGATTTCCAGTCAAAATGGTGGAATAGGTAAATGTGCTGGCCTTCTCCTACAATCACATTAAAATTACAACTAAACTACAGAATAACCATCATTGAGAACTGCCTGAAGTCTTGCTGAACAGAAATTCTGTAATTTAGGACATACAGAAGAAACCACCACAAGACTGGTAGGAAGGGAGGAGTTGCAGAATGAGCTGGTCCCACATCTACATGTGGTGGTTAAAAATTGAGAGAGAGGGAGCGACAAAAAAAATGATATAGATGATAGAGGCTCTGTTCATCCCTCTGGCGACCAAATCAAAGTTGTGATGGAATCAAGGAGCAGCAGCAAGGAAAAATCACCTGAGATGAACAAGCCATACAACTAGGGAGAAATCCAAGAAATCATTTTACAATGGCAGAAAGTAGGACAATGCGAAGATGCAGGGCTGCCCGGCCTCCAGCGGCTAAGTGAAACAGAGGCTGCGGCAGATGCCATTTAAAGGGACTGTGTCCTCGAGAGGATTTTCTTGGTGACAGACCTGCTCACACTGAGCACCAGTGCATATTCGGCTGCATGCAGCGGGTACCAGGAACTTACAAGGTGACATTGTCGGAGTGAAGACCGAGGTGAGACTCGCTCGATATGGAAGTGCTGATGATATCCATTGTTCTCTGTTAAGCTTTCCCCACTACCAGTGCACGGACACAGTGTCCCCATAGCCGTGACATCATCAAACTGGATAACAGAGGTTGCTCCACCCAGAGGATTCCCAGAAACCCCATCTACTCTAACTCGCAGCCCCACCTGAGCCACATCCAGGTGTATCCTCAGGGAGTCAGGTGCTCCTTGCTGGGACTAACACTGGAGGAGGCAGCTAGCCTTGGTTTCTGGTGTGGCCTTTTGAGGCAACTATAGGCATAGCATCTGTGGATTGCTTGCTAAATCTTAATAGGTGGCCCCTGAGGGGTAGAGGCTTGGCTAAATTTGGCCTGCAGCTGAACCCCTCTCAGGACTGTGCCACTGGACCTACTTCTACAAATCCACACTTATAAGACAAGGAGACTTAGGAGCTTTGCTTAGTACATAGAAACAGACATGGAAAGGCAGCCAAAATGGGAAGACAAAGAAGTAGAAACCATATGAGAGAACAGAACAGAGATCCAGATATAATGGAGTCAAGTAATCTAACAGATGCAGAGTTCAAGACACTGGTTATAAAGATGCTCAATGAACATAGAGGAAGAGTAGAGAACTTCAACAAAGAGATAAAAAAAAAAGACATAAAAATGGAAAATGAAATTACAAAAGGGAACCAGTCTGAAATGGAGAACACATTATCTGAGATGAGAAGTTTATTAAGTGGAATAAACAAAGTGAAAAAAGAAAAGGATCAAATGCTTTATCTAAAGGACTGGAAAGCCAAGGATACACAATCAGAATGGCAAGTGAAAAGATGTCGAGACTTTAAAAATAATTTAAGGAGAATATGGGACACTATTAAGGGTCAAAATATCCATCTGATTGGCATAAGTGAAGAAAATCAAGATATTGAACAGCTGTTTGAAGAAATAATGATGGAAAACTTCCCTAACCTGGTGAAGGAAATGGACATAAAACCCAGGAAGCTCAGAGAACTCCAAAAATCAGGGATCCAAAGAAGCCCACACCAAGACACATCATAATTAAAATGTCAAAGATTAAATATAAAGAATGAATCTTAAAAGCAGCAAGAGAAAAACAGATAGTTACTAATAAGAGAACACTCATAAGATTTGCAGTTGATTTCTCAAAAGAAACTATGCAGGACAGAAGGGCTTGGCAAAAGATATTTGACAGGATGAAGACCCAAGATCTACGACCAAGAATAATTTATCCAGCAAAGCTATCATTTAAAGTTGGAGGACAGATAAAGAGCTTCCCAGACAAAAATAAACTAAAGGAATTTATCACCACCAAGCCAGTATTATAGGAAATGTTAGAGGGACTTCTTTAAGAAGAAAAGAACATGTATCAAAAACAGGAATAAAGAATGGTAATAACTATATTCCTATCAGTAAGTACCTTAAATGGAAAAGAATTATGTGCTCCATTCAAAAGATAGAGTGGCTGAAAGGATAAGGAAAGAAGATCTCTACATATGAAAAGGAAGAGGATGGAAAAAGATATTGTTTTGATAGACCTAGAAGGTATTTAAGTCAGGCAGAGAAAGATAACTATATGATTTCACTTATATGCGGAATCTAAGGAATAAAAAGAACAAACTAATCAAAACAGACTCACAAAAATAGTGGACAATTTGGTGATGGACAGAGGGGAGAGGGGTTGTGGGGACTGGGAGAATGAGGTGAAGGGTTAAAGAAGTACAAATTAGTAGCTGATGGATAGTCATGGGAATGGGGAGCATGGCATAGGGAATGCAGTTAGTATTAATATATTGGCTAGGTGGAAGATCAGGGGAGGGAGGGAACAATTGGAGCGATCATTTTATGAAGTATATAGATGTCTAACCAATGTACTATATACTTGAAACTAATTTAAAAAAAATTGGGAAGGATCTTTTGACTGTGGCAAACCCCCTGGAGAAGCAAAGATTCCCCACCCCACACCGGGCTCCCCAGCCCAGGGCTCCAGTGCAGGAAGAGAAGTGCCCATATCTTCAGGCTTTGAAAACCAGAGGATATTATGGCTGAATGAGAGAGTGAACTACTAGAGTCCTGGGTGCTCCTCTTAAAGGCCTCACACATGGACTTCCTTGCTGCAAGACTCACTTGCTCTGAGCTCCAGAGCTGGAGCAGGAGATCAAAAGGTGCAAAGAACATATGTGTACGAATTAAATTTTTTAGCTTCAAGGCGGTGGATAGCAGGGTAGTTATCTCTTAGACAAAAATGCTGGCAGAATCCATGTTTCTTTTTTGAGCCTTCCTCCGACCCAGCATGAAGACACAGGCAGCCTCCATATCTGATTCTCCATCAACATGGCTAACACTGTTTGCCTTGCTTGGTGATTACCTAGGGTGCTGCCCAACCCAACTTGTGGGCCCACCAGAGCTGCTTTCAGTGGCTTTTCCATACAAATGGTCTATCTTGGTTCATGCTATGGACTTTGCTAAAATATCTTAAAGATTCACGAAACCTAAACAAGCAGCATCAGGCCTTGGCGTGCCCTATACTTCTTGCTGAGCAGCCCCAAACCCAGCAGCAGCCAGTTTCAATTTATGGCTAGACCTCTCAAGACACCTCTAAGCCAAGCATGGGTGGTGGCTATCTTCAAATTGCTTGGTGGCTTATGCAAGATGGCCCTGGGCAAAGCACAAGCTGAGGCTGAACTTGGCCACTGGAGTAGGAGGACTCCTAAGAGGCTCCAGGGTGAGCTTTGGATGGCACCCGGAGCAACCACCTGGCCATTTCCACAGATGACACACACAAAGAGCAAATTGGGCAGACACCAGAGCATCGCTAAAGTGAATCCTGCTATGTAGGTTCAGCCCCTGCACAAATACCTCCTCCACTGTAGTTACCATCGAGTCCCCAAAACAAATAAAACAAAGGATCAATCTTTCCCATTGGTGTGAAACAGCAACCAAAGCTCAAATATAACAGGAGGGCACAGACAACTCATACAAAGGACACGCCTGGAGCACCTATCTCAGGTGACCAGGAAAGACTGTGCTACTAGGCCCCTCAGGACACCTACTACTTAAGGCCACTCTACTAAGACCATGAGACATAGAAACAAACATAAGGAGGCAGCCAAAATGGGGAGACAAATAAACATGTCCTAAATGAAAGAACAGAACAACGTTCTAGAAAAAGAACTAAACAAAATGGAGATAAGCAATCTACAAGATGCAGAGTTCAAAACATTGGTTATAAGGATTTTCAATAAATTTAGGGGAAGAGTAGATGAACTCAGCGAGAAATTTAACAGATAGAGAACATAAAAAGAACCAGTCAGAAATGAAGAACACAATAACTGAAATGAAGAATCCATTAGAGGGAACCAACAGATAAAGGGAACCATTAGAGGGAACCATTAGAGGGAACCAACAGATAAAGGGAATCCATTAGAGGGAACCAACAGATAGAGGGAACCATTAGATAAATCAGATGATCGAATCAATGATTTGGAAGATAAGGTAGTAGAAAACTCAGAACAGCAAGAAAAGAAAAAATTAAAAAATGAGGATAGTTTAAGGGACTCTGAGAAACATCAAGCATATCAACATTCACATCATTGAGATATCAGAAGGAAAAGAGTAAAATAAATTGAAAACCTATTTGAAAAATAATGATGGAAAACTTTCCTAACCTGGTGAAAGAAATATACATACAAGCCCAGGAAGCACAGAGTTCTTAACAAGGTGAACCCAAAGAGGCCCACACCATAGCTTACATCGTCATTAAAATGCCAAAGGTTAAAGACAACGAGAGAATCTTAAGCAGCAAGAGAAAAGCAGTTAGTTACCTACAAGGGAGCTACCATAAGACTGTCAGCTGATTTCTCAACAGCAACTTTGCAGACTGGAAGGGTTTGGCATGAAATATTTAAAATGATAGAGAGTAATGACCTACAAACAAGATTACTCTACCCAGCAAAGCTATCATTTAGAATCAAAGGACAGATAAAGAGCTTCCCAGACAAGGACAAGCTAAAGGAGTTCATCAGCACCAATCCGGTATTACAAGAAATGTTAGACTTATTAAAGAAGAAGAAGAAAAGATAAAAAAAATATGAATAATAAAATGGCAATAGTTATATATCTATCAGCAATTACTTTAAAAATAAATAGATTAAATGCTCCAACCAAAAGATAGGGTAGTCGAATGAATAAGAAACAAGACCTTTACCTATGCTTACTACAGAAGACTCATTTCAGTTTGAAAAACACACATAAACTGAAAGCAAAGGGGTGAAAAAAATATATTTCATGAAATTGTAAATTAAAAAATAAAAACAAACCTGGGGTAGCAACACTTATACCAGACAAGATAGACATTAAAACAAAGATACAAAGGAGGCCCCAGTAATCCTACTTCTGAGTATTTATCTGAAGAAATCCAAAACACTAGTTCAAAGGGACAGATGAATGAATCCACATGTTCATTGAAGCATTATTTACAATAACCAAGCTATAGAGGCAACCTGGGTGTCCATCAACAGATGAATGGATAAAGAAGAGGTGGTACATATATGCAATGGAATATTACTCTTCTATAAAAAATAGAATGAAATCTTGCCATCTGCAAGAACGTGGATGGACCTAGAGGATATTGTGTTGAGTGGAATAAGTCAGAAGAAGAAAGACAAATGCTACATGTTTTCACTTATGTGTAGAAATTAAAGAACAGAATAAAAATAAACAAACAAAACAGAAACAAACATAGATGCAGAGAACATTTTGATGGTTGCCCAATTGGAGTGTTGGTTAGGAAGTGGGTGAAAAAAGAAAAAAGGTTAAGAAGTTCAAATTGGTGGTTACAAAATAGTCATCAGGGTGTAAAATATAGCATAAAGAATATAGTCAATAATATTATAATTACTATGTATGGTGTCAGATGGGCAGTAGACTTATGGAGATGTTCACTTCTTTAAGTTATATAAATGTTTGATCATTATGTTGTACACTTGAAACAAATTCAATATTGTCTGCCAATTGTAATTGAAAATAAAAAAATTTAAAAAAGAAAATATATAGGGCTATATATTAAATTAACGTAAACGTCAATCATATTTAAGTTTTGAGTAAATCAGAGATATAGTAGAAATTGTCATATTAGATAGAAAAAGTACTTATTCATTTGGAAATAATCTCTAATAGACTGTTCCAAGAATGCTTCATTATCAGTTCATGCATTTAAAATCTGAAACAGAAACACTACCAGAAACAGAAAATGGAATAAAAGTATTAACTGCTTTTTATCACGAGTGCTAAATATAAATGCCTTATTTTCATGGATAGCAGCTTGTTAAAGTCAGGTATTCTGTTTTACCCATTACAGTTACTAGCTTAGAAAAAAATAAAACAAAAATACACGTTAAAAATGTGATACCTCTGTTGAGCAGTCTATTCTATGTAGATTGTATGTATGTGGCTCTTTTTAAAATTAAAGTAACATAGGAAAAATTAAGCTATTTGAAATAACAAGATAGTTTTGAAAAAGTCTGATATTATTATCTTATACATATGCACATTTTCTTACTGAAACACTTATGAGACACAGGAATTAATATTTAATTTGAAAAGACTAAAGACTAAAATTAAGAAAGTCTTTGTGTAAATGTGCTCTACATAGAGTTAGAAACACTGAATTTGCTGACGATCATAGCTGAAACTACAGACACACTTGGGTACACTGTGGATGATGCTCAGTCACTTTCTCTTCCAAAATTTAACAACTTTGCTCAAATCCATGGTTTACTCTCTTGGGCTACTTATTATTGTTTCTTCTTCAGTTTTAATATGTGTTTCTTAGGGAGCATCATGGCAGATACTTTGCACTAAGGCAAAAAACAACAAATGAACCTCAGTGGGAGAGATTTTATACCTAAAAGTCAAAGCAAAACACAATAGCGTAACGTGTTTATACATTTCATAAAACAGAAAAAAAAAAAGATTTTAAAGAAAGTAAAATTAGCTTTCAAGGAATAGTTACCACTTGAACTGGACATTTGCTATATTATTATACAATTATCTTGCTTATTTTTACAAGACGAATGTTTTCACATTTACAGAAAGCGATCTAGGTATGGCCATTCTACATATATTGTTTTTCTTCTTTAACATTTAAGTTCCAACTGGGGCTTTTTCTCCAATATTT
>NW_011888791.1:10291970-10326123 GCF_000151845.1 Pteropus vampyrus | reverse complement strand
TTAGTATAAATGAAAACTGAAGAACATTAACATCTCTTAGTAAATGCAGTCAAAGGCCTAATCTTGAAGCATACACGAATGAATGAATGAATGAATGAATGAATGAATGAATTCAATGGCAACGTTTTTACATTTTTTGGCTACATTCATCAGTACATTGGAAACCAAGATAGTCTTGAAAAATTTCCACTAGAAATTGTAGCAAATTCTCAAATTTGTAAAATTATAAAAGCTAACTGTAATCAACACAAACCATATTTGGAAACAACATAGAAAGACTGCAATCTCATCTAATTTTTCACAATGATCTACCATCTAACTTTTTGTTAGTTCCTAAATTCTGTTGCTAATAAAACCAGGTGTGTTATATTAAATTTTATGGAATATGTGTATTGCACCTTGTACTTCAATCAAGGACTATGTCAAGACAGTCTGAACGAGTGTGGGAAAAACAATCTAGAAACAAAGAGCAAGAGAAACTATTACTGGAGTCAATAGGGGGTGGGTTCCACAGTCTAACAAAAGAAGACTTTAGGCTTTATAGCAAAGTGTAGTTGGTGTAATAAAGGTTAGGTCATATTGTAATGACCTGCTTGTTGATCTAGTATCTCCACTAGATGGGAAGCTCTATTCTGTGGACAGAGACCAAGGGAATTATGGTTACCTTTTTCTCCTCAGGGTCTAGTGCAGAACTCTGACTAAAACAAGGCATTCAATAAATTTTCATGAAATGAATGAATCTGAAAGCAGAGAAAAGGCCATTGCATAGAGAAAGAAGTTGGTGGTAAACAATCACAGAAAGAATTTGCTTTCGTTACAGAAGTCACTACCACTATAGATAAGAAATAAATCAAAAGGAACTTGAACACCAAGCTGGCAAAGAACTTGCAATCAGTCAAAAGATCAGGACAACTACAGATGTAAAACATGAGTAGTGAGAAGTAACCCAGTATCCTATAGAGAACCTAATTAAGAGAGAACTGGTGAAGAGATTACGAGATTACCTAATCATGCTTTAGAAATTTATGTTAAATAATTGTTCTAAGGAAAACAATCTGCTTTCATGTAGGTAAACCTTATCCAACATAATATGTTTTAATGAAAATGCATCTTTCTTAAAATAGATAGAAATTCTTAGTTCTAAATTTATGGTGACTTCTGAGAAAGGAAAACTCTGTGGTTTCAACCACGTGAGTGTGTCACATTACTGCTAACTTGTGGCCACCTGACTGAAATTCAGGGGCAGATTTTGGAAAAAAATAAACATTAGAAAACAGAATCTGTAAAACTAAAGCTTAAAAGCAAACACTCTGTTATATAGTTTATCATCAGGTTTTTAGACCTGAGAGTTAAGCATTTTGAAGAAGTTAAGTCCATAGACTTTCAACAGCTTATTGTTTATATCTAATATGACTGGGTATGCCTATTAGTGCTCATAATTCAATTCATAAGAACATTATGAATTTAGAATAGTTTCAAGATCAAGTAGAAATGCTGTTGAAATACTATATGGATATCTAAACATAAAACTTGCTAAATGTTTCTTCTAAGGTTAAAATATAGGTTTGAGTTATTGTTTAATGCCACTATCAAATGTATAAAAAAATAAAATAAGTAGTACCATAGTTAATATTCAAGTCTGTATGTAAATTTAAGAATTACTGAGGTGCTTTGTTTTCTATAATATGTAACACTCTTTGCCAGAAATTCTGCTTTTTAGAAGTTAAGTTGACTTCATATTCCTGAAGTGGGTAAACTGCTAGTCAGTAACACTTTAGCTTGAATTAGCATGGCATGATTTTTTTTCTTCTAATTAATTTAATTAGATCTATCTAATGTGACTAAATGGAGGTTTTGATGAGAAGAAGAAAATAAACACAATATTGTACTACTCTTCTCTGGATTAAATATTCCTAGATAGGATGTTGCACTGTAGGGCTATTGGGTAAGTAAATGGAAGTACCAGACAGATGCGGGGAGTTGATAACAGGATGTAAGCAAATAAGCCAGGAATATATTAAAGATAAAATTCACTTCTTATTCACAATATTGCTTAAAAATTGCCTTGTCTGTCCAGCAGTGTTTTCTCTATAATAACCCCTTCTCT
Source organism: Pteropus vampyrus (assembly GCF_000151845.1). Lineage (NCBI taxonomy): Eukaryota > Metazoa > Chordata > Mammalia > Chiroptera > Pteropodidae > Pteropus > Pteropus vampyrus. The sequence continues at coordinate 10,324,016 of NW_011888791.1, read as the reverse complement.
TTGTGCTCTCTCAAAAAGTTCATCCAAGGACATTGTCTTTAAAAATCATTATTTATGTTTAAAAAATTAAAGTTCAAAAATATTTTGCTTAGTAAAAGAAATGACCACTTCTATGCAGTAATTTATTGGGTTCTTAGTGCTAGTTCCAACTTTCCTAAGGTAGACATTAAATTACATAGTACCCCATTATTATGATCCATAAAGTTAAAAAATATCACAAAGATACAGGAGAGAGTAAACGAATGTTTTACACAAGATCAAGTAGAAACTTCATAAAACAATAAAAGTTTTATTTTCATTTAAAAATAAAATAAAGGGAAAAGTATCTTCTGTAACTCAGAAGAATGCTAAATAGTAAATATATTTGAATCGTTGGAAGGTCCAGAAAGGATAAATGAGATATCTGTTTACTTATGGTAGAAATATGCTGGGTCTTCGAGGCTGTTTAAAGTTTGCTTGAATCATGTTTTTGGTAAGATCTAATTGCCAAAACAATTTGAACCTTAGGACTGAATAGTCAGGTACAACATCCAAAATATATTTTTAAGATAAGCAGATCTCCTTTCATATTTCAAAACTATGTAGAGCATAATTATGATAGTGATTTTAAAAAATCTTGATGTTTGGATTTCATTTATTCTATTTTAATTGTGTGTGTGTGTTTTTTATGTTATTCTTTCATTTCAGGATCATGAATTTCCCTGTTGCTTCTTCATATCACTTTCCAGTCTTGAATTAATGGAGAACTTTACATTAGTAAAAAGAATCAGAAGCTCTTTACAACAGTAATTTGCCACTCGGGCAATTTGGAAATAATTCCAGTATAAATAAGCTTCTTAAAGTGTACATCCAAGAAAACAATTAATTAAAGTGATATTTTTATCACACACTTCAATCCACAGAAAGAAGAAAGTTCATGGAGTAAGCAAATGAATTGTTAATGACAATTTTAAAATACAGTAGATCTTGCCTTTCTCATTGCCTGGAAGAAATTCAAATGCTAAATAATAACATAACCAGAAGCTCAGATTACCTTTTGGTATTCATCATTTTAACCACGAAACATTCATATTTCCATTTATTGTCTGAAATCAGCGAAATACTCAACTTTTTTCAAATTCTGGATTATTCTGAGAAAACAGTTCAACATTTATGACCCTAAATGATCAGGAGAGAGGGAAGGTCAACATAATTTTAAAGGTGATTTGGCATAAACATTCGATTGGGGGATAAATTTAAAAAGTCAAGGCAGATATATTGAGAAAAGTAAAAACTAAATTATTGTTTGAAATAGCTTTAGTTCTTTTTAGATGCTAATGTGTAAAAGGACTCTATAAAAATTTGGACTCTTAAAAGTATACCAATTTCAAAGTTAGTTAATGGTAATAATGATTATATAGATAAACTAGAAATTGCAATCTCTCTTGTTTTCAGAGGTCTTTTTTTCTCTGGAGGAAATAATAAAAATTACCCTTTGTTACCCTTTGGAAAAGAATTTCTTAGCCTTTCCTTGAATGCCTTGCCACCTTCTACCTACAAGCATATAACACAGCTCTCTTCTTCCTTTCCTTGGCAAACTCTAATCAGCTTGTATAGGAAGGAAAGGAACAAATGCAGACTGTATCTTGCAGTGAGAGGTACATGTCTTTACCAGAGAGTGTTTTCTAGAGGTGAGATGAAATGGGAAAGTAGAGGAAAGCACTTTTCAAATGTAGTGCATAATATATGGGAAGGCTAAACAATGAAGAGATGATTTTAAGAGCTTGGTCGGGCTTGCAAGCTAAAAGAACATTGTAAAGTTACACATTACTACTCTCAATATTAAGGAGACGTGGATTTCATCTTTCTCACGCAAACAACAACAACAAAAGAAACACACACACACACACACACACACACACACACACACACACACACACACACACACACACACCCACACCCCCACACCCACACCCAGGAAGACAGTGGAACTTTGCCCTGTCCCGAATTTGGGATTTATTACAAATGGTTTAGTGTGCCTCCTCCTCACCTAGATCCGGGCACTAGAAAAACAAACAAAAACAAAAACAAAAACAAAAACAAAAAATGAAAAACAAAAATGTTATTTAGTCCAGTGATGCAAGGTCTTTGAATTTCTCATTCAACATCTCTCCATATTTTGGTCCCGAGGGGGAACTGCAAACCTTTACCTCTTGGAAGTGAGCGATTCCTATCACCTCAGCAGGGAAGGGGAGCAAGTGGGACATTCTTGAAGGAGAAGGAGTCACCCCCGCGTCCTAAAGTATTGGGCAATGCTCTCTAGCATCTGCTTCTAGTCCGTGCTGGTGCAACTCCGCTGCCCTCCTGTGAAGTCCCAGAAGTCACTAAGTTTAAACTGAAACGACGATGGAAGCATTCTCTCTTCCTGTTCCTCGGGGAGTCTCTGGACTCAGTTTGCTGCGGTTCTCGCCGTGGACTTATCGGAAACCCCATTTTTTCACTTCTGGAGACAAATAGCCACACGGGGCACCGTTGATGTTTTTAGTAGACACTCCTGGACTGCAGAGGTGTCCTCTGATGTATTTGTTCAAGGTGTCCCTTTGGTTTTCTTTTGCGAGGTTTCATCACACAGCTTCCTGCTGCTCGAGTTTGACTCCAGCCCTCCACGCGAACTGGATCGGCACGCGCCGCCGGGCGCGGTAGAGCTTTCCCCAGAGCCCTGAACTTGCGCGGTCCGCCGTCTTGGAGCGCGCGGAGGCGAGGCGGGAACTGCAGCCCCAGAGTAGCGCTCCTCGGAAACAAAGCGGCCCTAAGGGTTGAGGGGATTGCTAAACCCGGGCTTGGACCTGGGGCCTGGAGGGGGATGGAGGGGGGAGCAGAAGAGACAAAGGAAGAGATACGAGCAGTTTTCACCTCAAGCACTTCACCCACTTGGGTTCCTTCCTGAAAGAGGCGGCTGCGTGGGTCCTGCTTAGGGGAGGGTGCACGTGTACGCACTTGGGTGAACCCGTGGGTGTGCTCGAGTGTGAGCATGTGTGCCTCCGCAGGACAACGCTAAAGCCTGGGAGAGATCTATTGGTAGCAAAACGCGAGAGCGCCCTATCCAAGGAGACCACTAGCACGTGGCTTTGCCAAGTCGGCCAGGAAAAGGCCCTTATTAGCCAGTTTCCCTCAGCAACCAAGTCTTCGTATCTCTTTGTATTCAGACTAGTGTCCAGGCAGCCGGGATCGGAGCTGAGAGGGGAGGTGCTCGCTGGGGCCGAAGACCACGTGTTGGTGAAAGGGTTTCCTGGCTCCAGCAGAATGGAACGGCGTCATTCACTCGGGGTTCCCGAGAGAAAGCCCTTTCCCAGCTGGAGGGAGCGAGGGTGGGGTCAAGAAGAGAAGCTCCGAGAGTTGTGGCAGAGACTCGAGAAAAGCCGACCCCTCCCCGTGGGGCCCTGTCTAGCCTTCTAACCACCCTGCTAATCTTTCTTAATGCAGACTCGTTCTCTATCCTAGTGACCTTAGTAACCGGGCCTGGCTCATGACGACTATTTGGCTTGCTCTCTGCCCTTGAGATACTAAAATGTGGCCAGCTGCAGCACTGATAATGTCTGATGCTAAGCTCAGTTGATTCTCAAATCTAAATGTTCCTTTCCGCGTCCACTTCCATCTGATTTGTAAGCAAACCTACCACCTACTACTAAGGGAACACTGGAAGCCCGTTGCAGGTGACCACAATCTCGTCAGTAGCCCTTGGTCTCAGAATTTTTCCGACGGGTCATAGCTAACGACTCTTTCCACGGCCATTAGCAGTTGCTGGCTGACCCGGTGACACTCCTTTATCCCATAATCGCGGGGCAGTGGGCGGTCGGCAAGTCACCTCTTCGCATGGGGCTGGGGACCCGCCTGGAAGTTCGCCTCCTTCCCGCAGGTTTTCTGCCTTCTCCTTTCTCCCTGCCTGCAACGCCCCCGCGCCTCCCAGCGTAGGGATTTGCCGGCGCTGCGCGGGTGCTCTACGAGAGCCTGGGGTAAATCGGTCCGAACACACCCGGCTCCGGGGAGCGCGGGCAGAGGGCTGCGCGCCGCGCAGTGGCTCTGGCCGGGGTCTCGCCTGACTCTCCGAGTCTGGGAGGCGCGGCGGCTCCCATCACTGCGGTGAGGGCTGGGCCCATGGCCGCGCGGCCGCTGCCGCCTCCATGCTGCGGCGCCGGGCGCAGTTCCTCCCGGCCAGGCGGCTGCTGTTGCCGGAACGCGCCGCCGCGGGGAGCCGGGGGCACCGGCCCGCCTGCGGCGGCTGCAGCCAGGAATCTAGACTGCCAGCCCTGAGCCTGAGCCCGTGACTCGCGCGCTAGCAGCGGGCGGGGCGCGGTGTGCAGCGGCGCGCAGGGCGCAGTGAGCGTGTGCAGAGCGGCCCGAATTGAGGACTCCGTGTGTGCGTGCGTGTGTGCGTGTTTGCGCGTGTTTTTCCTTCTTCCCTCGGGGATGTGAAGGGCTTCTCAGGTGGCTACTCCCTTGGAATTCTTGACTTTGTGAAGCTCTGGCTGTGAGCACAACCCACCAACATAATCCATTTTGCACGGTCGGTTTATATCAGGAGAAAAAAAGCGCAACTGGACGGGGGTGGGGCAGACAAATGAAACCTTCTGGAAATACGCACATGCACATTCACACTCACACTCACAAGAGCGAGGAACAATGAAAGACATGGGAAGATCTTCATAACCTTCTCGCTGTGCCCTTCCGTTATCCGGAAGGATTCTGGATCTTTTCTACCTTTCGAAGTCATCTTGGCATTTATTTTTTGTAAGCCGCTATCCAACTAACTGTGTGTGTGTGTGTGTGTGTGTGTGTGTGTGTGTGTGCGCGTGTGCGTGCGCGCGCGCGCGCGCGTGAGCTCGCAAACCTTTCTGATGTATTTGGCTGTCTTTTATCCAACTACCCAGAAGCAAATGTGTTAACTCGGCGGTGTCCCTCGTTGCCCGGGTTCTCGAAGAGGGCGGAGGACGCCCAGACCCATTTCCCCTGCTGGATTCGGAGCGGCTGCTTTGTTGTGGACCTATGTGTGTGGATCGCTTTACCCAGAGGCTTGGAAAGTGCTAGTATTAGCCTGCTTTCAGGTACATCACAAGGTCACCAGAGGGTCCCGCAGCTGTCTCGTGCAATCCAGACCTTCCTGTCTTGTCCAGAAGGATATTTACTTTTCGGTTCACATCATTTGAAGCTAAAAGTTCAGCCCTTCGAGCTGGTTCTGGTTTCTGCAAAAGCAAGGTAACAAGGATTGCTTTTAAAACTGCTTAACAAAATCCCCGACTCTTTCTCAGCCCTTTCCTGGCTCTCTCTTCCCCACCAAAATGTCACCAGCTCTTGAATTACGTGGATTTGGGTTGGAAGAGAACTTGAAGGAAACGTGATCAACCGGCTATGTCAGACCACTGTCTTGCCTTCCCGTGGTCCGGTGGGCATTGAAGCCGATCCTGAGAAGGACCCGTCCCCTCCTTCTTGCTCCCTCCCCGTGCTATGCTGGGTATGCGTGTGCAAGAGTGAATGCGAGTGCGCGCGCGCCCGGGTGCGAGTGTGAGAGTGTGCGTGATTTTGAGTGTGTGTCTGTGTGTGTGTGCGCGGCCGCCCTGCCTCTGCCCGCTCCCTGGGCGCAGAAACGCGGGTTTCATGGGGCAATCGCGGTGGATTCCACACCCGGCGCGACCTGCGGGCAGCGGCGGCAGTGGCAGGAGACGCCTCTCGGACTTCCTAGGATGCAGGTGCTGAGCTATGGCAAAGGGCAGAGAAGTGAGGAGCGAGACTCGCGTACGACTGTGAAAGCCACCTGGAGCCACCTTGCCGGGATTGTACCTGCGGGCAGAAAGTCCTCCTACGACCGTCTTTTCCTCTAGAGGCACCAGGTAACAAGCAAACGACTATCTGCCTCACCCAGTTTCCATCTGATCTTGTTTCTAGTGTCTTATCTGCATTGCAGTCTACTTTACTTATTAATGTTTTGGAAATCATTAGGAAGAGCTGAGTATCCAAGGGCGTTCTGTGATGTTGTAATATAATTTCTAGTAGGTGGAATATAAATCTATACCTGAGCAATTGATCTAGCAGTGAAAGCTAAAGAAATATGGATACGCTGCACCCTAACTGATTATTTTGGAAAGCTGGGCGTGTTGAACCTGTCTGAAGATGCCAGATATTAAAATCCAGTATTTCCTTCAGGCTGTGGTTGCCACGGACCATTTGGTATCCAGCCCTCCTCAGATTGTGGACTACCAGAGGGTGTTTGATTTCCACCCATCGTTTCAGGCAAGGATCATTTTTGACCATTCTCTACCTCTGGTGCCAGGTTGTTTTCCTTCCTTAATGTGGACGAGCTTGCCACATCCTTTAGTAGTTGTAAATTACGCTTATGGAGACTTAACCCCAAATGGAGTTTTCTTGAAACTTGCTTTGCATAGAAGGGAATTCATTGTCACGGTGTGTGTGTTGAGATATGCTGTTTAATTGTGAGGGTTTGCTTTCATGTAGCGAAATAGATCTATGAAAGAAGTCAGTTTTATATCTAGATGAGCCAGGCTAAAACCATAACCACCACCCCAACACCCCGATGTATTGTCTCAGTTGTAGAGAGGGGTTTGTGTGTGGTAGATTTTTCTTTTTTCTTTTCTTTTTTTTTTTTTTTATTGTGTGTGTGCGGGGGTGTTTGTCTGTCTCTGTGTAATATGTATTTTGAAAATCCTTGCCAGTGCTTTGATTTACAAGGAGTAGGATGGATTTTTGACTGCCTAATTAACATACTAGGTCTGATATGTTAAAATGGAGATTCCCATGGCCCAGTTGAGGCAGAACAAAATTCAGAGAACTTCCAAAGCCCTTTACCCTCGCACCTTATTTCTCATTTCCTTTTCCCATCACCTCTGTGTCTAATACAGAAAATTTCACTCCCTTCTTGAGGGCATTAGGATTAACAAGATAAAGCACTTCCAAAGTAGTCTCATCAATGTTTTATTCCATGGTGAAGAATAATTCAGCTAAAGAGTGCTAGTTTGTCTCCCGCCCTCCAGAGCTGCCTGCTGGCTATACCCAGTAGAGGATTTGGCCTGGCCCAGCACAAGACAGTGACTGGGGCTGCTCCCAGGGTTTCTCTTTGCTGAAGCCCCTTAGAAAGTGTAGGGGCACTGCCTGCTATTTCTCCTCTCACTGCATTTCTATAGATAGCCATATGATGGCATTTGCAGACTACAAGCTGGCCTCTAGCTTGCGACTCTCTCTTTATGTCCCTAACTCCTCTGGAGTCTGGGCTCGGCTGCTGCTGCAGCCCTCACAGGCTGGTGGTGCTACAAGGCCATGTATGCAGGAAGCTTGGGGGTTGGGCTCCTCCACTGCAGCTGCCAGGCCCTCATTGACACTTGCTTGGGGCGGGGCAGAAGAGCTCAGCGAGCCCCCTGGCAGGCAGCAAGCGCATCATGGCCGAGGTGGCTGCCTGGATATGAGAGGAAGGAGGTAAAGAGAGGTGCACAGAGGGCAGTGATGTCCTGCACCTGCAACCTCACCCCGCTCCTTGTAAATGAATATTCAAGAATACAGAATGAAGCTTGCAGCAAAAATGCCTTGATGTTCAAATACTGTATGATTCCTCAGGATTCAAAACCTGAAATGAAGTGTGTTTTTCTTAGATTTCCATTTGTTCCTGTCTTTCTTCTCTCTCCTCTTGCTCTCCTGGATTTAATCAGCTCATTTATACTCCTGTTTTACCCCAGTTGGAAAACCAATGGAAAGACAACTACACCACCCCCTCACCCCATGCCCAGTAGACACAAAGATGAGGGCCACTCTAAAGACAGATTTACTCTGTAACTTTGAGCTCTAGGGAGAACCAAGAAAGGATATAGAGGATAACTGGGCTTTAACAGAAAAGCAGGTCTCCACGCTACCTTCCGAAGACTCAGAAAGAAAAGGATACTGCTTGCATAAAAACTGAAAATACCTGGGACTTTGAGAGGAATTAGTGAGGATTTTTCTTTTTTCTTTTCTTTTCTTTTCTTTCCTTTTCTTTTCTTTCTTTTCTTTTTTCTTTTCCTTTCTTTTCGCTTTTTTTTCTTTTTTTTCTTTTTCTTTTTCTTTTCTTTTCCTTCTCTCTTTTCTTTTAGTGAATTTATTTGTATTTCCCCTATCACTCAGAAAATTCTAGACAGAAAACTGATGTGTACTAAAATTCTGACAAGGACACCTCTTTGCTCCCTAAATTTCTCTAGAATATTATTACAACAGAAAAATATATCATACTCATAATATTTGTTAGCAAATAAGGCATATCTCTTTAGAGGGTACCCAGGAAAGAAGGAATGCTGGAGGAGAATCTAAATACTTGGGAAAATAATGTGTTTTCTCTGTCTCTCTCCTTATTTCACTTCCTTTTAGACTTTTCTCACTAAGGATTCAGGCTTTTGCAGGTTTAGTTTTGTCCTTGTACCCTCATCCTCAGAGGTTAGGTGAAATGTCATAACCAAATAGAACCGCTAGCATAGAGTTTCATGTATAGAAGTTCTTTAAAGAAATAGAGATTCCCGCCTCCTTTTCCTTCTCCCTTTTCTGGAGAGACAGATGTGCAAACCAGTTTAGAGATCCGAGTCCACTGTCCTTGTTAAGCATTGTGCTTAGGTAGAGCCAGCCTGGCTCACTAATGGGTTAAGACTGTCAGGTATTGATAGGAAATTTCCCAGCAAAATCTTCCTTCCCTATAAGCCCTCCTATGTTCACTATTAAGAGGGGCAGAATAGTAGTAGTGTCAGGACACTCATGGGAACAGATGTGAGCATATAGGCAGGTGGAAAGAAGTTGTCACTTGACTCCTGTGTCCCAAATTTTTGATCATTTTCCCTCTTTTTTCAAGAGGAGAATGACCTTGAACAACACCATTTTTCTGTGCTTCACACACTTCCTTTCTCAAACATGAGATGTATATATGGACATGCACACATACACACACACACACACACACACATTTTTGAAATATGAGGTTCCTGTGCTTGTGTATTTTGGAAAGGATTCATCAAGATATATCTCTGCCAGAGGTCATTTTCTTTACTTTTTTTCAAGAGGGGATAACTGTGGTCACTTGAGGGAAAATTGCCCCGCCCTTATTGCTTTTTCCATTATTTTTGTTCCTCTGTCATTGAATGTATTCTTGGTGTTAAAGCAGTGTCTGCTTATGGCAATGCTGTTTAAATGACCATCATATGTTTTGTGTGCCCTTTATCTTTTCATGAATGACCATCAGTTCCCTTTGTCCATTTAAACCAGTATTCTGTTTTCTGCTGCTGCTTGAAGTACTTTGGCTCGATAGTTTTGCTGAGTTTTCTAGCTGTGAAATTAGGATCTTGCCTTCTGTTGATACTATTGCTGTGTTATTATGTGGTTGAGAGGAGATGCTTGCAGATATCTAATAATGTTCCTGCTTCTGTATAAAACTACAACATAATAGCTTTATATCTTAACTACTCAATAATTTCAAGAGATATTTATAATAAATAATATTGCTACTATATATTTTTGCCAATTTTGAGGTTGGAGGAAGAAAGCTACTTGAAACTTTCTAAAGGCTTAAGTGGGTAATCCATTAACTAATTCCAGTGATTTTTATTTTTTCTTTACGCAGAAGTATAATATATTGGCATTACTTTCAGAACTTTATGTATAATGTAAGCTATTCTATGTTTTATTGAAGTATAAAGATATAAATTTAAGCCTTTAAGTAAAAGTGATTGTGACCCCATAGGATATATGACTAACAGGGAATTTTGCTAAATCATTCCACTGTTACATGTGCATAGCGTTACCTTGTTCAGTAAATCTTGAAAGTGATACTACTCATTATTTTTCTACAGCCCACATTTTTATTCCTGTGGCATCCCTCAATCATTGAGGACTATTTAAAACCTAAGGCAGTATAATTTGTCCATTACATGGTGTGTGCATGGTAAAATTAAGAAGTATTATGTTTATAAGTATTGAAGCTATTCTGGTTAGAGGTGAACCATTTTTATCATGCTCTATCAATATAAATTGTATGTTATTATGAAAACTCTAGTATCATATAAGCATAACAAGAGATAGAAATACAAGAATTTAATTCAGAGATAGTTAAAGCTGTTTTTAAGCTTTTACATCATAGTTTTCTGATAGATACTGTTCTGACAATGCTATTTACTGAACTATGACATAATTTAATACTAATTATGAAGATGATTAACAAGTGATAGAATATTACAATGGAATTACATGGTTGCGTAAATGCACTATCTTTTTACTGATACCAAGTAAACCACATGAACAAGCTTTGTTATTTAAACTGCAAACTACATTGGTAAGAGTTCTTGGAAATTGGCTTTGATAGTCTGTGTTCGTTAAGTTACAAACTTAGTCACATTGGGAGGAAAACGTCAATTGACCAATTTGCATCTTCCTAGAAAATATACCTTTTTATAGAATAAATCTGCTTAAACTTAAATCTTATGCTCTTCTTTTTTTTGTGGGAGCATATATGTAATTTTTTGCTTTAAAAAATCTTCCATGAAATATTTTGAAATTGGTTTTATTATAATCCTGGTGAAGAATAATTGCAGAATTGCCACTGAACAGTGAATCTATTTTAGATTTTATAACAAAAAAGGCTCTAGAAAAGAAATAATAAGATAAAGTTATAGGATCCATTTTCCCAACTCTGGGAATGCTTTCTTAATTCTTAAAAAAAGAATGAAAGAAAACACTAATTAGCTTAATACCTACTCAATTAGAACCAGTATATTTAATCAGGGATAGAAGCCAAAACAGTATTGTTTATGTTACTATATTTTCACTTTGCCTTCTTAGTTCTTTTGAGGAAATGCTAAAGAGCCGTAAAGGACACATACCAGTTGCTCTCTGGATTCCATTCCCCATGCTGACTTCTCAATTTCTATCTAGAAGTAGATTCTGCATGAATCTTAGTAGTGTCGCTTTCAAAGTTATAGGTTATTTGCATTAAAGATTTATTAGTGAGAGCATATCAACACTGTAACCATGAAAACTAACTTTCTTATCTTCTTTGGAAAGAGGCTGTGGTATTTTCTTAGTAATTAACTCTTTTTGTTATTTTTTCCCATGGTGTAAAAATTAGTTTATGAAATGATTTATGCACACTTGTTTTATTAGTGGTAAGGCATTTGTATAGAAACATTAAAATGCATATAATTTAAATAGCAACATTGAACACTGTATTGAGTAGTATATATGTTTTATTCTATAAGGAGAGATCATTATATCACTAATATTCACAGGTATTTTACTTTGAAATGCCTCATTTAATAGAAATGTGTCTACTTTAACACTGAAAATGTGGGGGTTTTTGTAGGAAGTATGTAAGATATTTGCCATGTATTTGATTCTTTAAATGTTAGGTACTTTATTTACTTTTTTATTTTATTAGTTTCAAGTATATGGTACATTGGTTAGACATTTTTATAGTTTATAAAATGATCCCCCTAATTGATCCTTCTCTCTTCTGGTTTTCCACCTAGCCAATATATTAATGCTAACTGCATTCCCTATGCTGTACTCCCCATCCCTATTACCATCTATCAACTCATTTGTACTTCATTAACCCTTCACCCTGTTCTCCCAGCCACCCAAGTTCCCTTCCCTTCTGTCTGTCACCAAATTGTCCTCTATATTTGTTTGTTTTTGATTAGTTTCTTATTTTTTGTTCCTTAGATTCCACATATAAGTGAAATCACATGGTGTTTATGTTTCTCTGACTTATTTCACTCAGCATAATAACCTCTAAGTCCATCCATGTAGCTGCAAATGGTAGGATTTCATTTTTTTTTTAATGGCTGAGTAATATTCCATTGTACATATGAACCATAACTTTTTTATCCACTCATCTGTTGATGGGCATTTAGGTTGCTTCCATATCTTAGCTGTCATAAATTATGCTGCAATGAGTATTGGGGTTCATAGATCTTTACAGATTATTGTTTTGGTTTTCTTTGGATAAATACCCAGACTGTTTTCCATAGCAGTTGTACCAATTTGCAATCCTATCAACAGTGTATGATGGTTCCCTTTTCTCTGCATCCTCGCCAACACTTGTTCTTTGATTATTGATGGTAGCCGTTCTGACAGGTGTGTGGTGATATCTCATTGTGGTTTTATTTTGCATTTCTCTGATGATTAGTGACTTTGAGCATCTTTTCGTATGTCTATTGTCCATCTATATTTCCTTGTTGGAGAAGTATCTGTTCAGATCTTCTGCCTATTTTTTTAATTGGCTTATTTGTTTTTTTGTTGTTGAGTTGTATGAGTTCTTTATTTTGGATATTAACCTCTTACCAGATATATCATTAGCAAATATCTTCTCCCAATCAGTCGGTTGTCTTTTGTTTTGTTGATGGTTTCCTTTGCTTTATGAAAACGTTTTAGTTTGATGTAGCCCCATTTGTTTATTTTTTCTTTTGCAAATGTTAGGCATTTTAACAACATATAACTAAACATTGGATCCTAACCTCATGGAACTTATTTTCTTATTACCATGAAAGATACAAACAAATGTATAAGCTAAAAAGTAACTGGTATACCTAACTGTTATTTTAAATTCTATTTTGATATTTTATGCTTTGTAGGAGGAAAGAAAGAGTAAATCAGGAAATCATTAAATGTGTTTTGTGGAGGTAGGTTGTTGCAGTGGTTATAAGCACAAAAATGGAGATTTCACCAACCTGTATCTCAGGTCTATGTAACCTTGAGCAAGTCTTAAAACCTCTCTGAGTGTTAGTGTCCTCACCTTCATTTTATATGAATCTAATTATAAAAGATACTTAGCTGATATCATCATCATCTTCATCACCATCATTATTATCATCTCATCATCAACTATCATGAGGGTAAAGGAGGAAACTAAAGGAAATGTTAATTGGATGACCTCAAGGTATATCCTTTGGAGAGTCATAGACCCCCTAGGGTTCCAAGGAATGCTAGAGCTGGGCCAAACCAGAGGTTACACAGTCCATTGTCTTCAGAAACCACGTAGAAGATGTAAAGCAGGAAATCTGGTTGGGTTTAAGAAGTTATAGGCTGTAGGATCTCTAGTACACTGGAGAGTGCCTGACTTACCCAGGACATTTAAATTTAAATTTATTTAATCTCCTGATGGACATTGTGGAGCTTTTATGTCATTTTCACATCTATTCAACTTTAAATTTTCTCTAAAGCATTTCTGCCAGTTGGTCATCTTAACTAAGCTTGAGTACCTTCAGTAATTCTAAAATCACTCCACCTAAAGTAGATTATTCAAGTTTTAAATAGGTCTATCATAAAGTTTCTTTCGGGGGTTGAGCCAAAAATCTGGCATCCTGTAGCTTATACTTAATTTCAATATGGAAGGAGGGGCACATCATAAGTCTAATACGCAGTGACAGTACCTCAGATATTTAAGTGGAGTTACTTGAGATCCCCAACGCATGATTGCTCTGCTTATGACTAAACATAACTCTAGACCTAAACTGATTTGGGTGGTTTTCTCTCTGTCATGATTTCAAGCCCTTTTACCTTTTATGCTCAATAAATGTTAGCTATCATAAGCCTTCATCGTCACTCTCTTCTAGATGGGCTCTGGTTTGTTTGTCTAACTTTTTATCGAAGTGTGGCACCAGTACTAAGAAACTATATGGGTTGACTAGTATAGAGTTGAGCAGGGCCATTATTTCTTTGCTTTGGGAACAGAGAAAGGAGGTACATGCTTTTTTTTTTCCTTTTGAGCCTGGACAAGGCATTAGAGTCCTTATATCTCTGAGATGCTACAACTTGTCGACTCAAGTTTGCTTAAAGATTAAATGTATTTGCCATTCTGAAGCTAAACACTAGCAAAGATACCTGTGTAAACCAAAATTAATTTTAGACTGTAATAATGAATAAACAGAATTTATTCGAGCGAAAAGGAGCTGCAGCCCAGGAGACACAGATTCAGGTAGCAACCTAAATTGTGTTCTACAGAGGCCATCTTTTATAGTGAAAGTTCCTTCCCAGGTTATCAGTTAGGTCACTTTTAAGTAAATGAGGTATTTAAATTGTGCAGTTCTGATTAGATGGGGCAGGTGAAAAGGCGAAATCAGGATTTCCCAGTGTTGATTGACACAATGTAAACAAGTGGGGTATAATGTGGGAAGCTGAGGGTTCAGTCTGAAGCTCTTCCTGGTGTACAGTTTGTGAGAGGCCCGTCAGTTAATGAACACTAGGCTCTTACTATTCATAAAATTTGGGACTTGACCATGGCGAGTTTAGCAGATAAATTCCTTTCAGGGTTTCATATCAAATGAATCTTTCTTCCAGAGATTCACACCTGAGATCACTTTCTCAACATTGATGTTATAGGATTTGCTCATAATGATGAAATTATCTAAATCTTTTCCACTAAATATTGAAAGAAAAATAACTTATAAATTGTAATGATGTTATTAATAATAAATATGGAAAGCAATGAAATAGAGCAAGGCAAGATTAGTAGATTTTACTTTACCCTGAGGGGATGGGTTGGCTGCCTCATGGGTTCTTTGATCTAGACAAAAATGACTCAAGGCCCATTCTTTGATTCCTTTAACAAACATTTATTCAGTATTTAATACTTGCTTAAATACTCTGCTCACAGTTTCTCCTTTGAGACACAAATACTGAAATGACATAGATGCCACTCTGAGGAAACTGCAGTCTAGAGTGAGGAACAAATATTCTTTCAGAGAGGCAGCCCTAGGCTTGAGTCAGTCTTGATGATATTCTTACATCTTTGCCTTTTAATTTACTCTTAAACCTAGATGGTACTGATTTTTATAATAATTTGTTCAGTTAATCTGAGTTACCTTCTCCATTTTTGGAATAAAATCAACAATGATACTCCTAGCAGTTTCTCCAGCTTCTATGTGAGGTTACTGCATTTCTAACAAGGGCGAAAATAATTTGAATACAGAAGGGAATAACAGTAGAACTCCCTTTATCTAGTATCCTCACAGAAAGAATCTTTTGGTTATTGACATTCTTCATAATCTTGAATGTGATTCTTTTTAGGCATCATTTTTTAAAATATTTTTTAAAAGTTTTATTTTTAATGTAAGTGCTACTTATTAAAATTGACACAATGATTCTAAATATAGTTAACCTTTTCCTAGCAACATCACTGTATATGTTAGTGAATGCAAAACACTCTCAGGGACTAATTCATGACAAGTTTAAGGCAATTTGTACTGAAACAAAAATTTCCCCAACTTCTTTTCTTTCTCGTCCGTCTTCCATTTATGATTTTTCTTTGATTTATCCTTGCTCTCTTATAGCTAACTTTTTCTAGTGGGCCTCTTTTCCTTTTTAAGTCACTGATAAGAACTTATTAACAAAATAATAAGATTGTTAGATATATTTGTAAAGTAAGAGCCTGAGGGTGAATAAAATTCTAAGACCTCCTCCACTGAGGAAAGCACATGAATTTTCCTCCAAGTATTTTAGGTGGAAAGCACTGGAAGGTGTCAATACATATATCTTGGATAATATATAATAGATGATGATGATCAGCAGCATCATTTCCTGGCTAGGCACTGTTATTTTTCATTTTCCTCTAATCTATGGATTAATCATTTTCATTCTGTGCTAGGCACTGTTATTTTTCATTTTCCTCTAATCTATGGATTAATCATTTTCATTCTGTGCTAGGCACTGTTATTTTTCATTTTCCTCTAATCTATGGAATAACCCTACAGCTTAGGCATGATTATATACATTTTTAGAGAAGTGGAGGATGCAAGGAGTTAATTTACTAGCCCATAATTATATGACTAGTAGGTGATAAGCCTAGAATTCAAATCGAAATATTTGTGATTCTAAAAACAATGCTATATCTAATTTACTTAGATTATTCTCTTTTCCTACCCTTTATAGCTGTTTTTGTTATTGTTGTTGCTGTTGTTGATTTTTAAATGTGCTTTTTAAACTCCTTCAAGAATGATGGCTATCCTTTGAATAAGTATCTCATTCTTAATTTCTTTTCTCTTTATGGTACTCTATGTAGTGCCAGGTTTTATATCTGGAAGTTTATGAAAAACTTTATGGTTATCCATTAGAAGATTCTGTAGCTGCTTATATTGAAAAGCGTTTAATCATGAGTCTGGAATATAAGTATACACTAATTTTTTGATGTGTGTGCTAGACTAGACCGTGATATTGGGTGATTTACTCTAATTACCAATTCTCGTCTGTAGCAGCGACTTGCAAGTCATTATAAACTAGCTGATATGTCTTAAGAAATAAATAAATAATTGTTCCTTTGAACACTTTTCTTAGTGTAGAAGGATCAGAGAATTCTGTAACTGTTAAGATTGGACGGAACTTGGTGATCATACTGTTTATCATTAAGCATTTACATTTATCTAATTGTGTTCCACATTCCAATCACCTCTTATTCCCTTTACCATGTTGTTTGTACAGGCTGCTGTTGTCATTAATGAGTGCTTCAGGATTTACCCCTAAGTTACTCCTCCCTCTGGGATAGAGTCAGAAAAAAAGTCAAATAACAAACTCATTTCCTCACCTTAATTCCAGGTTTCTGTGCTGTTATTTTAGTGACAGAGGGGCCTAACAGTCAGCCAAAATCTGACGGTTAATTCTAGATATATATTTGGCAGAACAGACCATTTCTAAGCCATGTGGTGTGTTACCATCTGTTATTTACTTTCTTACCTCCTTTGGAAAATTCAAAATGGCCACAAATTCATTACATGTCTTCCCATCAAGAATAGAAATCTATTTTCCTTCTCCTTGAATCTGGACTGGCTTTCTACTTGCTTTGAATAATAGGTGTGGCAGAAGTTATGTAGTATAACTTCCAAGCTTAATCCTCCAGGGACCATGTATCCCACTCTTGCCCTGCTGGAAAAATGGTAACATCATGCAAAGAAGTCTGGATTTCCCTGCTGGAAACAGTGACCCAGCTGACAGCCAGCAGCAATGGCAACACATGTGAATGAGGCCGTCTTACATTATTCAGACACAGTTGAGCTTCCAGTTATAGTCATGTGAGCGACCCTATGTTCGTCTAACAGAAGAACCTGCTCAAATTGATGACCCACAAATCATGAAAAAATAAAATGGTTTTTACTTTAAGCCATTAATTTATAAGGTGGGAATAGATAATGGAGACATGCTCTTTGGGCTATGGGGAATGACCAAGCACACTATTCCTATTTTGGAAGACAGCCTTGCCTCCATTTTTTTATATTTTTATCAAGTATGTGTCAAATATCTACTATATTTAGGCAGGCTGCCCATTTATCCATGGATACATGAATTTTGGAAGAATATATTCTTTTCTTAAACCTTTGGAAGTATTTGCAGATTCCTCAAATGCCTTAAATTTCCTCAAAATGCCTTTTCCTAAGATGTTTTCTAACATGGCTGAATGAAATTTTGATTTGCCTGTTTTCTTCTGCACCCAATTTCCACTGCATTAGAGGAACCTCCTTGCAAGGTTGTCCTCTATGCAAGGGATCATGCCTTTCACCTAAAGCCCAAGGAAAAGTTTGTCTTTGTTTCTCCAAGTCGCATTTGCCCTTGGTTTAGTTCAGAGTGATATTTTGTCATTTTTCCAAGATTTCATTTTACATTCTAATTATGTCTTAGTGATTCATATTTACTATTCATTTCTTCTGTAAATTAAATTTAGATTGCACAATTACTTTATTCTGGGACTTCATACACATCTCATTTTATTTAATAATATTCTCATTTACATATCAAATTACTCTACAGGAATTTGGCATAGTGTTACAGGTAAAATAAGATGCATGATGTAGGCCTTGGAACAGTACAATTATAGTGGTTTTATAACTTTTTCATTACTAGTTATTTGCAGAAAATGCATAATCATAAAATAAATACAATCAAATTTAGTGTTTTTACTTTTCATAAAGACATAACATTTGTGAAGAGGTGAATGTCGATGCATATCACATTCACCTAAATATTTTCTTAAAATGTGTTTTGTTATAGATTTGAAAGTCTCCCCGGAATATATTGAAAGGAAATATTTTGTTTACAATTTTTCCTGCTATTTCATACTATAAGTTTAGTTTAATATGTTAGGTAATGTATATCGTGTTAATCATTTGACATTTCTACAAGTACATATTCCATCTGCTGCATGCTGCAATATACATTAAAAATTATTTTTTAACATGATATGTATCAATTTTCTCATCTGAAAAATGTGGCTAATGTTGATGTCCCCGTGGCCTGTTGTGAGGAAGAAGTGAAATAATGCCACTCATCATTTCACACAGTTACTGGCAAATAATAGAATGCTCAAACAGCACTAGCAAAACACGTATCCTTACACTTTAGCTATCAGAGTGTAATATTTGGCTTTAGTAGATTGTCAGTTTGCAAACCTCTTTCTACTTTACTCTTTTGAGGCCCTGAGTTTGAAGGAATCTTCTGAAAACAATATCAGTGCAATACTTTTCTTTCTCAATGAATGCAGACGTTTTTAAAAAAAAAATTAATAACAAAAAAGCAAACTTTCATACAGATCTAGAATAACTAAATTTGTTAAACTAGCTGGAGTAATATTTTAAAAGAGACATCTCAAATAACATGATTAAGAAAACTGAAGATAATAATTATTTTATGAATTACCTGATAGGCAGGACTGATCCAGGTCGTTTAGAGTTTTAAAATTATATAGTTTGGTAGAGCTTTTGAAGAAAAATGATATAAAATTACAAACACAAAAGTTATGTAGGGTGCCTTGGAAAGGGCTAAAGTATCAACTTTTGCTTTGTGGCAAATCTGCTTTTTGTGTTACATACATGATCATGGAATTCTGGAGAAAATTACTTACTTTCTTTTTGTTTCAGAAAATCAGTTTTATAGTTCTTCAGGCTAATTTGCACCAAGAACTGTTTTTTCAACTCACGGAAATCTCTTTAATAATTCTAGTATATTTTTGAATATGTTTTTTTAATTTATCTAAGTAACTATACGAGTACATGACCATAGCACTTCCTATTTTATTGGGATCAGAATAAATGGACAAATTAATATGTGTAATTAATAAACAAAATTTTTCAGTGATGCTGGGGAAATCACTTCTTTAATTTCAGGTGATATCTGTAACATTACAATTGAAAGCATTAAATAAATCATTATCTCTAAAGTATCTATATTAAAGAAAGGATACAAATTTAATGGCAATTTTAAAGGAAAATAGAGAATTTCATTGAAATCATGATTGGTAAAAAATGTACACCCAGTAGGTGTTTGAGTATTGATATGTATATTAATTAATAAATATTGGTTTTGGAATGGAGCTATAGAGCACTAAAATCTATGTTTATAAATAGTAGAAACCAGATTCATTTTTTATAGTCACTTTCTGTATACTGGTGTTTACATTCTAATATTAATAAATAAACATTGGGGATCCATGGAAAATAAATCACTATTTATGAAATATATATAAAAAGCAGCCCTTGAAAAAGCAATGTAATGTATTAATGTCATTCTGAAGATTTTTCCTATCCTGCATATTCCCTCTATAAAATACAATCTGTATTGGGGACAGGAAGTATCGACTCTTTCAAACTGATTCAAAGCGCATAGTACACAGTTTTCCTGGGTGGAGTATTATGTTTAGGGGAATTCAGTGCTTCTTGGATGGAGAGAATCCATGTGAGTGAGCTGAATTTAAATGGAGTTTGTATTCGCTCTTGCTGAATTGGTGCTATCAATAACACTTTAAAGATATGATTTACCATTGTAAGTTGAAATCATATATTGATAATATAGCAGTCCAAGGAGGAGTTGAGACCTACAGTTGAATAAGGTTTAAAAGAATAAGACAAATGGAGTGATATGATACTTATAAGCTTGTTAGAGTTCAGGTTTTATAATCAGAATTCTATACCTGGTCTCAACACAGAGTTAAGGCTGGAAAACAAGTTTGTGTCACTTAGGACGCATTCACTGTAAGTGGAAAATCCAACTCAAATTGACTAAAGCACAAAGGAATTTCTTGGTTCTCACACCAATATCTTCAGGTATAGCTTGATTCAGGGTTGAAATAATTGAAAAACTGGGATCCGACTTTCAACTATATTTTCTCTCTATTATTTCCTTTCTCAGGTTTGGAAGGGTAGATCACTGTAGCTTCATATCATCGCACAATATGAAGGAAGGGGGTGAATTGCTTCCTGACAGTCTGGTCAAAGGTCCTTTAATTGGTTCTTTTCAACCCTAGTTGTTTGGCTTGTGTTCTGCTAATATCTCTGAAGTTGGAACTTGGTTAGAAGGAATCAAATAACTATTTGGTTTATTTACCTTTTCCTTCCTCCTGTCCTCTTTTCCTCCTTCTATTCCTCCCCTCTTTCCTTTCTTTCAGAACTATTTAAGAATATAAAATGTAAAATGATAATGACTGAATTTAAATATAATTTTTAAAAAGTCTCAGGTAGCTTCCTGTTCACTTTTCTCTTTGTAAAACAGATTGTACAAGTGCTGGAATAATTGTAGCTTTTGTATTTGTTTTTATGATCATTCTCAATCTTCTGAAGTTTAGCATTCTCCATTATGAATTATTCACTTCTTGAAACCATACTTATTTTTTGATAAGAATAAGTAATGTTCTTATCAGCTTCCTTTCTAACTTTCTGTTATAATATAATTTTAAGATTGTAAGTGATAATGATGAACTCAGTTGTAACTGGGATAAGCTATCGTTTTGTTTTGACGTTCTCTTATGGTTTCAGTTGAAGAAAGGAAGTAAGAAACCCCTGGCATGAGGTAAGGTGAGTCAATTTGAGAACCTCTCTGTCTCAGCATAAGGTCACCTCAGTTGTGAAAACTCAGTCTTCCATCCCCTCAAAGGGTCATTGCTGCTCCCTCAGGACCATAGCATTCCTAAAGGCATTAAATAAACTTCCATTTAAAAATAAAAATTAATACCTGTGGGGATTTTGAAAAATTTCTGTGTGTTCCTATTAAGTGGCATATCAGAAAAGTTATCAAATACACCTGAGTATTTTAGGGAACTCCAACATAATGCCGTTACTGGTGTATGCAACCTGTATTAAGAGGTTTTCAGTGTCTTTGTTATAAAACTCATGAAAAAATTTTTCAAAAAAGTGTGGCCCTCCCTGACTCTCTAGCTGTAATTAATCACTGTATGCAAATCTACTCACATTTCTATTACATTTTAATTGCATTGAGCAGGCTTCTTAAGGTAACAGCCATTCTTTAAATGTTGGATATTTACCTTCATTTTAGCTAACTTCAATATAGTGATAATGAAAACTTCCTTTTCAATTTTTAGTCAGAGTACTCTAAAATTTACTAACTAATTATGGTGAAATCACAATTCTGCATTCTTCACTGGGAGGATGTTGCCAGCTGCTTCTGAAGAAATTAATGCACTGTGGTTAGGCAGTGTTCCTGTTTTCTCTAGTGCAATATAACTAGTTTAACATTTACATTTGCAACAGTAAGTTCATGAATTACCAAGACAGAAATTGTTCCTGGCCACTATATATAAGGTATTTGATATCAAATATCTTAAGCTTCTGCTATCTTGGGTTTGAAATAACTTTTGTCCCTTACTTCACTATGGGTAACACATAACCTATATATTTTGCTAGCTAAGCATACTTTAAGATATTTAATCTTTCAAGTATAGTCCAAGACATTGCACTTTTAATCAGTCAATGTGGACTGCAATTTGAATGACTAATTAGTTTTCCTGCAGTTAGTCCTTTTTTGGAATTATCATTGCTATTATTTAATTATAATCAACAATAGATTGTTCATAATTGTGAACAAGATAGAAATACTGTAATATAATATCATGTATCATTTGCAGTCTCTTCAGATGATTCTACAGAAGGAGAAAGCATTGAGCTGGAAGGTTATCAACAAAAATAGAATATATTAAGAGACATAAAAATTGCACTCTCTTTCTTGTCTTTTCCAATTTGAATAGAGTACTCATTGTATGAGTTTTTACAAAATCTGCAAAGTGCTGTAAAGACTCACTTTTAATTGTGGTAATCCTGAGTTTTTTGAAGTGTAACCAAGTGACACTTTGATTAAGCAGTGGTTGAATTCTGAAATACTATTACTCTACATCACTGCTGGAAACCTTAATTGGAATAAAGAGTCTTACTAAAGGAGCAACTACAACAACAAAGCAAAAACAAAGAAACAAATAATTGAATCATGCTACCTTTTTATAACAATTCTATCACAGTTCACACACACTTTCATTTGTTCTTTGGTTTAAATTGATAAAGAATGCCCCTCCTGATTCTTATTATTTTTTCCTTTTCTTTGTTTTCGTTCTAAAAACATCAACTAATGCCAGATAAAAGATCGTAATTATAGGTTAATCAGTTGCCCATTTAATTTTAAATGAAGTAACTCTAAGGATATACTTTGTGCTAATGTTTTCATTTATATTTTTCTAAGATACAAATTGCTTTACTATCTTCAATATGATGAAGTGTTGGATATTTAGAGATATGTTAATGAACCAGAGAGAGAGAATGTAATTAGAGTGCTTTTCTTTATATATTACTCTGTATTATACTCCAACATTGTTAAAAGTTAGTAAGATCAATGTTTGGCTTTGAAATTTATTTTATACTTATAGGTACACATGTTCAATGTATATTACAAGAAAATTTATTGCAATATGATTTGGAATATCAAAAACATATTTTACAAAATACTGTACAACCTAAGTAAACTATTCATTGATAGTGAGCAGGTTTCTTAACAGAATATTGTGTTACTCTTTAAATAAATTAAATAGATCTATATTTGTTGATAAACAAAGCAGTCAAAAATATATGGTTGTTTAAGAATGGAATTTATGGTAGCTATAATGTTATCTTCTGTATAAAAACTATATATGCACTTTTGTTCAGATTTTTGTTCTTTTATGCAGATACACATAAATGCATAGTTATGAATTAACAGTCCTTGGAAGGTTACATACACACAAGAAAATAGATGGTGGTTTCCTTTTGATGGGCGTGTCAAATAATTTTTAATTTTATTGTTTTATAGAATTTGAAACTTTTTACCTTGTGCATACAATAATTCATAATAATTAAAAGCTTAAACATAAGCTTTTAATAGCCATTATAGTTATAGATCTAATAAAATTAAAAATGAATTTCTAAATGATGAAAGTCTATTATATGCTAGGCACACACTATTAAGTATTTATATGTCAATAGAAACATCAATGGTATTTACAAATTTATTTTTAATAAATGAATCACAGAAGTTTAGCAACCAAGCTTATTTAGAATGTTGTTTGCACTGTATAAAACAGACTATACGTCTGCTCTTAGTGGGATTTCACTAACAGTGCACCATGCCAGAAATGCACAGTTGCTTTAGAGTTTCTTATCTGCCTTATATTGCAGGGTTTTGTTTTTTTTTAATTATCTCTAACATTTAAACTTATAATTTAATCTAAATTAATAGGAAACTTACACTTCCATAATAAAGAGTATTTCATTCTGGGCTCTATTTAAGTCCATAGAATCATGTTTCTGGAGATAGTATGGAGAAGAGAAACTTCCCCTCTTTTACCCCATAGTTCTTATGGCTGGTCTAATAATCAAATTGACATGAGACAAGTTAAAAGGAGGCCTCCATATATATGGGGCCTCCATAAGAATATGGGAGCTCTGAGACGAACGAGGCAGTCAAACCTTCTATGCCATCTTGAGCTAAGGAGCAGGTGAGGGTCTGTGGGAATTGTGGTTTGGGAGTTCAGAGTGTAGGAAAGTAATTAACAAGGAGATGAAAAGAGTTAATGTTTAGTAAACAAATGTTTGTTGGACCATCTTGTAACAATGGATCATAGAGAGGACTGTGATCAAATGGGCTTTGCTAGGCTCCTCCCTGTCTCTCACACCTAGTTCATATTACACTATAGTTATCTATGATGATAGATCCTTTTCTGGGGCAGGTCCTCTACTTAAATTTTTTTAGGCAGTAAGGGGGAAGGTCAAAAGTTTTCACGAAGTCTTTCGTTTCTTAAAAATAATGAACTTAAAATAATATCCCCAAAACATAATTTGGGGTGACAAACTCTGTTCCCCCTCAATAGGAATTTTCAGTGTTTTGTGCTTTTTTGCATCAGATCCCAGCACAGTGTTTGCCATGTAGATGAATGATTGGATCATTGAGGAAAAAAAAAAAAAAACTAACTCTTTTTTTAAAAATTTTAACATAATTTGAAAATAAAACTATTTTTTTCTAATGTACTCCAATTTATTAAACAAATAAAAGGATACAGTGGGCTCACTCTGCTAGAGACCAGTCTCAAAAACTGATAATAGAAAAAGAAAACTAAATTTCACATTAACAGAGATAAGAAGTTTCATTTGGATTTTAGATAGAAGAATGAATCTAAACTTTTGAAAATTATTTAATCATATTTGACAGAAATGTAATTGTAATTATGCATATTCTTAGAGCAAAAAACCACTCACATTATATCATTCCTCTGTACGTTTTCAAATACTATTGATAAATTGCTTATAAAGATAGTTTTTAATTTACATTTAACATCCACAACAAAATTCCAAGGAAGTTGTTTTTTTAAATTTATTTAAAAAATAAATATTATTTACATACCATATAAGTCACCCTTTTAAAGAATACACTTTGTGGTTTTTAGTATATTCACCACTTTCTAATTCCTGAACTTTTTCATCTCTCCCAAAAGAAATTCTACAGCCATTGGCAATCATTCCCCATTCCTCCCTTTTAAGTGGTTAATTTTTGGAGGGAAACAAAAACAAGGAAAAGAAAAAGTGCACAAAAAACGAAGTAGTACTTTTTTTCAAAACATCATTTTTCCCAAGAACCTTTCATCATCTTTTAGATAAGTAAACCGAAACCTTTTGAAACATCCTTGAAGATATTTTTTTTATTTATCAAGTGGTTTCATTCTATCAGATCTTCATTTGTCAATAGCTATGCGTTTGATTCTAGCAATTATTCAACATCACTTTCATTGACTTCATGAAATCTTAATTTATAAAAATGAAATGACAATTCCACTTTATTTAGATATGCAATATATTTGTAATGCACAAGCGTAAAGAAGTTGACAGCATTACCAAGGGTACAGCTATCTCTGCATTGATTTTTCTAACTATCTGTACTGATGTTAAGTAGAGAGAGATATTTAAATGAGGTTAACTACATAACTGAATAATTCATTAGCAACTATTGTCTTGTAGTGACACTTTTTGCTGCTTTACACAAACATAGATTCAGAGACTTGAGTAAAGAATACTAGGTTAAAAGCCAATTTGTGTATCACTTGAAATTTTATACATTTTTACCCTCTTGAGAGAGAAACAATACTTCATTTCCACTTATGCAATTGTTAATTGTGAATATTGTATAATAGAAATTAATTTTATATATTACAAATAAGAAAATTAGTATTTTCTCAGTATTTAGCATTCTAGGTTTTCGTGGTACTTGACTGATGACTCATTTCAAAATTGTTAATATTTGTTTGTTATACAAAAGGTCAATGTACAGTCAAGACTGTTCTGTTAAGGATGAAGCTTATCTGGTCTCTCAGCTCTTTGAGTTCCTAAATCTTGACTGTAATTATAAGTTCCTTTTTACCCCTCATTTCTTCTTAACAATTTCTCACTTTTTTTTCCCTGACCATTTAGCAGAGTGAATAAAAGAAAACAATTTTCTCTAAGCTGATCCTCTTTTTCTGTTGTCAAGTGCTGCATCTTTAACGAATTGATTCATTCTTCGAACGAATATTTATTGATAACAATCTACATGTAGCAGAAATAGTAGTAAGATCTAAAGATTAAGCAGTAAATGAGATATGGTTGTTGCCCTTGTTAAACGTCTTGAGTAGCAGAGAGATAGATACTTAGAAATTCATGGATTTAATTTGTTGAGCACCAGTTGTGTGTCTGGTACTGGTATTAGCATTAAAGATACAGAGTCGCTTTACATGTGTGAGGACTATTATGACACAGGAAGCCCAGTGTAGTCTGGGACCATGTAAGGTGGGATCCCATCCATTAGGCTTACTTTCTTCTGGGTCTCCTGTTAGCCCATGCTCCATATGGATGAATGATGGTGCTTTTGAGATTAGCTTGTTGTATCTGGGCTGCTGTTCTGATTCTTGTACATTCCATTTAGTCAGTAAACTATTAAAATTCAAATGTTAGGTTAAGTTCATCAGCATCCGGTTTAAAAAAAAGTATTTTTTTTATATATATATATAATTCAAATATACAGTAGTGATGCAGTAATAATATTCTCCTTACTTTGAGAGCACTACTATTTTACATCATATACTTTTGACATGATGTAAGTGGAAAAAGATAATTTTCTTTTATGGTAAGATATCTTAGTCATATATGACATCACCCAGTTTCAATCATTGCTCATATAGTTTTCTACTCAGCTGTTCTTTGGTCATTTAAACAAGCCTTTCATATTAGTTAGATACATTTTCTTTTCTTTCTTTCTTTTTTTTTTTTTGACATTTGTTTTAATTCTTTACCTTTTGCTTCTATATATTCTCCTGTAAAGGTCTTGACTGATTTTAATTCATTGACCTTAATTAAAAAATTTAAAAATTAAAATCTGAAGGTCTTTCTGATTTATCAAATGTCAGTGTGAATTAGGTTGAAATGGTTTATAGAGAGCTCTGGAATCTCTACTTTAGACTTCCCTCTTTTAACCCATACTCTATATTCCTGCAAGATAAATCTTTCTAAAGTGCTTCGGTCATGTTATTTCCTATTCAAAAACCTCCGGAGGTCCTCCATTGCTTATTAAATTAGATTTAAACTTCCTCTCTGACATTCATGGCCTTTTATACCCCAGTAAGATCCAGCGTCTACTCTGAACTGTGACTACTCCTCTCTTCACCTGAGTACAACAATAAAACTGAATTATTTGGCTTGCACAGACTCAACTGTCTTTTTTTTTTTTTTCTACTCTCTGTATTTCCTTGAGCTTGTTCTTCCCAGAACACTTCCTCAATATCATTTCTGATTGTTTAAATTCAACTGATTCTTCAGAACCCATTTGAGAAATCCATGGCTGTAAGAAGCCTCTCCTGATTTATTTATTCAAGAAATATTTATCTGCCAGGCATTAGTCTAAGGCACAATGAATGAAAAAGTTAAAATCCCTATTATTGTGAAGTTATTTTTGAGAAGAGGTGATGGACAATAAATAAATAAACACATAAATATATACATTATTAAGTGATGGTAAGTGTTATGAAGGAAACTCCTGAAAGTGCCATATGGAGTGTGACATTAGTCACACTCTCTAATGTCCCCTCATGTATATACATGAGGGGACATTTTCAGAGAGAACTAAATGAGTGGGGTAATAAGTCATGAAGATATCCAGGAGAATAGAGACTGAAGAAAGAATGACTTCAAGGATTCTGGGGCTTCGGCAAGCTCGATGTATTTACAAAATAGCCAAAGGCTAAAGAAGAGTGGGTGAGCAGGAGAGTCACTGAAGAGGTTAGAGAGAAGGAAGCCCTATATGAAAGATATAGGAGGCCAAGGAGCATTGTGAGCAGAGACATGACACAAAAATATAGAATCATTCTGTCTGCTGCCTTTGAATAGGTGGTAAGGACTCAAAGGGAAAGTGAGGGAGCACAGAGGCTATCTTGATCAAGATCTAATGATGGCTCAAACCATGATTTTGGTATAGGAAGTAACTAGAAATCCTAAATTAAAAAATCAGTAACATTTTGGAGACTCATCTTCAAAGCTACTGTTACTTTTTTTTTTAAACAGTAATGTTTCGTGCCAGGTTTTGATTTTTTTGTTTTTTTTTTGGGTTTTTTTTGTTTTTTTACTGAGCTCTTTACTTTCATTATCCATATTTAAAACTTAAAACAACTCTATAAAGTGTAGATATTATTATTGTTAACGTTTTTGCACATAAGGTACTTGGAAAACAAATAAATTGAGCTATTAAAAATATATATGTGTCTCTTTTCCTGTATTTGAGAAGGAAAAAAAATGGCTAGGAATAAATATATTAGAATGTTAATAGTAGTGTCGAATATTAATAGAAAAATAGATAATTTAAAAAATATTTATCTTCATCTCTTTTAAGAATAGATGTTGATTTTCTTTTACTCAATCTAAATTCCTATATTTAGATAAATAACAATATTGCTTTCATAATCTGATAAAAATTAGACCTGAAAATCATGAATTTTAACCCAATTTACTGGACTTTTCTTATTTTATAGTTGACAAAGTATGAGATTTGTGGTCAGACTTGGTTTCAAATTCTGTCACCTTGGGCAAATGATGTAGCCTCTCTGAACCTAGTGTCTTATCTGTAAACTAAAACTAATAATTCCAAGGTTTCATGCTTGTTTTTAGGACGTGAGTAGAAAATAAAATGACAGTCTCAGGCACAATGCCTGAAACGATAAAGCACAATAAATGATCAACTATTACTATGATCATATTGTATGGGTTTTCAGATTTAATTACTTAATAGATAAGACAATGGATACACTACTATAATATATAAATATAGTATTGTAGAAGTCTGTATTTAGTAAATTACTATGAAATTAATTCTAACTAAAAACTTGGATTAGTTTTATAATTTTATACCTCAATGTCATGACTTGATTATAGGCTTTTGTGTTATTTTGAAGGATGGTACCTATTTTCTTAATAATTATTTTTTGTATTTCACGTATTGTTTTCTTTTTATTTTAAAATGCTTTAGTGAGTACCTTTAAACAGGTTTGAATAATTAATAATTAAAGATCACTTTTACATACTGGTTTTTCATGGGCTAGTGTTGTTTAGTGCAAAACTCTACTGATGTTAATTGCAAACAGATTTGACCTCCCTGTTTGTTCATTTTACATTCAGATTTTAGAATCAGGTCCAATTCCATAAAACGATTATTACAATTATGATGTTATTTATGACAGTGTTATGAGTGTAAGTTATTTTTTATATACTTACATTTTTGAAAGCAGCAGGCAAAAAATGTTCTCTTCTATTATTATAAGCATTGCCCTCTATAGTTAAGAAATACAAAAATCGTAAAATAAAAGCTGTGTATACAAAGTAGGTATGTGCATCCTAGAATAATGATATATAACCCATCTTCCTAATACATATGTGTATATGTATATATGTGTATACATCTTTTTAGGCCTGGCAATCCAAATGAATGTTATTCTTTTGCTGTGAGCTATTTACAGTTTATTTAGAGTGTCTTTTTCAAAATATAAATAAGGGATAAGTGAAATTTGCAGCCTGTGTCTAAGGGCAGAACACAAAATTGCAGGAGATGCTGGATTTACATTTTTATGAAAGACCCAGGAATATGACCACATTCTCCAGGATTGCAAGGGAGTTTTTAGGACCTTTGTGGCAGGATAAGATTGTCACATCAGTTCGGGACCTTGAACAGTTATTTCTGCCCATAGGCTTCCCTTTGGGTACCCAGAAATGTTTCTTTCTCGAGCATAAATTTGCCTTAGGGAATCTTTCCAGGTTTTGTTTCAAATCCAGATTCTATTCTTCATTTAAGATAAACCCTTTCCTTATTCCCAGATTCATTTTTGCCTATCATCAGCACCAGACCCTCTTTGCTATGGCCCTCTGTGACTAGACTGGCTCCATCCACAAGGCAGCTCTGAAACCTTTAATAGATGCTATAATATGAGAACAGTCTATTCTCATGGGTAACAAGACCCTGATTTCTTTGCTTAGCTCGGAGAAATGAGGGAACCTTGAGTACTTTAAACCTTTGTTATTTCTGCCATTATTATTGAAGACTTTGAAGATGCTAATATATATTCTTGTTACACTAAATATAACTTGTTCCTCATAATTAAAATGGTAGGGGTTTATGAGCCATGATTGGTCCTACCAAGAGCTGTCAAATTTTTCTTAGACTATAGTGTGCTATCTGTATAGTGTTAATAGTCAACTCTGCATTCTTGGGAGGCTTCTTTCTCCAGAAATTATTGTAAGGCAGTCCCTCACATTTTTGTTTAAATATATTTTTGATGGATTGAATGATGAGAGCCATTTTGTGAAGGAATAATAGACTTTGAACAACATTTCAAATAATAGTCTAATTGTTTTCTCTTGCTAAATGAGAAAAAATTAAAACTACCTGATTTACCAACTTCAAGTTTGCAGTTCTTATAGTGTTGTATGTCAATTCTCCTCACTAAAATTTATATTCTATGAGAGGAAGATCCTAGTTTTTAAAAAAATCCCAACTAATCTCAATTTTTGGATGTTAGTTTTAAAATTAAGATATCTTAAATTATATAAGATATGTAGTTTATGTAACAAACTAAATTATATAATGTATAAGCAAATATAAATTTAAATTTTATAAAGCTTAGAAATAATAGTTAAGTATTTTAGCATATAGTAAATATTTTTATTAGAATCTTTAAAATATGCTTCTGGAAATAAATCATCAGGAATAAAAAGATATGGTATTTCAGATACAGACAAAATAATATTAATTTGTATTTGTATATCTCTGTCATCTCTTAGAAAACATTTCTTTCATATTACTTAAATTTTTAAAAAAATGCTGTGAGATAGAAAGGTTGGTATCATTGTCTTTACAGTTTATATAAGATATCTCTTCAATACAACATACTTGAAGAGTGACAGAAATTGATCTAGAGCCTTCTGATTCCTAGTATTATTTTACCTCAGTTGAAATACTACAATATTTTTTTTTATTCCTAAAGACAAAACACGTTGAACTATTCATTCAACAGGAGAAATCCATTATGTTCCTTCGAGGACCAGCTACTTTGCTAGGCACTGGGAATGCAAAGTAAATAAGACAATCTTGGCTCTCAAAGGATGGATATTCTGGCAAATATATTTTATAGACCATGTCATAGCCTAATCTGGAAATTACAGGCAGAGGGAATAAAGTATCTCTTGTTCCTTTAGCATACAATGTGATGCAGTCTTATCTTTTTCCTGTAATATTATTAATTGAGCAAAGAGAAGCTCCTGACTCCAGATAGACTTGTTTTTTGTTTTTTGTTTTTTGTTTTTTCTCTGTAGTTGGGCAGATGGCCTCTGTAGAAAGGGTACTCTTGCAGGAATGGGGAACCTGGGTTCTGTCTTTGCTTCCGATACTAGCTCGTTGTATAATTTTAAAAATATCATTTAACTTCCTGTTTGTTTGTTTTTTTTTTCATTTGTAAAATAATCATCATAAAACTTGGCCCATCTACTTTATAAGATCAATGTGAGGAAAAGTATTCTATATTATAGGTAAAACTGAAATTGAAACATGTAGGAAGACTGAACAAGTACAAGCTAATAACATCTAATTCTGGTTATTATATCCAGAAATTACTAACAGATAACTACTGTCATGATAAAAACTGCCACATTGACAATATCCAGCACATTCTTTAATGGGTGCCAGATCCACTGGGAACACAGGTGAAAAGTCAACATTGATAATGGAAATATCAGAGGTGAAAACATGTAATTGTCACTCTGAAGACCCTGACATTCTGAGTAAGCTTTGTCAATATAGCCTTACAGGATGAGATAGATTGGAATAATAATTTTCCTTTGCCTCAGGCTGTTAATATAAAGGCACACTTTTTTTTTTTTTTAATGCCAAATCTAGTGGGAATAAATTATTGTTAGAAACCAATGATAATTTCAAAATTTCAAGATAGTAATGTACATCAAAGCATTATATTTGTATGCAGTTATGCACTAAAAGAAAAATAATGCTTTTTGGATAAGCAAATTGAGGATGTATTTTCATCCTCTAATTGTTTCCATCATCGCCTTTATTATATCACATTTTACTTTTGTTTATATCCTTGAAGGACCAACACACAGTAAAGATTGGGACACTATGGAGGTAGAGTCATTTGGAGAACTCATGAAAAATTAAATGCCCTTAACATTCTCAGAAGTAGGTAATTTCATT
>NW_011888791.1:10286886-10291365 GCF_000151845.1 Pteropus vampyrus | reverse complement strand
CGGCAGATATTCCACTCCTAATGTGAAACCTCGGCACAGTAACTTGAAACATATTTGACCATTCTCAGAGACAGAATGATCTCTTTGGCGGCATTTGAAAACATTATTCTGAAGGTCTGAAAAGGACATCAAGTGGGTCATATAAAATATTAACTATACATTCAAGCATTATGTAAGAACACTCTAGAGAAATGAAATACATTTGATTGTGGATTTTAAAAAAATGGATGAAGGGAGTAAGTTCATATTTCTCTTTCACCATCATTTAGAAGATATGACGTGTACCATTTTTTGATTACTTGTTAATTGGTTGGGAAGAGTGATATTTTGGTTGATTTCAATCACAAAATTTAGCTATTTTATGATAATACATTTTTCAATGTTCCAAGACACCATATCAAAGTAATAAGATTACTATTTTCTCATTTCAGGTAAACATCAGTACTTTTAGCA
The DNA here is from genome assembly GCF_000151845.1 of Pteropus vampyrus. NCBI lineage: Eukaryota > Metazoa > Chordata > Mammalia > Chiroptera > Pteropodidae > Pteropus > Pteropus vampyrus. Next base: position 10,290,912 of record NW_011888791.1, on the reverse strand, counting down.
TGGCATGGCTTTTCTGTGCATTTTTAAATAAATATTTGTAGTTTGCTTGGTAGAAAACATGAAATTCAACAAATTGCTCTTTAAATTACACAAATATACTGCCAGAGTGATAATGATCAGATCGGTAGTGCCTTAAATTAGATATTCATAGGGTTCTTTGTGGTCTGATAATGGCTTTATGATTTAGATTTAAAAGATTTTGAAAGGTGTAAGGTAATTTTTCTATGCTGAAACTTCAGAAGTTGCTTTGAAACATTACTGTAGTCACATAAATCAACCAATTTCTCTTTGCTTTCATAGTGCAGTATATTTTCCCTTGTTGAAAATGAGTGCATCAGCATAAAAGCCTCTTGAGCGAGAAAAATGTATATTGATCACTGTAAGTGCATTTCTGTAATGCATTGAACTTACTGAACTTAACCCTAAACCATGTTTATTTCTGACGATAGATCTTTTCATGTGTTGACATTTATTAATTTATTGCTTATTAGAGATGCAAAATAATTTTCATTGCAAAAAATTCACATAAGACCTTTTCTTACTATTTTAATTTTAATCTAGCATTAGAAAAACATCACAAACATTATATACAAAATAAGAGTTAACAAAATACCTATTATAGCTCTTATGACACTTTTGCCCCTCAACAATGTGTTGAAATAGATATGTGTGCCGAATCATCCGTGTTATCACAAAGTATACTTGGCTAGTAAATGTGTAGAGAAAATAGATTCTAGAGAGAAAAGCTATTTGTGTTATAACTTGAATTCTAGTTTTTCTCAGACTTACCGTATCATCCTTTTGCACTTTACATTTTCCATTTGGAAAATGATGATGACATTAGTCTTCATCTAGCTCAATGGATGTCACAGAAATAGATGAGGCAGCACATGTAAATAGTTCACAGAGCTTTGAAAGAAAGTTGCTGTGCAGATTGAGGTAATGTATAGGTCAGAGCTCCTGACTAAGGAAGGTGCTTTTTCGTTAGTTAGTTTCTTCCGTTCCAAGGTAAAAGCAGGCTGTCTGCCAAAAGACACGGAGTTTCATGAACTGGCTTAGATTCTAGGACCTTAGCTCTGTCTCCTATTTCTATATTCTTGATGACTTGGATTAAAAACAATGGGTACCACAATGGATTGATAGATAATTAGCTTCATGATTCATAGTACCCCCCACTTGCTACTTATAAAGTATCTTTTATTTTTCTTTCTTTTTTCTCTTAGTATCTTAAACTCTAGAGTAAAAGACTGAGGAAGATGTTCTTTTGTCTTATGAAGTATTGCACACAGGTGTTTTGAAAGCTAGATAAATATTAGAGAAACATAACTAGTTGGACTAAATCACCAGTCACTTAAATGCAAATGATTTTTATACCTGTCTGGTGTTACTTCTTATTTCATTGTCACAATTTATACCATATATTTTGGCAAATGTAATAAAACTGGATTGAGAGCCTTACATAATCACTGTGAGACAGTCACACTAAATACAATATTAAAAATACATCTTAACTAATTTATAATTCAAGAGCAAAGCCTAGTGCTTAGGGAAATCATATGTATTTTTGACTCCTCAGTTGTTTTGTTGGTAAGCTAATTTAGGTTTATATGGGTATGGATTTTGTGATTTCTTCATAAAATGAAGCAAGAGAAAGAGAATCTATTTGAATTAAAACATTCTTAATTTTGTTATATTTTTCAGAACATTTTGAGTAAATAAGGGTGACCAAACAGAAACTAAACAATTGAAATGTTGAATACATATTAGCACAATTAAAGATATATATTTTGATATATGCAATATTCTGTGAGAATAATGAAAATATTTAAGTAAAAAAATTAGAATATATTTTGGGGGTATTTTTGAAACTAAAACACCTCCCCCAATTCACTCAGCTACTGCCCCTGTTCGTAAATTATACATGTTAGTTTCCAAATGTTCTAGTATATTTAAAAGTTCAACTATCTTTGTGTCATTGGGTGTTTCAAATTCCTGATTCTATCTTCAATAGCTCCCCCATTGTGCACTAAAAGTTAAATTTAGTAATCTTGTTTCACATTTATAAACTGTCTTCCCTGGGCACAGTCTCTGCCTCTCCTCTGGAACACACACATAGACAAACATACATATTTTCTGCTTAAGCTTATTTATTTTTACTTCCATATGTTCTTTCATGAACTCTGTTTTACATGCTGTGGTGTTCTCACACACCACACACAGGAAACCATATTTCTCTCCCTGTGCCTGTGCTCAGGTTTTTCTGGGCATGGAACACTTCCCCTCCTAATCTCTGTCAGTCTCAAAGTGAATTCTTCACTGACTACACCAAAACAAATCTCTTCCTCCTCCAAACCACTGTAGCAAACCACAGTTTAGCAAATTGTCCTACATCACATGTGGTGATATAAAAATCAGTTTCTAATCTGGAAAATTGAAATGAGAAGTAATTAGAATACTTTTTCCATTTGAAGTCACTGTTGAAAATAAAAGTAGAGTTTTGTTTCTGTTACTATTCAGTTGGTTGCTCTATTTTTGCAAACCTCTGAGGGTTCTAGAATTAACAGATACCCTGAGATCCTAAAAGTTCTATAACAGGGTTATAACCAATCTGATATTTCAGATACTTCACATGTGAATTCAATTTTCCAGTGAAAAATCATTAGTATTTACAACATGCACGCAGGCAGATTCCAAGGATTGAATCTCTTAAATGACAAATCTTTATTTTAGAGCATGTAGAAAGGGTGAAAAACAATTGTGTTACTTTCAATAACTGTTTAAATATGTCATGTAACAAGGCATATATTTTCTTTTGCTTTTTAATGCTTCTGTAGAATAATAATTTATAAAATGTAGGTGTATTTTATAGTATATAGTTATATAATGCATAATGTCTAAAATAATATATATATCACATATCACTTATATGTGGGATATAAACCTAAAAGCAACAAACGAACAGGACAAATAAACAGAGACTCATGGACGTGGACAATAAACTATTGGTTACCAGAAGGTAAGGGAGTGGGTGGATGGGGGAGATAGAGGGAGTAAAAAGAGAAAAAAAGGGTCAAATATGTGGTGATAGAAAGAAATCTAACTATGAGAGGTGAACACAGAATGTAAATATATATATGCTTTATTGTTAAAATGTACAGCTGAAACTTACCAAATTTTGTTAACCAATGTCACCATAAAAAAAATTAATTAATTAAAGAAAGCAAAAAAATAATAATAAAATAACATATCCTACTATACACAGGATGTCATCAGTTTAATTACATATTGCGAATTATATATACATACCATAGCAGCATGAGGTAAGCAAATTTTATGTGTGTGTGTGTGTGTGTGTGTGTGTGTGTGTGTTGGTAGATGTTAAAGTTTAGAGAATACCTTTTGAACCCTGTGATGAAGGGGGAACAAAGACTGTCATAAGCAAAATATATAAGGACGTTTACGTCGGCATATGTTTTATGTCTTTCCCTACTTTCTCCAACTTTCAGACACTCTATTAATTAATAATCTAATTCTGAGACACTGAGAATCAGAGAGGTGGATGCTAGATTCCTGGGAGAATCTTGGCTGAAGACATAGGTTTATCTTCTACAAAGAACATAAGATCAAAGAATCTAAAAAATGGGATGGGAAGAAATTTCAAGGATCATTTTGCCATTTCAAATTAGAGTATGATTTCTTTTTATGGTCTTCTTAAAGCAGCTGTCTAGTTTCTTTAGGACAACCACAGCAAGATAACTATAGGATAATGGTTAAGAGCTTTCGCTGAGGTTCAGTCCAACTGAGTCTATCTATTCTACCTTTGCTAACTCAGAGAGCTTAGCTTTTTCCATGCTTCGGTTTCTTCAACTATAAAATGAGGTTAGTCATAATACTTACCTCACAGAGTGACTGAGGGTATTAAAAGAGATGATGCATGTAAAGTGTAGCATAGTGCCTGGAAGAAAACTCTCAATGGCTATTAGCAGTTTTATATGATTACTTTGTTGAAGAGCTCATTAAAAAGGT
>NW_011888791.1:10282252-10285256 GCF_000151845.1 Pteropus vampyrus | reverse complement strand
CATACATAGATTTTAATTCTGCATATTCTAAAATGTTTTCAATTGTCATCAATCATCATACAAAAACAAAAGATGACACATGCCATTGCCTGTCTTAGGCATCTAGACTATGGCCCCTACAACAGCTTCCTGGCCTCAGCTTATCTGGGAAAGCAAATCAGTCTTCAAATGTTAAACAAAAGCATTTGAACATCATTTTGTAAATGTTTTATGTTATAGAGGAATTTAGGAAGAAGTAATACGACTAACAATTTCATGCGGATAGCAATTAGAGGAGATTAGGGGTGGGTACATCATGAGACTTGCAATGGGCATGAACAGATGATGAAGAGGCCATTTAGAAGCACAGTCCGGAAACACTGTCAAATGAAGTGGGTGGAGAAAAAGAGGGAGGGATTACTTGGAGGTGGTACAACGATTTTTTATCTGATTAATTAATGGAGGAATTATGACTTTAATAAGGGTAAGAAAGTCTAGAGATCTTGCTTATCAGGAAAAAGGGGAATCCAGGTTTGGAAATACTGATTTTGAGTTGCAATTAGAATAAGAGCGGGTATTCAAAGTTTAAAACAGAAGAAAAAGAGAGGCCAAAGCTGGACCAAAATATGTGAGCTCATTCAGATAAATTTTTGAAGTGATTGAATGGATGAGTATCAATTGGGAACGAGCTTAAAGGAATGGACCAAAGTAATAAGGAGAGTGATGACAAACTTTAAATAACAGGAGGAGCATATCTAGACTCAGATAATTTCAAGAAAAGTAAAAATTACATGGGCAAATAGAAGTGAATATGAGAATAACTAATAAGAATAACTAAGAAGAATTATTTAGTCATTTGCGATAATATATCTCTATAAACCCATATTAACATATTTACATAAAATCTTTCTATATCTTTTCATATAATTTCATCTTTTTAAAAAAGGAATATACTTTTTAAAGTAATATGCATTAGGCTTAGTGGGGAATCATTAAATCCATTATTATTACAATCAAACAATAATTACAATAATTATTGGGATTACCAATACAATTTAACAAGGTTCTAGGTTGGAAATAACCATTGTTTAATATTGTTCTTGAAGTATTCAAGGAAAAGTAGATATTAGAGATGAAGAGTTATGCTTATTATTATTTGTAAATTATTTTCTTAACCGAGAACTTTATAAATAAAACTATAAGACTGTATGAGGGAAATTTAACAAGACATAAATAAATGGCATTAATAATCCCTTTGGTTGAGATGTCTTAATATTGTAAAGATGTCATTTTTCTCAAAATATTTTTATATATTTATTAGAATACACCTGTTCCCTGTTCCTTACACAGTGACATCCTTTTTATGGAATATAACCAAATATTTCCTAATTTCATTTGAATACTAAAAATTTACATTGAAAGATTCAATCAAGAAAGTTATGGTAAAGAATAATAATAATAAAAAACTTGCCCCGTCAATTTCTAACATGTATTTAAAAATATTGGGGAAAAAAATTGAGAGGAATTTAATGCGACTAAGATGTTATTAGAGAAATAAGCCAAAGTAAATATAGCAATTTGCTTTTGAAGCTAGAATTGTACACAATTAAGAAAAAAAAATATTATTTAGTAAATAATGTTGAGACAACTTTAAATTTGGAAAAATTACCTAAGGTAAAATATTTGCTTATCAATAGAGATCCGAATCAACACCAAAATATTAAATGTTTAGCTACTAAAATACTAGAATAAAATAGGCTGAATTAATTTTGCTCTTGTAGTGCTCAATGGCATGAATCATTAGAAAAAAATATTAAAATATTTCACTATATAACCCTTCATTTGGAAAAGAAAAGAAGGTAGGTAAGTGCAATATATAAATAAGACATATTGTTGAACCATACACTTGAAACTTATTTGATTTTATTAACCAGTATCACCCCAATAATTTTAATAAAATTAAATTTTTTTTGATAAAAATAAACAATTAATAAACAAATGATGTACTAGTAAAAGATTTGCAATATAGAAGAGTAACAAAGGTTTAAAATACCCAAGATATAAATAAAAATATGATAACATTAAAAAAAAAACAATGATGATGAGGTGAATTATAATAGGTGACATGATCAAAGCCAATGAAAGTGAAGGTGTAACCAAATTCATTAGTAATTAAAGCTGTGCCTCAATGATGCAAATTTGTGAGCAGACGGGAATTCATATGAACTCTTTGTTGGAAGATAAATAGAATCTCTCAAAGGGCAACCTGACGTATGTATAAAATTTGAAAATGAGCACATATTTTAGTTCAGAAAATCCACACTGAAAAATATCTCTTAAGAAAATAATTTAAAATTTACATATACATATAGATTCACAGAAAAATATTTCTAAAACAAAACCAGAAAAACATTTAATGTATATGGTTAAGTTAAAGTTATTAAAGTACATTGCTATATACACACACATAAACACATTAGAACATAATGCCTCCATCAAATACTTAAGATGCTCATGATATACTCTTAAGTAAATATTATAGGCTACACATATAATATAATTTCATTAAGAAAACAAGAGACAGAAAGGGAGGAAGAGATGATTTAATATTCAGCGGCTAGAAAGATATATACCAACATTTCACAAAAAGATACTGGACCTATAAATTATTTTTATTTTCTTCTTTATACTTTTTATACACAAAATAAGCATATATTAACTTGCAGTTGGAAAAAGAAATACTACTTAAGGCTGTATATAAGCGTTGTCTCATTTATTTAGACATGAGGACAGCAAATGCATTCTGTGCTCAGCTCATGGAAAGAGAGCAAATTGTGCAAATTATTTGCTATCACAGCACTCATGAATCCTCAACAACCACAGCCAATTTGAGCTTTCTTAGTGGAAACTTTTAATGAGTATTCAGGTTATGCTACAATAATGCAGAGTCACTCTGCTGACTCGAGATAGTAATTCTCTAACTCTGGAGTTTTCTGTGGCAAAGACTAAATCTAAATAGTAGAAC
>NW_011888791.1:10280138-10282202 GCF_000151845.1 Pteropus vampyrus | reverse complement strand
GTCCTAATCTCTTCTAATAAGGACACAATTCATATTTGATTAAGGCCACCTCTAATGTCCTCATTTTAATTTATTTACCTCTTTAATGACCCTATCTGCAAATACGGTCACATTCTGAGGTGCCGGGGTTAGGACTTCAACATATAGATTTTCAATTACAACTAGATTGAAGACGTGAATGACTGGCTGTATAAATGAATGAATAAATCTTTAGTAATGTTGTAATTGTTTTGTTGATGTATTTAATTTGGATATATTCAGATAAATATTAAAATGGTATAAATTATCTGAAAATGGATGATTAAAATTTTTCTATGCCATGTTTTAGTGTAGCGTGTTTATAAAATTATGTCATTTCTATGATATTTGTGGAGGTACAGAAGTATAAAAATAAGTAAATAGTCTGGAGCTAGACTTCTTAGATTTTGTGATATGTAATTATTGTTAAATCAATGAGTCAGTTAACAAGTAATTCTATAGTGGGCCAGGCACTGTTCTCGTTACTTTAGATAACAATAAATAAGGGAAATTGAGCCCCTACTTTCAGAGAGTTCACACTCAAATCAGGAAGACATTAAATAAATGTGCAAACCAATAAAAAAAAAGTTTTAGAATTTTATGTGCTATCAGGAGAGAATAAATAGAAAAATATGGTAGGGGATGACTGAAGCTGGTGTCTGCTAGGGTCAGAGAAGCCTCTGCTGTGACGAGATTGGAGTTATTACCTTATTGATGAGAAAGGCTCTCTAAGCAAAGGAACAGCAAAAGAAAATTCCCCTCAAATGAAATGATCTCCAAGTGCTCAAAGGGCAGAAATGAACTGATTGTAACTAAAATGAAGTAAACAATGGAAGTGGTGAGAAGGATTATGTTCAGAGAGAGAGGCCTTCAGATTATAGAGAGGTTTGGGGGTAACACTAAAAGGTTTATATTTTTGTATTCTATTGAAGATTTGAGTCAGGAGAGTAAATTCACCTCATAAACACTTTTAAAAAGATAATTCTCACTTGGAAGTGAGGCAGGAGGAGGAGCAGGAAGACCAACAGACTTGCTGCTACAGTGGTACAGGCAAGAGGTGAAGATGGACTTTAGAAGGGCTGGAGAAGTAGAAAGTAGAAGGAGGAGAAGTCACCAAATTTGGGATGTGTTTTGGAGACATAGCTGACAGGAGTAACAGGTGGAATGGGTGTGTAGTGTAAGGAGAAACAAATAAACCAAGATGATTCTTAACATTTTTTGGTTTCTGTTACTGTGTGAAAGGTGGTGTCATTTAGTAGGTAATTTTTTTTGCGGGGGGGGGGCGTGATATATTTGGAAGGAAAATGACAAGTTCTCTTTTGCCAAGAGAAATCTGAAATGGAGATGATAATAGGCAATTGGATATGAGTCTTATTTTCCAGCAAGAGTTCACTCTAGGCAGTATGTATAAGTTTGAGAGTTTTCAGTATATACTTGGTATTTGAAACCATATGGAACTGGATGAGGTTACATAGGTTGAGTACAAAAAGAGAAAAGAAGGGATCCTAGGACAGTGTTAAAAGACTTGCAAATTTATCAGGTTTGGAAGAGAAAGAGGTCCTAGAAAAAAGAAGAAGCCTATGAAATAAAAGAAACTAGAGTTTCGAGTAACTAATAGTCTATGGAACCTAGATACATTTTCAAGAGGAGGGAATAATCATTTGTGTCACATGCTACTGAATGGTTGAATAAGATGAGAACAGATAATTTATCATTTGTTTTGGTAAATATAGGTCTTTTGTGTTCTCAAAAGCCATTTCATTGGAGTGATGGTAATTAAAACACTATATGAGTACACTCAATGAAGAGTAGAAGATAAAGAAGTAGAAACAGGCAGAAAGGATGTCAAAGATAAAAAAAGAAAAATACTTAAATAAAATTTAAAAATATTAAAACACTAGAAAAGATTATAATAACATATCATTATAGCCTTTTGGGAGTGAAGGTTTTTTTCTATCAAGACATTAAAAAAAAGATAAATTTAACTCTTATTAAAATAAGAACAAAACAAACTACAACAACAAAATGTTGTCATTAGGGAAATGC
>NW_011888791.1:10275995-10280088 GCF_000151845.1 Pteropus vampyrus | reverse complement strand
CTCTTGAGTTGTGTTGTTGAGATGTTCCCTAAGAAAACTTATGATGTGAGCTAAAAAGATACTTTAACTGAGAATTAGCCAGCTGTAATACGAAAGATAAATGGACAAACAAGATTTAATTTTGACATCTATATTCACATGAAGAACTCGAAATGGAAAAAAAAAATGCATTAGCCTTCCACATCTTCTAGTAGGTAAGTGTATGCAGGTAATCGATTTCATGATTCCTTAATTTCCCCATTAAGGTATGTATCTGAGCAGCCTGGGAAATATACTATTTCCACCTGGGAATACACCATTGTTTAGAGAGAATAAAAATAGATACCCAAATACTAAAGTGTGTAAATCTTAACATTTTGTTATAAAGTAGTTAATTTCAAAATGTGTAATTGAACCACAAATACTACTATTCAAAGCATACTGTGGCTAGTTGCTCTTCTCAGCTATCAGTTAATTTGCTAGAGCTGCCATAATGAAGTACCACAGACCTGGTGACTTGAACAGAAATTTATTGTCACATAGTTCTGTAGGCTAGAACAGAGCTCTCCAAGCCTCAGGCTATGGACTGGTACCAGTTTGTGGCCTGCTAGGAACCAGGCTGCACAGCAGAAGGTGAGCAGCGGTCAAGTTAGCAAAGCCTCATCTGTATTTGCAGCCGCTCCCCAGCGCCAGCATTACTGCCTCAGCTCCACCTCAGATCATCAGACATTAGAGTCTCATAGGAGCACCAGGCCTTGGTTCCAAAATGATTGGGGACCACTGAGCTAGAAGTCTAGAGTTGGTTTCTTCTGAGGCCTCTCTCCTTGCTCATATATTGCCATCTTCTCCACTTTATGTCTTCATATGTATGTTTGTGTCCTAATCTCTTCTAATAAGGACACAATTCATATTTGATTAAGGCCACCTCTAATGTCCTCATTTTAATTTATTTACCTCTTTAATGACCCTATCTGCAAATACGGTCACATTCTGAGGTGCCGGGGTTAGGACTTCAACATATAGATTTTCAATTACAACTAGATTGAAGACGTGAATGACTGGCTGTATAAATGAATGAATAAATCTTTAGTAATGTTGTAATTGTTTTGTTGATGTATTTAATTTGGATATATTCAGATAAATATTAAAATGGTGTAAATTATCTGAAAATGGATGATTAAAATTTTTCTATGCCATGTTTTAGTGTAGCGTGTTTATAAAATTATGTCATTTCTATGATATTTGTGGAGGTACAGAAGTATAAAAATAAGTAAATAGTCTGGAGCTAGACTTCTTAGATTTTGTGATATGTAATTATTGTTAAATCAATGAGTCAGTTAACAAGTAATTCTATAGTGGGCCAGGCACTGTTCTCGTTACTTTAGATAACAATAAATAAGGGAAATTGAGCCCCTACTTTCAGAGAGTTCACACTCAAATCAGGAAGACATTAAATAAATGTGCAAACCAATAAAAAAAAAGTTTTAGAATTTTATGTGCTATCAGGAGAGAATAAATAGAAAAATATGGTAGGGGATGACTGAAGCTGGTGTCTGCTAGGGTCAGAGAAGCCTCTGCTGTGACGAGATTGGAGTTATTACCTTATTGATGAGAAAGGCTCTCTAAGCAAAGGAACAGCAAAAGAAAATTCCCCTCAAATGAAATGATCTCCAAGTGCTCAAAGGGCAGAAATGAACTGATTGTAACTAAAATGAAGTAAACAATGGAAGTGGTGAGAAGGATTATGTTCAGAGAGAGAGGCCTTCAGATTATAGAGAGGTTTGGGGGTAACACTAAAAGGTTTATATTTTTGTATTCTATTGAAGATTTGAGTCAGGAGAGTAAATTCACCTCATAAACACTTTTAAAAAGATAATTCTCACTTGGAAGTGAGGCAGGAGGAGGAGCAGGAAGACCAACAGACTTGCTGCTACAGTGGTACAGGCAAGAGGTGAAGATGGACTTTAGAAGGGCTGGAGAAGTAGAAAGTAGAAGGAGGAGAAGTCACCAAATTTGGGATGTGTTTTGGAGACATAGCTGACAGGAGTAACAGGTGGAATGGGTGTGTAGTGTAAGGAGAAACAAATAAACCAAGATGACTCTTAACATTTTTTGGTTTCTGTTACTGTGTGAAAGGTGGTGTCATTTAGTAGGTAATTTTTTTTGCGGGGGGGGGGCGTGATATATTTGGAAGGAAAATGACAAGTTCTCTTTTGCCAAGAGAAATCTGAAATGGAGATGATAATAGGCAATTGGATATGAGTCTTATTTTCCAGCAAGAGTTCACTCTAGGCAGTATGTATAAGTTTGAGAGTTTTCAGTATATACTTGGTATTTGAAACCATATGGAACTGGATGAGGTTACATAGGTTGAGTACAAAAAGAGAAAAGAAGGGATCCTAGGACAGTGTTAAAAGACTTGCAAATTGATCAGGTTTGGAAGAGAAAGAGGTCCTAGAAAAAAGAAGAAGCCTATGAAATAAAAGAAACTAGAGTTTCGAGTAACTGATAGTCTATGGAACCTAGATACATTTTCAAGAGGAGGGAATAATCATTTGTGTCACATGCTACTGAATGGTTGAATAAGATGAGAACAGATAATTTATCATTTGTTTTGGTAAACATAGGTCTTTTGTGTTCTCAAAAGCCATTTCATTGGAGTGATGGTAATTAAAACACTATATGAGTACACTCAATGAAGAGTAGAAGATAAAGAAGTAGAAACAGGCAGAAAGGATGTCAAAGATAAAAAAAGAAAAATACTTAAATAAAATTTAAAAATATTAAAACACTAGAAAAGATTATAATAACATATCATTATAGCCTTTTGGGAGTGAAGGTTTTTTTCTATCAAGACATTAAAAAAAAGATAAATTTAACTCTTATTAAAATAAGAACAAAACAAACTACAACAACAAAATGTTGTCATTAGGGAAATGCAGATTAATGAACCACATGAAGTACTTTTTCACAAACCCACTTGTACAGGAATATCTATAGCGGAATTGTTCACAAAAAGCCCCAAATTGGAAACAGCCCAAACGTCTATCAACCAATCAATGGTGTAAAGTAAAAAAAAAAAAAAAGTATCAGATAATCAAATAAACAATTGAAATGCACTAAATTCCAATCATCTTTAATAACTAATAAAGAGTTGGCATGAATTTAAACAGACAATTGACCAATCTGATAATAGCATAGAAGAGCACAAACTTTCTTATATTTTGGACTAACTTTGTAATTCTTTTTTCTCCCTGAATTACAGTTATCTGGTAGACAGCTATTGAGTGAGTGAGAATACTACTTATTATTCATCAATTCTAAGTCTTCTGTAGTCCAATTCTCCTCCATAAGGATACTATCTTAAGGGGGTTTTACAATACATTTGATGTACAGTGTACAGTGTGCAGTGTTACAATACATTTGATGAACCACCTCAGTAAAATCATAATGTACAGTGTTACATTTGTTGAACCACCTCAGTAAAATCATAAACTATATTAGCACCTACAATATTAAATTTACCTATGATTTCTGTATTATACCATACAGTAGTATCATGGACATGTTACACTATACATCAGGTGTGATTACATATAGTTATCTTTCCCAACAAAATCTACCTTTTCACCTAAGAGTATAGGTTAGAGACTATGTCTCTGTTATTTCAGAATTCTAAACCTCTTGAAAACACAGCTAAATCCTTTTTCTTTGGTTACACGGTTTGAGATAGACCATTTCCCAGTGAGATATGTCCCACGACTGGGTCCACCTATTCTCTGGGGGGGAGCTCTCTAGTCTTGTTTAAAGTTTGTCTGATACTCATGAGTTACATCATAGGAATGGCATGATTAGCTCTGTCATGGCAGCAAAATAAAAACATAAGTCATTTTATTGGTGAAAGCAATTAAAATGCTATTTGTGTACATTTAATGAAAAATTAAAGTTGATATAGACATGGCTCTTTGGAAGAATTTTACTACTGTAGAGAAATGGGCAAATGTGGATTCCAGAGAATTTATGCTCATGAATATGTGTGTCTGGATGTTGCTAATATTAGGTGATATTAGCTGGTTTGTTGAAATGAATTATTCAGTAAAGAAGAAGGAACTGA
>NW_011888791.1:10273023-10274913 GCF_000151845.1 Pteropus vampyrus | reverse complement strand
GAGTTTTATGGTTTCAGGTCTTGCATTTAAATCATTAATCCATGTTAAGATAATTTTTATATATACTGTAAGTTAGTGGTTCAGTTTCATTCTTTTGTGTGTGGCTGTTGGGTTGAGTTTTTGCAAGGATACACAGTAACAAAGAAAGTCAAGATATGTGCAGGCAGGTAATACGGCTGAACTGTTGAATCTTGGCTGAGCAAGAGGGATATGAGGATACGAAAAAGATAATAAATAGTGAAAATTGATATGGTAGAGAGAAAGCCTCTGTGATATCATAAAATTGTTAGAATGATAATTTTAGAATAAGTGACTTGGAAGGATTAGATGTGATAGTCAGATAGGAGGTACAGTTATTAGTGATGACAGAGTCTATTGTATGACCATGTGCATGGGTGACTGAGATAAGGTGGAAGAAAAGATTATTGAACCAAAAGAAATCAAGGAAATGAAAGGCCACCATGTTATGTGGATCATATTCTTGACTTTTTGTGTAGCTAAGAATGGTGAGAGCATCAGCTGCGGATAGGGAGACAGTAAACTAGGAACCAAAATTATTACTGAATGAGGGATATGAAAAGGAGAATGTCAGAAGATGAGGACAACTAGGAAGGATATGGAGTAGAAAAGTCTGATGGCATACACTTCAAAGTAGCTGAGGTTTTGAAAGAAGGAAGAGTTAAAAAATATCAAGGAAGATCAAAGAGGACCGTTACCTCTGTTTATATGCCTTTCTTCCTTTACTTACTTCCTGTACTTCTATGTGTGAGAGAAAGAAAAAAAAAAAACAGCCTCTGTTTGAGAAGGTGGCAGGAAAAGAATATTTTCAAGAAGACCCCGGTGTCAGAGTAGTAAATCGAAGTGAGTTTCAGGGAAAACTTAGGACGTGAGAGCAAGTTTTAAAGGAAATAGTAATAGGGTTTGTGAGGGAAGGGCGGGAGGATTCTTGAATATAAAATTAGTGTTTTAATGATGGATAATCTGGGAAATGGACTTCTGGTGGTGACTGAGATGAATGAGGAATAGTTGTAAGGCAAATGATAACATCACCGGTCCTTAGGAATGGATGCTATTTAAGATATCAAGGTAACTATCTCACCTGTGACTGGTGAAATTTTTTGTCAAGAAAGGAAATACTTACAATGAGCCATCAGAGAGATTGGTTGTAATATTGGGAAAGAATACCTAGGAAAGGAGGTGTTTGAAGAAGAGCTAGAATCTGGGAGGAGGAGGGCTCTGGATTTCTCTGTGGCTGGAGGTGTTTTAAAATCATTTAGGCCAGTCAAGGTTCTGGGTTGTTTAGCTCAGTTTCTGTGGCAACCTTTCTCTGGTGGTCTTCCTATACTACAAGGGTTTGGAAACTAAAAGCTACATTATCTAGGCAAATTTCAACATGATTTCTCTGTGTGTTTTAGATTCTGTCAATCAGATGGGTTTGTGTGACACTTGAATATGGAATTGAGTTAAGGGGAGAAAGGCACAAGGAATAAGGCCGTTATCATTCTGCTGATACAGATGGTGACACAGACAAAGTGATTTTGGAGCTAATAGTTCCTAACTCCAGCAGTGGGTTTCTTGATAGTGTGAGGCACAGCAGCTCCTTTGGTGCCCAAGTATGAGGCATTCATTTTGGAAATCTAGCCTAGAGTCTACTTCTTGGGCCCTTCCAGTGACTCTGTAAGCAGTTTTATTCCTGTACTCAAACTATCAGAGAGAATTATTTCTTCTACAACTTGTACCAAACATTTCAACTCTGAAAGTTACCCTTTCCCAGTGTAGATGATCTGCCTGAAATCAGGCACCCATTCTAGTACATATATTGACTTTGGGGATTAAAACTTATTAACTAGGACCATTGAATTTTTATTTTATTTTATTTTTATTTTATTT
>NW_011888791.1:10268929-10271884 GCF_000151845.1 Pteropus vampyrus | reverse complement strand
AGTCAAGTAGAGGTTCATTGGGTGGCTTTCCTCTCAGTGTTGACCCATACATTCTTTCCTCCCTCTGGTTGCTCCTTATTACTCCAGGGTCTCCTGAGATTCCCCTGCTTCATTGACAGTATTCAACTGTCCAAAGAACAGACCAATTTAAGGAGGATTGTGTGTCTGATACTTAATAATATCATCCTGGAAGGAATTGCTCACATTCCATAGAGAACTGTCAGATGGACCCACTGAGATACAAGGGTAGAGTGGAAGGAAAGGAGTTTGGGAAATATAGTTCTTGACAGGGTAACTGCTTCTCAGCAATAATTCTGTACTTCTGCAAAAGAAGGAGAAATTTCCTAGTTGCATAGCTATTTGTCTCTTTATGTCAATTACATAAAGAGAAAAAGACACACTTGTATTTTTGAGAGATAACTAGCCTCATATAAAGCTGACATATAAAAAAATATGACTGCAAAATGAACTGTCACTAAGACTAATTTTAGTACCATTTAGGGGATGCTGAGCTTAAATAGATATGTTCATATAGCACATGGAATATCTAACTCTTTAAAATTGGATCATTACATTAGAGTGAACAATAGGTATGATGTACTCTGAGAGCTAATGTTATTGTTCTATGGAAGTAATTAATCCTAGAATTTAACCTGTGACCCCATTCACAAACTTGAAATATTTAGGAGAATCCTAATGGTAGAAAAATATGTGCATTTGACACAAATTCTACTTTCAGTTATTGTGCAATCTTTAAATTTAACTACTGTTTTTGACACTTTTTTTGAGATTCTATATGTAAAAATCAATATAAACAATGGAGAAAAGCTATATAATTGTAATTATTATGGAAGAATTTCAGGGAGCCAAAAAACTTATGTATAACATGAACGGA
Source organism: Pteropus vampyrus (assembly GCF_000151845.1). Taxonomy (NCBI): domain Eukaryota; kingdom Metazoa; phylum Chordata; class Mammalia; order Chiroptera; family Pteropodidae; genus Pteropus; species Pteropus vampyrus. The sequence continues at coordinate 10,270,989 of NW_011888791.1, read as the reverse complement.
CTTGGGAACCAAATTATTTTTACTTTTTAAAGTTTTTTAAAAGTTTCAATAAATCTAATGTTTTTAGAAAATACTCTATGATATTGTGATTTATAATAAGAAATATATATTTGGCTTTTGTCCCCATTTCTGGCAGAGTTCCTAAAACCCTTGAAATTTCCTAAGTGATGAAAGTGACAATGGTATCATCTCTTATTATCTTAATGAGGTTACATTTTTACTGAAGTATAATTGACATAAAATATATTAGTTTTACACGTACAGTGATTTGACATTTGCATACACTGTGAAATGATCATTACAATAAGTCTAGTTACCATCTGTCACTATACAAAGTTAATAAACTATTATTGACCATATTTCCCATGATGCACATTATATCCCCATGATTTATTTTATATTTGGAAGTTTGTCTCTATTGATCCTCTTTGCCTGCTTTCTCCCCACAAACTCTACTCCCCTCTGGCAATCACCAGTTTGTTCTCTGTATCAATGAATCTGGTTTTGTTTTGTTTCGTTTTTTACATTTCATATATAAGTGAAATCATGTGGGATTTGTCCTTCTCTATCTGACAGCATAATACCCTCCATTTCTATCCACGTTGTCACAAAGGGCAAGATTTCATTTTTTATGGCTGAGTAGTATTCCGTTGCGTGTACATACCACATCTTTATCTATTCATCCACTGATGGACATTTAGGTTGTTTCCACATCTTGGCAATTGTTAATAATGTTGCAGTGGACATAGGGTGCATCTATCTTTTTGAATTAATGTTTTTGTTTTCATCAAATAAATAATCAGAAGTGGAATCACAGGATCATGTAGTAGTTCTATTTTTAATTTTTTGAAGACTATGAAGTGACTTTTGGACCCCACCTTAAGATGAGGGCTAGTTGCTAGGAGAACCAACCATGTGATTAGCAGGTTGGAACTTTAAGTCCTACACCTGACCTCTGGTGCATGAAGAGGGACTGGAGGCTGAATCAGTTGCCAATGGCCATGATTTAATCAATGTGACTATGTAATGAAACCCTATAAAAACTCAAAAGGACAGAGTTTGGAGAGCTTCTAGGTTGGTGAACAGGTGGAGGTGCTGGAAGAGTGGCACACCTGGAGAGGGCATGGAAGCTCCATGTCCTTTTCTCATGCCTTGCCCTATACATCTCTTTCATATGGCTGTTTCCTAATTATATCCTTTTATAATTAAATGGTAATCTTAGTAACTGAAATGTTTCTCTGCGTTCTGTGAGCCACTCAAGCAAATTAAACCCAAGGAGGAGGTTGTGAGAACCTCTGATTTATAGTTAGTTGGTTAGAAATACAGGTAACAACCTGGGCTTATGACTATTGTCTGAAGACTAAAGAGGGGATTGCGGGACCCTCCAATCTGTAGCCAGTTGGACAGAAGCACAGGTAACAACCTGGGATTGTGACTGGCATTTAAAATGGCAGGGTGGGGACAGTCTTGTAGGACTAAACACCTAACCTGCGGAACCTTATGCTATCTCTGAGTAGATTTTATCAAAACTAAATTGAATTGTTGTACATACAGCTGGTGTCTGAGAATTATTCGGTGTGGAGAAGTCTCCACACATACACACATTGGAATTGGGCGCAAGAACCCCAAAGATAGCCTTTTCTGCAATTATTTTTGACCAAAAAAATGACAAAAATGTTGCAAAAAATACAATAAATTTCCAATAAATCTCTCCATAGATTACTAATTATTAATATTTTGTCATATTAGTTTCCTGTCTGTTTCAAATAGATGAATAGCTAGCTAGCTAGGTGGAGGTACAAGTTTTTTGCTTACTCATTTGAGATATTGTAGGTGTCATGACCCAGGACTGCTAAATACTTGAGCATGTCCCTTCTAAGAACAAGGATATTTGCCTATATAAAAATGATACAGTTTGCAATGTAAAATATGTAACACAAACATGATATTCTTATCTAAAATGTAATGCATATTCAAAGTTGTCCAATTGTTTAATAATGTCCTTTATAGTTAATTTTTAAACTAATCTAGGATTTACATAAGGATCATTTATTGCATTT
>NW_011888791.1:10240603-10268879 GCF_000151845.1 Pteropus vampyrus | reverse complement strand
TTCTGTGAGCCACTCAAGCAAATTAAACCCAAGGAGGAGGTTGTGAGAACCTCTGATTTATAGTTAGTTGGTTAGAAATACAGGTAACAACCTGGGCTTATGACTATTGTCTGAAGACTAAAGAGGGGATTGCGGGACTCTCCAATCTGTAGCCAGTTGGACAGAAGCACAGGTAACAACCTGGGATTGTGACTGGCATTTAAAATGGCAGGGTGGGGACAGTCTTGTAGGACTAAACACCTAACCTGCGGAACCTTATGCTATCTCTGAGTAGATTTTATCAAAACTAAATTGAATTGTTGTACATACAGCTGGTGTCTGAGAATTATTCGGTGTGGAGAAGTCTCCACACATACACACATTGGAATTGGGCGCAAGAACCCCAAAGATAGCCTTTTCTGCAATTATTTTTGACCAAAAAAATGACAAAAATGTTGCAAAAAATACAATAAATTTCCAATAAATCTCTCCATAGATTACTAATTATTAATATTTTGTCATATTAGTTTCCTGTCTGTTTCAAATAGATGAATAGCTAGCTAGCTAGGTGGAGGTACAAGTTTTTTGCTTACTCATTTGAGATATTGTAGGTGTCATGACCCAGGACTGCTAAATACTTGAGCATGTCCCTTCTAAGAACAAGGATATTTGCCTAAATAAAAATGATACAGTTTGCAATGTAAAATATGTAACACAAACATGATATTCTTATCTAAAATGTAATGCATATTCAAAGTTGTCCAATTGTTTAATAATGTCCTTTATAGTTAATTTTTAAACTAATCTAGGATTTACATAAGGATCATTTATTGCATTTAGTTGTCAGCATCATTAAAATTTTTTTTAAATAATATTGACATTTTTGAAGAGTTCGAGATAAGGTTTTAAAGAATATTTCTGAGTTTTGACTTGTCTGATCATTTCCTCATGATTAAAGTTGCACATTTGTCACAGAGTATTGCATAGGACACCCGTGATAATAGTTTCTCTGATTATTAGTGATGTCACATGTCATTGTGTAGTTACTGTTGTGTCTCATTTTCCCATTGGAAAGCTACCTTTTCCCCTTCGTCATTAATAAGGAAGAGGCGAAGTCTTAGGAATATATGAAAATCTTGTTCCCCAAACTTTTCATCCTATTGGTGAAACTTGCCTGAAGTATTAAAAGTTTGTGACAAAGTGGTTCTTTTCCATTTTTATTGTTTTTATGTCACTCCTTCCCTACATTCTTTCTTTCTCTCCCTCTCTCTTTTCTTTCCTCCCTTACTCCCTCTATTCCTTCTTTCCTCTTTCTACTCTTTCTTTCGTTTTCCTTTTCCCTGTCTTCCTATTATTATCATTATGGACCCGTGAATTCGTTGTGTTATGCCTACCATAATCCCAGTTTCCTTTTCTGTAAATCAACTGGGCAAAGACTGTGTGGTAGCATCTACTGCATATCAGACACCTTGCTGCATGCAGGGCTAATATACCTACTTTTCAGGTTTAATTTGAAGAGAGCTCAGAATAATGCCCTGCACATCATAATAGTTACTAAGTATATATGGCATTTTGACACAGCTCCATCAGCTCTCCAGGATTTCCTTAATTTCCAGCACAGCAAGGCCCACTTTGTCTTCTCTCTATCTCAGTCTTATTATCAGCTATGTCTCCAGAAACTCTAGTTCTTAATGGGAACTGTGCTTAGAAACCAAGATCTGAGCATTAGGTTTAATGGAATTTTTTAAAAAGCAGTCTTATAATAACTAGTAGAAAATAAGTGAGGACAGGACATTCCTACAGTACTATTATAGTTAGCATAGATATTTTTAGGTCATTGGAATTTATTTAGGGAGCAATGTAGTTCAGTGGCTAGGAGCATGGACTCTGCAATCAAATTGTACACTTTCTCTTCAAGCTCTGCTTGCTCTACCTTTATGACTTACAGTAAGTTATTTTGTCTCATATACCTCTGCTTCTTTATCTCTGAAAGGCATATAATATATGATCATCCTCACTGAATTGTTAATTCATTTCTTGTTCAATATATTTTTATTGAGTGCCTAATATGTGGCCAATAGATACTCTTATAGCTGTGTGCAAGACAGATAAAATCCATTTCTGGAGCTTTCATTGTCATGGGGAAGATTGATTCGCATCCTTTCTGAAAACCAGACAATCAAATGAAATATATGTCCAGATGCTGATAGGTTCTAGGGGGAAAAAAATGAAACTGGCTTAGGGTGGACAGTTGTGGGGAGGGTTGCTATTTTATGTAGACTAATGCGAGAAGTCTCACTAATATTTGAGCAGACACCTGAAGTGAATTAAAGAGTCATCATGCTAATACCTAGAAGGAGAGTTCTCCATACAAGAAACAAAGTACACAAGCCCTTAGAAAAGCAAGGAATATCTAGAATGATCCAAGACAAGCAGCTAGGTAGTGGGGCTGGAGTAATGAAGTCATAATTGAGTGGCAGGGGTGACCAGATCATGAGGTATTTTAATACTTTGTAAAGACACTTATTATGAGGAGGAGATGAGAAACCATTAGCAAGTTTTGAGAATAACGGTTACACTGTCTGACTTATGGCTTAAAGAGATTCTTTGGGCTACTGGGTTAGGGAACGGATTGCAGAGAGCCCAATTAGGAAGAGAGAGGTGATTTACGAGGCTATTGCTGTGAGCCCATGGATAGAATAGAGCAGATGGTGGAAGGTGGTCAAATTCTAGATGTATTTTGTTGAAGACCACAGGTTTGTGGATGGGTTAGAGGTGGAGTGTATGAGAATGAAAGGAACTAAAGATGACCTCATAGTTTCGACCACCAATTTTGGGATTACGATAAGGATTACGAGTTAATATTTTACATAAAACATTTAGAACAGTGCCTCATGTGTGATAAGCAATTAATAAATGTTACGTTTTTATTATTTTTAATGCCTATCTGTTATTTTTCACTCTTTCCTTTATACCTTTATGTGTGTTTTCATGTTTTTGACTTCTGAATTTTAAGTCGGCTGTCACCTTAATGCTATTCCTCTGAGGTACTAGTCATCTAGCTATATAAATTTTAGAAATGCAGTAATCTTAGTACCAATGCCTAGGACTGAAATCAGCATATAGTTCACTTACTGTGTAGCTATGGGCAATTACTGATCTCTCAATTTCATCTCCTATGAAATGAGGATAATGATATTTACCTCCCAAGGCTATTATGAAAATTAAAGGATATCCAGATTCAAAAATGAAAGTCACTACAAAGTATGAGTTATTGCAGTTTTTATTGTTGTGTACACTCTGAGAAGGCTCTTTATGCTAATCCTAGCCACTTAAAGGCATGAAAGAAATGAATTTGAACGCATTAGTCATTCACACTGAGTTTTATTCTTGTTTGGTAATATTTGAATGTTTTTATTGGTGAAATTTGTTTTTTATATTTCACAGTTTGGGATTTATTGAGACCTGAACAGCTCTATTGAACCACTTTAAAAAAGATTTAATGAACACAAATCTTCTACTCAGGCTGAATATTGGGCCTAGGAAGGGAGTGTGGCAGGGGCATTTTAGAACATATGTCTAAGTCATTTGATTTAAGAGGGCTCCATACCTTAGTGCATATTACATACTCCCAGGATATAGCTATCGGGCACAACTAGTGTGATTTTAATGCTCAGCAAATCTAGTATCTAATAATTACTAAAACTTAAAAAGCATTGTAATTGTAAAGCCTTGGTGACTTATACAGAAATTGAAGAAAGAACTCCAAGGGACTGATGGTGGCTTTTATCATATTTCAATGGTTACATCCTTACTGAAATTGAAGTTGGGGGTGGGAGGGAAACCCTAATGTCTTTCCTTACACAGGTAGGAAACAGCACCACTGTTGTTCATCATTTTATATTATTTTACTACTCACAGATATTTCTCTATGTAGACTCATTTTAAACTAAAAATCTTAATTCTGACCCATTGAGTTATGCTTCCTAGGCAGATGTTTTTATTCCTAATGAATAGAAAAAGGAATTGAGGCCAAGAGAGACTAAATCACAGGGTCATTTGTTTAATAAGTGAAAGAGAGAGGGACACGATCTTTTTTTCCATTCTCTTATCGATATCTCCCATCAACATTTCAGACCTACATTTTTCGCATTGTGAAGGGTTGGTCATTTATGTACCAGAATTGTCCTAATTATCAGAAAAAGGGTGATATTTGAGCTTTTGTATTTCTTTATGCGTCTAATGTGTAAAAGCTTTCATATTTAAATGTTTTTTGGTGAAGGGAGGTTATAATTTAATTTTAGGTACAAGACAGATACAAATAATTTTACAACCATGTTTTCAATTACATAGGTATTGGAGGATACATACCTATGTAGTCTGTTCAGCAAGCATGTGCACTATCCATTTCATTTTTATCTTAAATAATCTAAAAACAAGTGGATGATTCCTATGGTTATCACTAGAATTAATGCTCTGGTCTGCCTCATCTCAAAAGGACACCAGAAATGCAGCCTTATTTTAAAATTAGGCTCTATAAATATCGTTAGTGCATTTGGTCAGAGGCTCATAAGGTAATTTAAAAAATTCTTTTGGAACTAAGGTACGAATGACTGTTAAAACCCATTTGATATTTATGGACACTTTCAAAATACTCAAGAAGCATTTAAAGCCATTTAAAATATTTAAGTGCTATAATTTGTTAGGCAATATTGTGATCATATGATAAAACCAAATTTACATATATACTCATGGTCATTTTAAAAGCCTTCTTATAAAGATTTGAATTAGGTATGAAATAACTTTACGATTCTTTCTTTTTGTCAAATGCACCCTGTGGAATTGTTGATGAACCTTAAATATATTTGTTGTCAGGAATATTTTTGGTCTTTCCCCACATAAGGAATAAGAATAAGAATTGCTTTGATAAGGTGAAAGAGGCTGTTGTGGAGGGGAAAAAAACAACAACTTTAACTTCTAACTAGATTTTTTCAAGCTTTTATTACTAAATCTATGTATAGTCTAATTATTTACAAACCTTTAAATAATTGAAAATTTAAAACTACTTCACTATTAATTAAAGGAATGATAAAAGTTTTCTTAAATACCAGAGCTAAAAAAAAAATCATTATTTTGGGGAGTCATGTCCTGGAAGAATAAGTCATGTCACAGGCATCTATAAACCATTTTGGACCCAATGCAGAGCATGGCCGTGTGTTTTTTATTTGAACAAAATATTGGTAACACATTCTTTAGCGAAGTTTAACCTTAAGAAGATACCAGACTAATTTTCCAATGAACAGAGATAGGCATTTTTATTCATAGGATTATTCATAGGATTATAAAAGGAGAAAATTAAACTATAATTTTACTTGATACATTTCTGATAAGTATGTGATTGGTACTTATACCATTTTCCTTTAATCACGACTTAATTAATACATGCACCTTTATCTGGAGAGAGTGGTGAATAATAATTCATTGATGCTTTAGTAATTCATTTCTTACTCTCTCAAAAAGTAACCTCTATGAACTTGTAATATATTTTTCAAATCATTTTTTTCATTCTGTAGCATAGAATTAATTTCTAATATATCAAAATATTCTCATATGTAAATATGAATAATTTATAATGGATTTTATATAAAGTTTTACACATGTAGCTAATGCCATGCATTTATCCTATTAAAAGATTGAATTACATCTATGTTTAATGAACTAAAAGTGTCTGGAGGCTTTAGCTGGAAATAAATGATAAAGATTTATTCAAGGGTCTTAGGGTTTGCAAATCATAAATACAACTAGGCAATACCCAAAATGTTCTGAAGAAAAATGAAAAACGAGGTTAATAGAGTAAAATGTACATTTTTGAAAAGAATCAGTCCTGCATTCCTTGCCTATGGACTGGTCCGCGATGGTAATACTCCAGATGATGGATGGTCTGGATGATGGATGCCAGGTGATCTGAACAGCTAAATAATCTTTCTTAGTTATTCAGGGAGTAATCAGAGGGGTATCTGGAGGTTTAACATATATCCAGGGAATGACACAGGATTGGAAAGTTCAAAAGTTTAAGTTCCTAGGCTAGTTAAAATAAGAACAGAACAGTTTCCTTCTGCTGCAGCCTACTTGATTTTAGTAATTTAGCAGCTTGACTTCATTTTACTTCTTCATTCTTTTCCTCATCTACAACTTTGAAATTTTTAGTGTAATATTTCCAAATACCTTAATGCCTTGTAAAATTTTTCTCATTGCTTATTTTTCTCTTTAAGTAAGGAGGAAGATGTTTATTTGCTATTGGTTTAATATCAGCTATGCCTTTGGATATATCAATGGATACTGTTATACTAAGCAAAAAGCACAGGAAACTATCTTTTAAGCAATAACCAGGGTGATTTGAATATAAGTTGTTCAAGAAAAATGTTCTGTGAAATAGTGTATAGTATCCTGCTAGAAGAGTTGAAGAGTTAAATAAATAATGATAACTAGCCTTAATTAATTAAGGAAAAAGTCATTCAGCCAGGCTTGATGATGAGCTCTGGCCAGATGGATACAGCCTTTACCATTCAAGAAGCCCACTAGTTAGAGGTAGTAACACATAGGCAGATCAACTTCTTATGGTATGTTAGGTCATATGGAGGGGAAGGTCTCTGCAGTAGTGGAGAGTGCCAATAAGACCAAAAGCATTCCTGAGAAAGTGACTCTCGTGATGGGAACAGAACATGGAACTAGGGCTCTCAAGCAATGAATAATAGCTTAGATGGGAGAAACAAAAACTGCGATGAGGGAAAGCATGATACATCGAGTTGTTACAGGAGATAATATGTGTGCTTAGAGAATCCCATGAAAGATAATAATAAGGGGAGGCCTGGGGACACTGAAGCTTTTAGACCAAATAGTGAGCAAATATTGTCTGTAGCTCACTTTAATGAATTCACTGATAAATGATTTATGGGAGAGCCAGCTTTTTCAAGGGCCTGGGCCTTGAGTATCTAGGAAGATGAAATTTCAAGGAGGTATCATTAAGAGTATCAAATATTGCAGAAAGGTCTGATGTGAATAAGAATTGAGGAGTTTCCACCAAATCTGGTTGTTAGCTATTCATGACATTATTCCTAACCACCTACATCAGAATCAGTTAGGAGTGCTGATAAATATTCAGATCCCTGCCTTTCAGTTTAGTGCTATTAAATTAAAATCTCTGGTATATGTGGTTTAAGGATTTCAATTAAAAAAATCCAGGAGATTATTTTGCACACTGGAGTTTGAGAAGCAGTAAACTAGAGAGAGATATTTCAGCAAGCAAATGTAGGAGAATTTTGTTATGAAAGCAGGACAGGAAATATGATAATTAGGAAGATAATTAGGTCAAGGAAGGATTTTTGTTTTTATATTTTGTATGAATTCACAGGAAATACATGAGAGAGCTTAATGTGTCATATTCTGATTGGAAAGTCAGAAAATGTTATGGATCATATGCTTAATTACCAGATAACTTTTATTTGAATTATTAATTTAGGTTTGTACTAATTTGCTAATACAGTGATCTAATTTAGGAATCACCAATATTTGAAGAACATCCTCAAGAAGAGAGTAAGGAAAAAAAAAATCTGAATTGCTTATTTAGGAGTAAAACTTACCTCATCAAAATCTAGCATATTACCAAAACAATATTAACTGAGTTTTTCCTCTGAACCATGCACTTTTACAAACCAGTTTATTACTGAAGATGGGTGATATATCCAAGTAAGAGATGAAAAGAAACAATCACAAAAGTGATTAAGTAGATTGTTGACTATCACAGAGCTGGGATGTGATAGGGGCAGAACTGCATTTTAAAGGATGTCATGCCATTCATTTTAATATAAAGCTTTCAGGTTCTTACTTAAAAGTAGTTTAACAAGCAGTTCTTAAACTTTTTTGACATGCTGTATATTTCTAATACTAGTATAATTTTTATGCCAGATAATATTAAACTTTTTCACTATTTTCTATACTAAATACCAAATAATGACTCATAGCTACCACAAGCATCTTGGGAGAAGCATTTTCACAATAAAATGTCTTGGTCTCTGAAATCGCATTTAATACAATGCATATTATGAGATAATGGATTTATAGGAATTAGACCTTCTGCCATTGAGGGAGAAGCTGGGCAAGTAAAATTCTGAAGGGACAGTTGGAGAAGTCACTAACTAGCAAATCTGAGTAGCCATCTACATCCAGCTGCTTAAGTGTGACCAAAAATGGCAAGTTCATGGGGAGGTTTCTGTGGAAATTCAACTTTTGACAACTCTAACTTGGACAGCACGAGGAAGGAAATTCTGGGAAACAGTTCTCAGCTTAACCAAATTGCCACAGCACAATCAACCCATAATTTATATTGCCAACTGCCTTCTTTACTTTGTATTTGGAAGTTAGAGTGGTTCTACATATGGTATGAAGTTGTACCTTTGGCCAGAGCATAAGGAATGCCACGTGAATCAGAATGGCAGTTTACTATTCCTACTCCTACTCCAATTATAAATTTATTGACTACTTATGATCTGCACGAATTGTGGAAATTGCTTGCACACAGCGTAATCTAATTTTATCTTTTCACATGAAAAGTGAGTAAAATTCTCTTTTCAACAGATGAGAGATTTAAGGTTAATGGATGTTGTGTTACTTATAGCCCAAATAATAAGACTTTTTTATTAAAAAAAAAAAAAAATTACTGACTAGTTTGTTAGGCTAAGGGATGTACTGAAACCACTGTGCTGTTGAAAGAAAAGTCAGGATTCCATTATTCATCTAGATAATGGTAAAAAGGATGTTCAGATCCCTGGTGGGTGTTAATGCTTCTTCCCTATCAAAGAGGACTCACTTACATCCCTTGATGTGATTAGGTCAGAGGCTGACAAAAAGGCCAACAGGAAGGTCACAACTGACCAGGGAATAAAGACTGTGAGATATAGTGTAGAACCTCACAGGACTGCTTGTCCTGGTAAGAGGTAAATTGTTTGCATTGCTATTTATAGAGGAAAATTTCTAATTTTTATATCCATTATGAACCTATTGTGTAACTATAGAGAGAGAAGAGAACTAGAAAGTTCTAGTTATCAGAAAAATATAAGAATAAGGAAGGATCAACTTGAATGGAGACGATTTTTTTTTCTTTTTGAGAGCATTACTCATATGTAAAACAACTACTTATAAAAATTATACCATTATCTACTTTCTAGCATAATCTGGCAGCTCATCCTAGCTGTGCATTGATGGTCTAGTGAGAATCTGGCAGGGAATTTGTTCTTATGTGCTCTCTAAGCTAGTCTCCATGCTCACAGAGTGGTATGTGGAGCCATGGACTTGGAGTTAAAGAGTGTGGGGAGAGTCGCTAGTTTCAATGCAGGAAGAAAAGGTACATAATAACTGTGCAGTTTAGCTTATACAGTGATTACATATTTAGGTGAACTAATATAAAAATCAAATAAATTGCTTTCTATAAATGAAAACTATCTTTTATGGGAGGGATATAAGTTGGTTAACACAGGACTAAAAACCAAAAAAATAGGTTTAGTTTAGGTTGGAATCTTTAAAGTATTCACAGTAAGAATCATAATAAAATGTTTTCTGTTCCTTCCTCCCTCCCCTTTTTCACCACGTAATAGTCCAGAGTGTTATAAACACTGTAAAAACATCCTCATTCATCTCACCTTCCATCATTCCCAGAAACAACTACAAGATTAAGTTCTCCTTACAAGTGTTTGCAAATTATTTGTAGGTGAGATATGGGGGAGTTAAAATGACAAGATTCTCTCTCACAGGAAGTTGCTAAATTTTCCTTGAGTGATGTTATTTATACCCTTAGCTTAATTTTAAAATGGTATCAAAATTAGCTAATAAATTATATCTAAAAATGCAAAATTTATGCATGTTTTAACTGTAAAAGATAACAGCATACTAGAAACTGAAATTTTCAGTTGTTCTCTATCATCATTTTGTATCTTTTTTTTTCTAGTGGCAATTTTTCTTGGAGGTATTTAATACTAAGATTAGTAAGTTTGAATCTCACTAGTTTGAGAGCTAACTAAATAAATTCTTAATTTACTTGAGGTATCTTAGAACTCAAACATTAAGGATGACATTAAAAGAAACCCTTAGGAATAATTATGCAAAGTGCATTCAATCACAGAATAATTGTTTTTTTTTTGTTTTTTGTTTTTTTTTTAATTTGTGAGGTAATCTTTTACAAGTTCTTTCTTATTGGACTTTTTCTCCTAATATGTTGGTATTGGTTGAATTGAGATACGGTCTACACAAATTAATACATAGGAAGACAAGTCGTGTATGATAGTAATTCTCTCTATCTGCAAGATAACTGCCAAATGTCTAGATACGAATGATAGTATTTCTACTAGTTGGTCAGCATATGATAATTTGTCAGTAAACCATTTTGCTTTCTTTGGCTTACAAAATAATGCTTATTTTCTTCAAAGTATACATTTTGTTTACTATATCAATGTTATATATGTAATATATTAGAAAACTTGAAAATGCACATTCTTAAATTTTATTTCCTTTTCTGACTTTTTTAAGGGAATGGATGGCCTCGGAATCCTTATGCTGTCTGATTTCCAATATTGGTTTATGCAGAAAGCTTGTGGCCAGGTGTAAGACAATGATATTGCTCCTGCAGCTACTGAAATCTTCTCTAAGAGGGAAATTTTTGAGTATTAAGGCTAAAAAAAAAAAAAAAAAAAACCACACAAGGAAGAACAGCAAATTACATCAGAAATTTTTATAAGGGACTTAAAAAGGAGAGGTAAGAAGTATCATTCAGAGAACCATATAAATTGGGTGGGATTTGGAAATCTCTAATCTATCCTCCATGCTGTGCAGGAAACCCACCTGGGAATTTTTTCCCACCACTTACTCTTTTCTTGGTTTGACAGCATTACTTATTAGGGAGTGGAACACATTTTGCATGGATAAGAAATAATAAATATCATAGTCACAAGAAAAATGTCACACAGGAAGATATACTTTGAATTTTTAGCCCAAGGGCGAGTAAACTTTCCTATTACATGATCCTGCTTAGTTTCTTGTTTCTTTTAGTTCTGAAATTTTTAGTATAAACATAGAATTTGTATTTTTAAAAACCAGTAGTGAGATGAAGGTGAAGCTCTCTTCAGCGAGGACAGTGGTACTTTAAAAAATGCCCACTTCAGTTTTAATAGCTGGATCTGATACTTACTATTCACTAAAATTATGAAATACATTTCTTACTTTTATAATATATATCTTTGTCCATTTCTACTTAGAAATGTAAATCCAATTATAATACCACGTTAAATTTATTTTACATCTGTTTTATGTTCTACTGTGACTGTGAATATTTCATAAAATTCAAGTTACCAACTTTGTTATCAAGGTATATATTGTGTTGGCATTAAATATTTGGTTGTTCATGGTTTTGTTCACATAAGAAAAATCCATATTAATTGAAAGGAGCTAAGCAGTCACAGAAGTCACATTCCAAGAATTTTAAAGTTATTTTATCTAAATGACTCTAGATGCCTCTAGAAAGAAAACAATGTATTTAATGGGTGCTTCCTCTTTTTCTCCTTTGTTGAAGCCCTGAATAGTAACTGGAGTTACAAGACATTAAAGATCATTTGAAAGACTTTCTCATTGTTTAAAAAAAAAATCTCAAAATCCTAGCCATAGAGGAAGGTATTAGTTTTACCACCACTTTTCAGAAATGGAAACTTATAATTAGAGTGTTTAAAGTATCCTGTGCAGAGCCACACTAATCAGCAAAGGTGATCTATATTAATACTTAGTTTCCTTAATGAATATTTCTCATTATTATCACCACTTCTGTTAAATGGCAAAATGAATCATGCTGCATATAGATTTTGCATTTTTTCCCCTTATAGTTTCTCATGGCTCTTTTCAACTAGGGAACATGTCTGTTTGTGAGAGAAAAATGCAAGCTAGAGGAGTCAAGTTTTAATTGATGAAAAGTTGTTTTTCTAGTTGGATTCCATTCTTTAAAGCTTCAGTTTTGTGGCTTAGCAATTGTCTAGCTAAGGAAAACAAAAAAGCCAGGAAAAAATTCTTGCCACTGTTGAAACCATTCCATGGGGTAAGATGATCTTCAAAAGAACTCATCAGCCATTACTCATGGAGTTTGTGGGTAGTCAGGATCAAGGTAAAGAAAACATGATGAACTGTTAGTTTACAGAAGGATGATGATATGGATACAATTTGCAATGTAAGCTGTCAGTCATTGCTTGCTTTTCTTTTTCTAACTCTACATTTCTAAATTATATAGTTGTACAGATTGTACACATTAGGATTTGAGTTAGTTCTTGCTAAAATTAGAAGTAAAACAATAGTAAAAGTGAATCAATAGTAAAAAACAAAATTAACCTGCATTTAGTAAGGGGGGAGTATTTGGTAAAGTTTTTATAATCTAGCAGTGCTGTCTAATACAGTAGCCATAGCTACATGAGCTATTCAACACTTGATATGTGGGTAGCATGATGGAGGAACTGAATTTTGTTTAATTTTAGTTATTTTAAATTTAAACTTAAATGGTCCTGTGTGGCTAGTGACTACAACACTGGGCAGTGATGTGCATAGCTCTAAAGCTCAGAAGAGGCTGATAGAAGTCCATGTCCCTCCCCTTTTCTGCATTTGTGGAGTGCTGGTTCTTTGTTAGGGGTATTCAACCCCTGCTTCATTTACAAATTTGAGCATTTATTTATTTATTTTTTTCCCCTAGTGTAGGCTCAGCTTGAAAAGCTAAATGTCTATCTATGAAGCTCTTTGGTTAGGCAGTATCTTCTACCCATCCTCTAGATTTGGACCACTATTGGCCTGTCTTGCTTTCTCTGACTCTATTTTTTTTTTTTTTTTAATTGGGACTAGATCCTGTTCTTTTCAATTCTGTCTTATACTGACAACTTCTGAGCGTGACTTCTGACAGTTATAGCCATTTACAGTTGGCAATCTGTGATTCTTGAACACACAAATTCCTTTCAATAATGTGCAATGGGCATCTTGGCTATGTTCATTAGGACTGTCTAGCTAGTTTCTGTAGTCTGTCCTAGAAACCTCCATGCTAACCCAGGTGATGAAGCAGTAATTTCTCATTTTGTGGCTGCACAGCTGGATCTTTACTGGCTGTAGAACCTTGGGTGAGTTTTTTCACTTACAAAATAGGGACAATAATAGTATCTATCTAGTTCATTTGGTTACTTGGGGAATAAATGAGTTAATATAAAAGAGATATTTTGAATGGTGCTTGGAATATAATGACTGCTGTATAAATAGCCATTATTAATAGTATTTCAACAGTTTGCATCAGATGATCCAATTAAAACTTTTATTTATTTGCATTTAATTCTTTATTATGTGTCAGAATGTTACAAAATACATTCTTTTTAATGGATTTTTTCTTTGTAATTTAAAATGAAAATTTTGTAGGAGAGACTTTAAAAAAAGAGCCTATATTACATATTCAATTTCAAAAACTTGAAATCTGCATTCAACTCTATGACTTTGGTTGATTAAATGTGTGTGTTTTATTTTTTCTCCTTACTTCATGTTATACCACCCCTTCTATCCCACATTACTGCCTAGTTTAATAACAAATCTTGGGTCAACAGGAACTTAGAAACTAGCTTAAAAACATGTATCACTAATTATACATACACTTTTGGGTTTTATCACTATCCTAAAAAGCTTTAGAATACTTCCCCCAAGCCAAGGCACCTATTCGGATCGCTTATAAAATAATAATTTTTAAAAATATAATTATATTACGTTAGAAATAAGGTATGAAAAAAGTATTTTATAATTGATGTCTTTACCAGATACTAAGCAGAGTTTAAATATGAGTCAGATTTCCTGAAGAATAACCACGCCAAGAACATTATGCACTTGTCTTCATTCACTACCACAAACTTTATCAGTTGAGCTTAGCTCTGGCTTCTGTTCTTCTAAATGTTCCATTTATATATAAATTAAATAATACAAATATAAATATAAAAATATAATGTAAATAGAAATAAATATATACATATATATCTTGGTAATTGCTTATTTTTTGAAGCAATCATGCCCTGTATACAGAAAAGTAGTAAAGAGTGGAAAATCAAGATGAAAAATCTTGGCAGCTATGTAATAAAAATATATAATTTTGTTTACAAAGCCAAATAACAGATTTGTAAATAGCGTTGTAAGAAATGAGTAGTCAACTAGCAGGAAAAAAATTGGATCCATATTTCAAAGCATATACCAAAATACATATATAAAACATTTATATGTAAAATATAAAATCTTAATAATATAAAAAGAAAATTTGAGAAAATTTATAATCTTAAAATAGAGCAGTGCTTTATAATTATAACTCTTAATCTGGAACCCATACAAAAAAAAGAATAATTACATTAGAAAAATCAATTACATTAGAATAAAATCCATATAGCGAAAACACCAAAATCATATGCGAAGACAAGGAAAATTATTTGCAACTCATATCACAGAAATATGCTAATATTGTTAAAATATTCTAGAAATCAAGAAAAAGGCAAAAACTAAACCCATACAAAAAGGATAGACATTTAATAAAAGATGTTAAAATGGCTCTTAGGCATAGAGAATGATGTTCTAACTCTAATCTAAAGTTCATCAGAATCCTAACAGAAATTCAAATTAAAGCAACACTGATAGAATTTTTTCATCTATTGGATACACGAACATCTGAAAGCTTGTTAAACCCACTACCAGAATGGTTATTAGTAGCAAAATAATACTCTCATGTGCGGTCTGTGAGATTGTAAACAGTACATCTCACACGTTGGATGATTTTGCAAGATCTATAAATATTAAAATTATATGCATACTTTAACCCACCTGTTTTTTCTTCCAGAAATTTATTTTAGTCCTATAGTTGCTTATGTGTGAAATAAAGATTGTATAAGACTTTTTATTCTAGTGTTATTGTAATAGCAGAAGCAACTTAAAGTTTCATAGTGTTTGATGGTTAAATTAAGGTATATCCACATGATGGAAAGCTCTCCAACTCTAAAAATTAAAAAAAGAATAAGGAAGCTCTCTAAACAGAATGTGAAAAACAACCAAACTCTATTGGTAAGTTTAAAAATCATAATGCAAAAAAATCATAATTGGTAAGTTACAATATCATAATGCAAAAATGTAGTCCAATGAGAATATACAGTATATTTCTACACACACACACACACACACACACATATATATAATCTCTGGAAGAATACATGTTAGTGGAGGTGTCATATGGGAACTGGGCATATAAGAATAAGGATTTGAAGGAAACTTCACTATATAATTTTGCGTATGTTTTTGATGAATAGCACAAATTCATTAGCTATTAAAAATAAGTTGAAATATAAAATAAAGGTTTTTAGGGGAAGTATTCCTTTGAGAAATTCAAAATAAAAATTATATTTCTATAACACATTTTAAGACATTTGTAACAATATTAATTTTATTTGTTGTTTTTAGCATAGTGGACCTTTGGGCCTCCGAAGTTTATTGTTTTGAATTGCATCTTTGATTATATTTCATTGAGTTATAAAATCATTTCTCACTGAAATAGGCCCAAAATTTGTCCATCATTTTTATTTTAGGAAATAGAAGAATAATACCCATAAAATTATAATTACATAATGTCAGAAAGCAAGGTAGTGGGGGAAACAGACTAAGTTTTCTATTTTCTAACTTTCAGCCAGTACTTATTTAATGATGGTGAATTCTATTACAATGTAGTATCATTTCTTATATGTTTTATTTTAGTTTTAAAAGCTTCTATTTTATTATTGTGTAAAAACTTTGAACTGCCTTTTCCTCAAGGGCAAAAATGTTAGCAAGATGGAACATGAGAATTTCAAACTAAGAAATATTAATGTCTATTTTTAAAATATATTGTTAGTCTGTAAAGGTCCTCCTTTGCTACAAAGGGAATTTGTTTTCTAATATGCAAGTTCTTTTAAAATATGATGTCTATAATATTTGATAAAATCATGAAAAGAGATCACTATTATCAAGGTATTTTATAATTTAAAAAGAAATCAAGTTCTTAATATGATAATTGTCTAAGATGAAAATATGGACTTTCAAAATCCAAAAATCATCTTAATGGGGAACTAATAATTATTTTAGCATTTTTATTTTTTCCCTTTTTTCTCCATTCTTAACTACTGCTTTAACTTGTTACCTGTTTGTTCATTCTAGTTTCTCTAAGCAATTTATCCTTGTTTCTTTCACTACAATACCTCTTTCAACAATCTACCTCTCTTCAAACAAAATTGTTAAATAAATCTTTCTAAAACATCACTTCCAAGCCCAAGAAACTCTGATATCTCACAATAAGTGCAGGAGAGAGCAAATACTTCAGAGCCAAATCTTGATTTAAAACTTGTTTATTCAGCATGTAGCCATGGCAGAGTCTATCAGGACTTATTTCCTCTCTTCTCTTTCTGGAAGCCAGAGATTGAATTCATTTTCAAATACTGGCTTTCCTAGGTGACTTAGGGAAGTACTTATTTTCTAGATGCCACAGTCTCCTCATTTGTAAAATTGGGATCATAACTATATTTATCTTACTGGATGTTGTGAGGATTAAATGATGTTAACATATGTAAACTGCTTTAGACATGTGTTGTCATATAATAAGCATTCTACAAATATTAGCGATTTTTATTCCCTTCTTCCTTGAAGTGCCAAGGTTGTGTTTGATTCCTCCCTTAGGTTCATCTGAAATCTAAAAATCATCTTAATGGGAAGATGTGTAAGATTCTATTCCTCTTCCTCTCCATTTATTCAAATTCTATCCTTGCTTAAGATCACAGTTTTAAGTGCCTTCTGTCTGATACAAGCATGTCTGTGCACTTCAACCAGACACCTAATAGCCCTGGACTGCAAATTTCACTTAGCTCTTAATCAAATACTTCTCAGGAGTGGAAATCATATTTTAATTACTTGATTCTATCTGATGCCTGGGTGCTCAGTCTTCCCTCACAGAGACAGTTAAAATTAATAAAGTGACAAATTTTCTTACATGTTATGTACCCATCTTATGAATTTAACTTGAAAAAATTACTGTCTCAATCTCGTCATCATTCTGACAAACTAAATGTCTATTTTTATTTATTTTTCTTTTTTATTTATTTTTAATTTTTAATTTATTGGTTAAAATTTATAGGTTTAAAGTGTATGGTTTGATAATATGTCATTTTATATTACATAGTGTGTTCACCACTCAAAGTTAAATTTCTTTCTGTCACCATATATTTGACCGTCTTTACCCTTATTCTCATTAGATGTTCCTTGAATACAAGCATCCTTTCACTGGGAATTGTGGATGAGCTTCAATATGACCTCTAAGTTTTCGAAGAAATCAGTATATCAAATGTGTGTTAATTTTAATAATTTTCTGATTTCTCTAGCCTCATTCCTTGCGTCATTGATTTTCTGGAAAATTGTAGAGGCTAGAGGAAAAATGAACAGAATCCTGTGCACGACAAAGACAGTTGTAATTTTGTTTCTTTTTTCTAGTTTTGAAATATTGACATAAAGCACTGTACACATTTAAGGTATACAACATAATGACTTGAGTTATATCTGTGGTAAAATCATTACCATGATAAGTTTAGTTAACATCCATCATCTCATATAAATACAGCAACAGCAACAACAACAAAGATTTTTTCACTTATGATGAGGACTCGTGGAATTTACTCTGTTAACAACTTTCAGATATACCATACAGCAATGTAACTGTAGTCATCGTGCTTTGTATTACATCCCTAGTATTTCTGTCTTATGACTGAAAGTTCGTACCTTTTGACCACCTTCATCCGGTTCCTCCACCCACTACCCTCTGCCTCTGGTAATCACAAATCTTATCTCTTTTTCTATGAGTTTGGTTATTAAAAACATTTTTAGATTTCACACATAAGTGAGATTATACAGTATTTGTCTTTCTCTGAATGACTTATTTCTCTTGGCATAATGCCCTAAATTACATCCATGTCACAAATAGCAATATTTTCGCTCTTTCTTAAGGCCTAATAATATTCCATTGCATATATAAATATTTTATTTGAAAATATGGGTGGGCTGTAGATTTACACTTAAGTGATGGACAAATTTAAGGAATGTGTAAATCAAGAGAAATCTATGAAAAATAAAGGGGAGGAATCTGAGAGATTACAAGGAAACTTGGATACTTTACATTCTGGAAACCTTCCTTTTAGACTTACGTGATTAACATCACTAAATTCTGCAGAACTTTATTATTAAAATGTGGTCCGAGAACCATCAGGATTAGATTCATCTAGGAGCTTTCTCAGAGTCTTCATTTTTTAAAAATTGTGAAGTGATTTTTCTGCACATTGAATGTGAACTCTGTGTAGAGCATTGGTTCTCAACTTGGCATGCATATTAGTATTTATCTGGAGATCCTTTAGGAACCCTTGTATAGACTCTACTCCAAATCAAATCAGAGTATATAGGGTTGAGACTCAAGAATCAGTATTTTAAAGCTTCCAAGTGGTTCTCTTTTGCAGGTGGGTTTGCGATCCTGTGCTACAAGGACATGCGAGAACAAGGACTGAATTAGACCATTAAGAACAAAGAGAACTGGAGAGGATTTCAGAGGCTAGATTCTGCAGTTGAGAGATCATCATTTAATCTCTATGAAATCAGTGCTTTTCTTCCTTATTCAGCAATTATTTATCAAGGGCATACTTTGTGCCAGACACCATGAGGGAAGTTGGATAAATGATCTCCAAAGCCCTTCTAATTCTAAAATTATCTGATTTTACTGTCTATGACTTATGAATTAGGAGATAATTGGCAACATATTATAGATGGATTGTAATCATTTGTTTAGGATTAATGTGTGAATTGGTAGTTAAAAGTTTGCTAATTATAACTGTTAAAGTAATTGAGTATGCAGTACTGATAGGAAGCATTTATTGTATCCAAAATTGAAAACAATAAAAGTTAGTTAATGGAAATGAAACTGAATAAGCCAATAAATTTATTGAAGTTGAATTTGAGTAGAGTTTGAGAAAAGAAAAAACAGGAAAAAATATATATATTTATATTTGCATTTTACCACCAGAGAAGTGAGGAGGACTAGATCAGTGCATTAATGTACACAGGAAACATCTGAGAGTTTTTGTTAAAATGAAGATTCTTACCTAGTAAGTCTCTGGGGTAGAGCTTGAAATCCCACTTTTCAAATAAGCTTCTAGGCGATAAAATGCTGGTATGGGTACCCCAGTTATTAGCAATAAGGAGATAGAGCTCAGTTGTGTGATGCAAGCAGAGCAAAGATCTTGCCAAGAGCTGATCTACCCATGCCTCTCTCTTAGTTGACTTGCTAATTGCCCTCATCAAGACAAGGATACCATTTTAAAAAATCCATATGAAAATGAAATAAAATCTAGCGAGGGATAGAGCGACATGTCAAAATAATGCGAGAGAGGAGTTTTGCAGAAGAGGTTGTGTAGTTCATGAAGATAAGGTTATTTCAGGAAGAACTTGGTTTATCTTTTAAAAAATTAATAGAATTTGTGAGATTAGGAACTACTAGGGTACAGCAGGGCTATTTTATTTCCAACTGGCTTTGGTCATAGTTAGTGTAAAAATCTTCAGGAATACGTTTCCTCACCTATTTATGTGACATTAACAGTGCATAGAAGAGTCCCTTACAGAGAACAGAGTTAATGAGTCAACACCATATAATAACCAGGAAATGATGTACGCCTTATACAACATATAAGTGTGAAATTGAAAGGAGGAATATTACAGAAAGCACTGACACAAGTAAAATACAAACATTAAAGTTGGGAATAAGCCACGAAAAAAAGAAAAATACCCATTTTTGTCTGTTTTAAGGATCAAAAAACAAACCAAAGTGGGGAGTGTACCAGTAGACTCTTCATATTAGGTGTATGGGAAGAAAGAATATCTGTCAAGAATGAGAAAGTGGAGATTTACACATCAGGAAAAAAAAGCAATCAGTAAGACATTGCAATAGAAATTTTAAAGCAGTATTAAAATTCTGTTTGCTACTAAACACATACATTTATGACAGAATATATGCATGGTGTTGACGCATTCTCCATCAATGCTCTGCACCCCAGGGATGGCAACTGAAAAGTGGAAGAGTGTGTATAGAGAGGGACTGGTGACTGTTGTTGATAGTATTGCAGAATTTAATTATAGAGAGGAGTAAAGATTGCATGGAAATGGCTGACCATCTATTTTAGGGGAAATAAGGGAGGTTAGAAATGAATTAATGAGTTGAGTGGATTAGAAGGAACTATAGTTTGAAATGTGTGATCAATATAAAGAGGAAAATGTATTATTTTGTGTAATCTGGGGTGAGAAGGTGTTTGAAATCTTGGGAGTGGAATATGGTATGAGATGACAGGTTATACAACATGGTCGTGCCAGGCATAGGTGACTGGTGTGGAGTGAATATTATTATAAAAAGCTTGAAGGAGAGAAATTCCTTTAAAACCAGGATACCACGAGGCTGTACAATGTGATTATTAAGTTAGTCTATATGTCTAGAAATGTAAAATGGAAAAGAGAAATATAAGCCAGTTCTTGAATTTGTCAAGGAGGGAGAATAATGTCCCTGGTTTTGAGGATTTAGAAAGAGTGGTATAATAATAAGATCATAGATCAATTGAGTTGGGAAGGAATTTAGAGCAAATATAGCCCAATGCCTATAATTTATAGGTGATTAGGCTCATAATCAAGAAAGTAAGCTACTTATCCAGAAATACAAATCTCTTAGAAAACAGTTGAGATTAGACTGTAAGGTGATTGACATCTCTTGTTCTTCATAATGGTGAAGGTGATGTCAATGATTTTGACAATAGAGGCTTAGATGTATATACCAAGGGCTTATTATAGGCAGAAAATTGGCTCATAGCTAAAGCAAAGCAAAAAGATAAAATGAATGTTTGATTTTAATCTCCTCTCCAGAATGTTCACTCCATGAGGGCAATGATTATTATCTTGCTTACCCTCTGGTATATCCCTGATATATATTTGGTACTCATTATATAACCGTTGGATACATGAATAAACACATTTTTAAATTTAAGATTTGCTCATCAGTTATCTTCTACTATAGAACTATGACTGCTAAAGGAAATTTTGTTTTATTGGCTACTTATCACTTCTAGTGATACTAAGTATTGATGGACACTTTCAAATACACGTGATAAACTGCATGGTGTGTGTGTATATATATATATATATATATATAGTCCATATAGCAATTCTTGAAAGTAATTATTATAACAGGGGATACCTAAACTGCTATTCAAACTAGTTCCTACTACTAAAGTTTAGGCCAAGAATATATGGTGAACTTATTGGGCAAATCTTACAGGAGATAATTTATAGGGAATATTTGTATTCTCTGACTTAATATTTGGAGATTCTCCTGGGAGAGAATCTCTCCTAAACCAAAGAAGATGCCAGGGTGAAGTGGGTTCATCAAAAGCTATTAGTTATCAAATGAGAATTTCTGGTTTGGTAGATGCAACCTTTTGCCAGCTCAGCTGCATGAATCTGTGTGTCTAATCGGCAGAGAGAAAAGGCTGTTGCAATAAATAATGTAATACCTAGGGGAATGAATAATGTGATTGGGAGATAAATCCCTCAGCTCTTTTGACACAGACCACCAAGATGACTCATTATTAAAAAGGCTCAGGGTGATGGGGATAGCATTGTAGATACCAGAGGGAAAAGTTGAGTTTATCTCACTAATCTGAAAGTCTGTAACATCTCAGATTTGGCCCATGGACCAGCAGTATCAGCATCATCTGGGAGCATTTTAGAAAAATAGATCCTCAAGCTCCACCCTAAGTTTACTTTTTCAGAAGCTGAATTTTAACAGGCTCACAATCTTAAAATATAAACTGCCTGACCAAGCAGCTGATTGAAGTGGAACCTGGCAGAGCAGCGGCAATGTGGGGGAGAACAGACTTGCCCATTAATAGATGTGAGACTTATTCTGAAGGTTCTGTACTGATTTGGTAGATGGATAAAGAAACTATGGGAGCAAATGAAGGAGCATTCAGGGAAATTTTGATAATTATTATTAAAAGGATTATCTCTGTAAGCACAAGTCAGTGAAGCCTAGAAAAATTAAGGTTTTGTCTATTTTACAAATGAAGACACCACAGCTCAGTGAAGTTAACTTGCTCAAGATGACATAGGGAGTCTGCGTTCTTTCCACTGCTTTGTCAATATTTTAAATGAGAAGTGACCTGGCTAGAGAACAGCAAGCCCTCACTACCTTCTTTTGCATAATTATGAATCCAGAGAGACAATATGGCCTTTCATAATGATCCCTTGGAGAGATGGCTGTTGATGTTTAGGGAATGCCAAGTTTCTAGAAGAACAAAAAAGTGGAGAAGGAAGTTAATAAAAAATTGCTGGTACAAAGGGCTTAGTCAATTTGAAATGTCACCAAAAGAGGCTGAGTTGATTTAAACGAGAATTGCTTAGTAAGAGGTCCAGGTGTAGCTCACACCAATGATAGCAGAAAATCAAAAGAGAGATTAGAGGCACCTAATATTAAAGATGGCAAAGTAAATTATAAAGATTAAGATAGAGTTGGGAAGGAAGACTGACAGGAGAATGATTAAACAGTAAATCAGACATCTCACATACAGCCCACACTTTTAAATTAAATCAATATAAAAAAAAAACTGGCACAATACATGTATACTTACTAGTGTTCTGATTATAAATAGGCCAACTTGTATCCAATGACTCAATGTGTTTTATAAGCATAATCACATTAATTTTCACAGCACTCCCTGGAGACAGGTAGATACACAGTACTACTTAAATGTATACATTTTCTATCCCTCATCTGAAACGGAGAAAGAACTTGGTGAAATAGCCCATTTCTGCCAAGCTAAAATAGTTCGAAATATATTTTTATAGACTCTAAGTTAGCCATCTATTATTTCAAACCATGGTACTCTAATATCACTGTCAAATTCCTGATTCTGACTTAATATTTGGAGGATCCTCTTAGATTCCCCTGTAAAGAAAGAAGAAAAAAATGAAAATCCAGATTTAAGAATTAGGAATATTTTAAGACTGCATGTGGCCATCAAAGGCTAATGATGATGTCTACATTTATCTACATGTGAAATATACTTGTTTAATTAATTAGCAATTAATCAATTTAATTATTTCAATTAATTTCTTCCATACTTTTTAATGTGGGTGATGGGTAGTGATATTTGATGAAGCGTTCTGATTTGCACATCATATGATTATATTATGATGAGAAATTTAATAAAATTAATGGTTGAATCAAAAATGATTCCTTTCTGGAGAAAAAGTTTTCTACAAACAAGCATTGGACTCTCTTCTTTTTTTTTCCTGAACAATCAGTCTCTCAGCCCATGAAATAAAAACATTTTGTCTGCTTATTTAAAAAATGCATTAATTATTACAGTCTATTCGATCAATTTTCTCTTTGAGTACATTTTTTCCATTAAACAGGAAGGTCTTCAGAGTGATGACAATAAGATAGTGTTCTTTGAACACTGCTAAACCCAGCTAAAGTGTTTTCTTTTTTAAAAAGGGCTGCAACACACAGCAGTTTTTGCTCCTTGTTGTCTTTCCTTTGGGAGAATGACTATTTATAAACACTTGTCTAGAATACTGTGCACATTTCTCAGAGTAAATACCCCAAATTTGATGATCATTTCATGATAAAAACCTTTGAAAATCAGCATACTTCCTTCTCCATAGGCGATACTGCCAGATGGTACAATAAATGTCAAAGTGTTTTATCAGCATTATTATGACTATTTTTTTTTAATCACACCTAATAATGTAGATTTTTTTCCTTTGGAGGACTTTGACCTTCACGTATTTGTGTTTCTTAATTAAAATGGGAGGTACACATCCCCTACCTTGCCATAAGCACTGTAAATGATATCTAAGACTTTGACTTTTGAGAATATGCATCCCTTACCTGAATTAAAACTCAGTGTATCAATGTGGAGTATCCTTCACACTGAAGTGTCTTCTCCTCTGCTTAATTCCAAGTCTTCTTGGAATTCAAGACAGACACCTGAATTGAGAATGTAACTCCCTTTTGCCTACACCTGAGTCATTTAAGTATAGATGATTGATACTATTTCATTCTCTGGGGCCAGAAGGGAATGCACATATTTTTAATATTTTAATAAATAGGAACAGCTGCATTTTAAAATTTGACTCTCCTGAGGGCAGACTTTCAGTTTTCTTCCCCTTTCTGTGTTTGCCTATGTTTATAGTTAGCCTAAGTGTTGATGATGGCATTTCTTCCTTTTCCAGGGTCATGAAGGATAGAGTATCTTTTTTTACTTTTCATTGTATGTGAGAAGTGCAATATTGCCAAATTAGACTCTCCTAGGAATATTTTTTAATTTTTTTTTATTTCTAAATATTTTAATATATAATCCTTTCCCCAGAACTAGATGGACCTCATAAATGTGAATTCCTTGGAACTAGGAACAATTTATGTCATTTTAAAGATCTTCATTGTTTCCAGGTAAAATGACTTCTTCCTATTAGTCTGATATATGTTTATTGTATTAACAAGTATTATTTACTCAGCCACAAACATAGTGGCCATTAAAAGTCTGGTAGTAGATGTTTCACATGGATGTGAAAAAAATGAGGCATCAGACATGTTCAGCTCCAAGGCAACATGACACAAGTGACGCTATATATAGCACAGGATTCTGAGATGCATTCATCACATTAAGAAGGTGTTTTAGAAGGTATTTTGGTAATGTATTCCTGGTTGAGATTATAATCGGTATATTTGGTCTTCAGGGCTAGATTACTATCACCTGAATTGGAGGATGCTAACTTTTCACCATAATGCCATGGTTAAAAAGCTTCCTTTTCATGGAAAGTAATTTATTTTATCCTCCACCTTCCTGATCCAGACACGTATAAGGTCTAGTACTCCTTTTCATATTAGGAGATTCTTCCTAGAAGCCGACCTCCAAATGTTTTAGGTAGCCGTGTTAGGATTCTGTTTAAGTAAATCTGCAGTAGTTTTTGTGCTCCTTAATCTAGTGTTTAAAAGTACTTACTTATTAAAAATTAGAAATGTTTTCAAATCTCCTGGATGTCATGGCACATTATACAATTAAGGCTCTGATTATTTATCTGTCTTGGGGTCAGTTTTATTCTAATATCCAATTGTGTATTGGTCAGAATTCTCCAGAGAAACAACTAATAAGATATAGTATATAGATACAGATAAGAGATTTATTATAGAAATTAGTTCATGTGGTTATGGAAGCCAAAAGTCCCACGATCTGTCAACTGCAAGCTGCAGAACCAAGAAAGCCGCTGGTGTTATTCAGTCTGAGTCCAGAATTCTGAGACCTGGGGGGCTTATGGTGTAAGACCTTAACTGATTCTGAAAGCCCAAGAACCAGGAGTACCAAAGTCTGAGGGCGAGAGAAGATGATTGTCTCAGTTCAAGCAGAGAGATGGAATTTGCCTTTCCTCCACATTTTTGTTTTATTAGGGCTTTCAACAGATTGGATGATATCTGTCTATATTGGGGAGGGCCATCTGTTTTAATCAATTCACCAATTCAAATGCTAATCTCTCTTGGAAACAACCTTATAGAGACACTCAGCTATCTGAGCTTCCCTTATCATCCTGACACTTGACACTTACACATCACCTTAAACCATACTTAATCTTTAAATACAAACAATAACAAGGACATAATTCCACTTAACATAATACAGCTATCCAGACTACAACTGAAAACACTAATCCCTTTCCCAGATGTATGATGTTTACTCTAACATATATCCCTTAACTTGAATACTATGATGCAACATTAACAATATTTAAATACTGATATAAAATTAGTACAATTTATGTTACATGGTAAGGGAATAAGAAAGGAAAGAAAAAACAAAATTGTTAATATATTTGTATATACACACAAACATTCATAAGAAAATAAGAAGTATATACTCATGGTAATTACAATCCTCATTTCTTTAATTAGTCATGTCATCATAAACTGGTTTTTATAACTGCTTTCTTCTACTGCCTATTCTATATTCCCTTTGCCTTCAGCGAGTGCCTTAGCTGGTTGTGGTTTTTTACCTGGTGGGATGATTCACTCTTAAAGGGTCTGGACCATTAGCAAACAATCCTGCTTGGATTACGTCATTGGAGTTTTCCATTGACCTTAATCACAGGTCATGGTAATAAGAGACACCTTAAGGAATCTTCTGTATTCTTGACATACTCTTCTTTACCTCCATTGTAGAGTAGTAGTCCAATTTCAGCTTGGTATTCAGGATCAATCACCCAGCCAACACTGTAACTTTCTTCCTTACTTGTTGATTCAGAGATATGAGGAGCTAAAAATGGCCAGGTGACAATCTGTTCTTTCCCCTGGTAGATGCATTCTCCTCTCTGGAACTAAGATTCCTAGGTTAGCAAAGCATAAAGTCAAGGGAATAGGAATGAAAAATTTTGCCAGCGAATCACTAAGGTTAATAGTGAGTGCTATCACTCCCATTTCCACCACTTGATTTCTGGACCTGTGAATCTTAGCTATTGCAGAAACAGTACCATATATTGGATGCTGATATATGTCCACTGATTCAGATAATATACAGCCTTCTATAGAACTTTTCCCCAGCTCTGCAAAGTATTGCTACCCAGATGGTACTATCATAGGACCAGTCTTACTTTAAGATTGAATTGTTTCCTAAAATCCACATTGTTCAGGTATTACCAGGGGAAATCACTTACTTTTTTATTTTTTTAGTGAGACTTTTTGAGGAGAATTTTTTTTTAAGAGAATTTAATGCTTGTGGTAACAGTGTGAAGCAAAGCATAGGGTTGGAGAAGTTCTCAATAATCTGTGTCTGCTTAGCTTATTATTCCAATCTATATAGCTCTATTATTTACCCTAGATCTTTCTACCCTGAGAATATGACCTATATTCTAGATTCAAGAGATCCTATATCCACAAGAAGTGGATGAAAGACCATAAATTAAATTTTTTTAAAAAGGTTGTGGGCTAAATAGACCTATTCAAATGCATCTCAGATTGTATTTCTTTGAATTTAAATGAAGAGTGTTCTCTTATTCTCTATATATGGAGGCGTCTTTAGATGTCAGCAGCCATAGCTTTAGATTAGGGAATTATTTACAACTTCCAGAGTACCCACGTGATTTCCCTTTTTCTCTTTATCGCTACGCTCTGCCCCAATTGTCTCATCTTCTCAGTACTTTAAATCTGGTACCATATCTCTTGTACCTAGCCTCCAATGAGAATTTCACCTTTGTTCTCTAGACTTGTTATGCTTGACCTCATTCGTTTCCAAAATATTTTGTTCCCCATTGTATATGCTGCTTAGGGTGTTTCTTATCCTTTGTATCTTTTTATTAAAAAAATGTTATTAATTTGTTATTAATTTGTAAGCTTGTTTCTGAGATTTGCAAATAGTCATTCCTCTCTATCTATTGTCAATACTTCAGACAAGTTTCCTTCTAACAATTCACTTCCTTGGCTGATTTTTAAATCTAGTAGCCAGCCACCAAATCTAGTAGTATGAATGATCACACCAATTTCCTATTAGTTCTTTGGTTACATACACAACAGGGAATACATGTCCTTCTAAAGTATTTTGGGAGAGGAAATAAAGACGATACCTATTGTATTAGCTGGAATATATGATACATCTCCGGAGAAATAAATGTATTGTAAGTAATTAGGTTTCTGGCTCCTATCTGCTCATGATTCAGATGTGCCTTAAAGAGCGAAGTATAAATACAAGATATACTTTGTTGAAATGATGTATACAGGGCAGTCAGCTGTATGCATCACTCATTAATTATAAGGATAAGTTATTATGTGGCTTGACTAGTTCACTTTTTTGTTTCTAGAAGCATTTTAAAACACAAAAATTATACATTTGAAAAATATATCATTTTTCAAAAGGAGAAAGTAACAATTTTTCTTACAAATTAACTAATATAATTGCAAATGAGTCTCAAAATCTATTAGAAAATGTATAAATAAATAATAAATAAATAAATAGCTAGATAGATAAATAAATAAATAAATATCCCAAAACAGCATAACACACCATTCTAAGCAGCATCTGTGGCTTCGATTGCACTTTTGGAGACTGCAAAGATTCTAATGTCACATAAATAT
>NW_011888791.1:10204120-10239073 GCF_000151845.1 Pteropus vampyrus | reverse complement strand
TATATTCCTGGCTAGAAGGTAGGTACTGCTGCACATAGTTACACTATAGTTTGTGGTATTTTACATTTTTCGCAGAATGCTTGACTTAAAAGCAGGTTTCTGTTACTAGCAAAAAAGGCAAAAATATATGTTAGGAGGTCACAGACATTCTCTGCCACCCACATCCTCTCCTATATTACTACTGAATTAATTGTCTTTTCTATTAAATTTTATGTACTCCCAGTTACCCATATTGCAAATATTAGTCCAAGTATATCATTTGTCTATTAACTTTGTTTATGAAATATTTTGCTGCATAAAAGTTTTAATTTTTATTTAGTCAAATACATTCTTTTCCTCTAAGTTTTCTGTGATGGTTAGGAACTCTTTCCAAATTATTGAATGCACATGATTACATGCCGTTTTTCTAGGACTGTTATGGCTTTATTCTGCTATTTAAGCATTTAACCAACTTGTACATACTTTTATAAATAATGTGGTTAAGGGTCTAAATTATCTTTTTTGTTAATGGGTATCACGTATGTTACCATTATTGATTAAAATGCTGAAATTTGTCATCCTTTCTCACTGAATTAAAATACCACCCTTGCCACTTATTCTATTTTCATATATATTGAAATCAACTACTGGACTTCCTCTTCTTACCTATTTCCTATTCTTTTGAAGTAATACTCATTTGAAGTAATAATTTTCAGGGGTTGGCAATACACTGAAGATGCAAAATTGAGCCACTCCTTGTTTTTGTAAATTAAATTTTATTGGAACATGATCATGTCCATTCATTTGCATATCATCTATGGCTGCTTTTTGTGTTACATTATAAGAGTAGTTATAATAGAGACTGTACTGCCATGAAACTTAAAACATAATTCTCTATCCCTCTACAGAAAAGTTTGCTGCTGTCTCTTGAATGACTAATTGGTTGACTCTTCACTGAATTTATAGGTATTAAAAAACTAAACATATGCTGATGTTTAAATATTGCATGGGTTAACTGTTTTGAACAATGAATAAGATGACATAAAATACCAATACAAATTATAGAGTTAAAAATTATCAAAACCAATTTTTGATATTAAAAAATCCTGTCAATTAAGTACAGAATTAGATGATAAAGCATTACATATTAGTACTTGTTTTTACTATTAATAAAGTTGTCACTTTGGGATAAACATCACTAATAGGGATCATATGCATTACATTTTAAATAATTTTGTTATTTTTATTACAGGAGACTTTAAACATATATTTTATAAAATAGAAAGAACTGTATAATAAGCCCCCAAATGCATGTTACCCACCCTCAATAATTATCACCAAAATGTCTAATCTTACTTCAGTCATTTTCCACATCTCTTTCTACTACCTCAAATTATTTGAAAACAAACATTAACATCATATCATTTCATCTGGAAATGTGTATGTATTGTTAAAGGCTAAGGGCTTTTTGTTTTAACAAATCATATTATCATTATCACACCTGAAAAATAACATTATTCTCTTTATATAATGGAATATCTAATCAATATTCGAATATCTATATTTGCTTTATAAGGTTCTTGTTCTGATTGGGTTCTTCTAATCGATGTTTTATTGATCATTATTGAAATTTATTATTTCATTAGGATTTATAAAGTGATGATATTCTAGGTTTATCATTCTTTATCTATTAGCTGAAAATCTTCTAGAAAGTAAAGCTTTCTCTCATCAACTATCTTTTACACTTAGTTATAATTCCTGTAGAGGAAAAGCAGGATAGATGCTTGAATCTTTTCCTTTATTTACAAGTTTTGAAAATATTTCATTTTCCTGGCAACCTCAAAACCTAAGCAGTGTATTTTCTACTGGTTTAATTGATTGCTTATTGAGTACCGCTATGCTTAAGTTACTCCAGATTTGGTTAATAAAACCTCCTATAGTTGCTTCTTAAGTCCTTTTAATTAGACTCTGTTGCTTCTTAAGTCCTTTTAATTAGACTTCATTGTTTTTCTGTCAAACAAAATGATCCAGATTCCACTTGGATATTTTTAGAACCAGACCTGGAATCCATTGTGTTTCTGAGGACAAGAATTAGAAATCATTTTTCATTTTTCACATTGTTTCATATATCTTTTGATAAGAAGATACTTCATACATTGAATTTACCATTTATGAATTTTACTTTTCCTATTTAACTTTAAATAGTTCCCAAAATCTGTAAAAATAAAAAAGTTTTATGCTTATTGAAGATCTCACCAGTCTTTTTAAAGTGTTAACTATGGTGTTGAATTTTTTTTTTTTTTTTGTATGTGAAAAATGTCACAGTATGCCATCCATCTTTATTTACTTTGTACTTGTTCGGTATTTAATTATCGTGTTAGGAATGTGTATCCACAAAATCCAAATAATATAATGGAAACTTTAAAGGAGAATATAAGCTTATTTTAGCTTTGTTTTAGAAATATTAAAAAGATTTGTCTCATTTTGTCTAAATGTAAAAAGGTAAGATTTACCCCAATATAAAGATGTAAAAGAAAATATAATATATTCTAACCTTATTAATAAATGACTTTATTGCTAGATGCAAACATACCTAAAGAAACAAACAACAACCAAAAGAACAAGAATGAGACAAAACAAACCAATCATAATATTGAAAGCCAAAGTCTGAGTTCAGATTTCTCCTTCTGGGAACAGATTAATTGAGAGAATACATAGGTTTTGTTTTTAAAAAAATAATACATTGCATAATTTACAACTATTAAAGGTTGTAGGTCAGGATTGTTTTTTGCAAATAATTTTTTAAAGCAATGATATAAACACATTAGTTGAGTAATTTCTGTGCCACAATTTGAAATTACATGGAAGTATCAGTACAGTACATTAGTGCTGACATTAGTATGAAATTATTCCTGATCCTGACCAATAAGCTTAGCTCGCAAACATTTTGAAAGAACTTCAAACTAATGAAGTTGTATTAATGGCATATTTCTGAATAATGGGTTATGAAAATTACCTTAGAGACAAATCTTAGACAGCATTTACTATAAATTTTCTGAATCTCTTTTGAAATAGCTAATGTGGTTATATTCTGTTAAATATGTACACAGTGGGTTTCCTTAGGCAAATGTGCTTAGAGTAACAACACTGTTTTATGAAAGTAATGGTAGTTCACTTTGTTATAACTATCAAGAAATGAGTACAACATAAAATGCATTTTTTGACTTTTACATTTGTCTAATGATCTATAATTTAATGACTGAAAATTTCTTAATTCTGAAAATTACTCAAAAATAACAATTTGGAAATATATATTTAAATTTTGTTCATGAGTCTCTCTCTGTCAGAAAAGAAAACCAGATAGTCTGAAAAAATATCTTAGTGTAAACAAGAAAAAAAGCTGGTTAAATATCACAGAACTTGGAAGCAGCTAATGGATATTGACTGAAATAACAACAACAAAAATGATGGGAAAATAGGAACCTAGAGAGAGGTAAGCAACTTATAAACTTGTTAGTTGCTTTTGGGGAGATTTTGAGGTTCCATTTTTTGGATGGGTACATATGGTGCAGGGGAAAAGAGACAAAGCCAGAACATATATAGGATATGGTGACTCATAGGAGATGCCTATTTAAAGCCAAAGTCTAGACAGTGACATGCTTAGTGAATAAGAGAAGTAAGAAAAGAGTCTCTACACAGAGGGCAAAAAATACACTTTTCTGCCTTGAATTTAGCCCTGAGATTATGGGAGGTGTATAGACTGATAGTTTCCTGAGACTTCAAAACCTCAAGCTGAAATATGGATTAGATTTGTGACCTGAATTTATTCCACTTTTGGTTCTAAGAAATCTTAAACTGTAAATTATTTTTTAATTAGTTCCTGATTGTTAGTGCTTACAGAAGATGGCCAGAAGTAATTGTAGTTTCCAACTAACAAAACCCTCTATAAATAAAGGATTTAAGTAATTTTACAGATAAGATTTTATTAACATAAACTCACATCAGAAAATGTTTGACAATAAAAATGCACTGTAATGAGACAATAAGATCAAGCAGAAGAAATGGAAAACAAAATCTGACTCAATGTTTTCAGATTTTACAATGATGTCAGGAGCAGAAAACCAGTATATATGTGAGTGTGCGTGTGCATGTGTGTGAATCAAAAGAATTCTTGGGAATAGGAAACTATAAAAGGTGGCCAGACGAATTTAAAAATAACCAAATGAAACTTCAGGGAATGAAAAATAGTGTTGAAATTAATAATCCAATCAACATCAGATTAGACACAATAAAAGAGAGAATTGGTGAAGTTGAAGGGAGAACTGAAGAAATTACACAAAAGACAATGGAAGTACAGATGTGGAAGATGAAAGAAATATTGAGTCATGAAGGATAGGTTGAGAGACTATAAGTCAAAGCAATCCTATTATCTATAAACTAGGCATAGCTCTCTATTTTTCGTATATCATCTAATGTCTTTCAAGAAAGGATTAAAAATTTCTCCAAGGATTATAATTTTCTCCATTTTTTTAATTTTGTTAGTTTTATTCCTAGATACCTTTTCTAAAACTGATCTGTAGATTAAATATTATTCTAAAAATTAAAGTTTTTTTATGAAACTTGACATTTATAAAATATAGAACAGAAAAGATCAAAAAGAGCCAAGACATATTTAAATAACAAATAAGTTAGAGTTTGGCCAAATCAAATAGCAACAATTCTCATATAACTTTAGTAATTAAGACAATGTGACATTAGAACTGAGTTAGTTAAGAAAGAATCCAATGAAAAAGAAGAGAGATCTATAAATAAGTTCCCATAATTATGAAAACTACATATGATAGGGGTGTATTTTCAAGTCAGTGGAGGAAAGGATGAATTATTTATAATGCTTTGGAAACAATTGATTATCGATTTGAAAATATTTGAAATTTGTGATTACAGTGATCTCAAATCAATTCCAGTTGGATAAAGATTTGTGTGCAAAAATAATTTTTAAAATGTTTGAAGTAATGGCAGAATTTTTACAATATATAGGAAAATATTTAGGCAACACTAATAATAAACAATAAAAACAGTGTAAACCATATCAAACAATATTGAGAAATTTGACTTATAAAATTGAAATTTTTTAATCTAAACCTTCCATAACGTACAAAGATAAGCCATAAACTTGTCTTCATTAACAATTTGCCATTAACATAAATTTGAAGATATGTGTAATACATACAACTGACAAATGATTAGTATTGATAATATGTAAAAATCTCCAAACAAACTAAAATCTCCAGAGTTACCCTGTAAAATGGGCAAAAGATATAAATAGATATTTCCCAAGAGAGAAAATAAGAATGGTTAATAAATCTATGAAAGTACATTCAATATTACTGGTATTCAAGGAAATACAAATGAAAAACAAAATGATAATACCATTTCAAACCTGTATTGGCAAACTTCAAAACATCCATAAATCAAGTTGTTGGAGTATACAGAACAAAATTTATAATTTTGACTGGTTGAGGGGTAAATTGGTACAATCTCTTTGGGAAACAATTTGCCATTACCTTGCAAATTTAAATATATCCATACCTTATAATCTGATAATTTAATCTATAGGAATATAATTGCAGAGAGCTCTTAATGTGGGTGGGGAGACAAGAGAATTCATGGCTACATTTCTTGAAATAGCAAAAACTTAGAAAGAATTCAAGTATTGACTGATGGAACAACAAATATGTAAACTGAAGTATTTATATAAGGAAATACTATTTAACAGTGAAATCAACTATAATTAAATGAATAAACATGCAAAATTGATATAGTAGAAATGGAAAACATAAAACTCAAGAACATGGTTATTCTGTGGTTGGGATATTAAATGGGGAGGAACAGGGCCTTGAGAGTCATTATTATCATTCTCTTTAGATAGTATATATATAAGCTCTTGTTTCTCTTTCTTTTTTGTGACCCACCTATTTGGTTATGCCGCTCCTTGAGATTTATATTAAATCATGAACTTTACCAGGACAACATTAATATATTATTAGTTTACCTGCAAAGCCAAGAACATATTTGACACGTGATTATCATACAAAAATTGTTGCTGAAATAATGTCTATTATTTTTAAACTATTTCTACTTAACAGTTTCAGATTAAATTTCTTCCCTTACCATAGTGAATTATTGGTGTTTTACTCTAATAAAAATTTAATTTAGATTGGATGGACTTTTATTAATTTTTAATATGAAGAGATCGGTGATATTTTAGATTTTTTGGGTCCAATATACTAAATATCATCATGGTTTTCCAAACATTTCACTTCAACAGTACTTCAATCTTGAAGAGTCCTCATATGTTCTTCAAACTTCTCAAAATATAGGAGATTAATGTGGTTGTATGAAATATTGGTGGGGAAAGATAGAGTCTGACAGCTTTCCAGGATCCTCATACTTGTGAGTAACGTATCTATGAAGTGAAGGACAATGTATATTAAAGAATATAATGAAATGGATAGAATGAAAAATAAATAAGAGAAAACATTCCCCAAATCTAGTGTCTCCTCAAACAAATGGATCTTTATGAGCATTCTATAATGGTTTGCTTACAAATCAAAGAGGAATTTTTCTAAGACCAGATCTTTGACATTTAAAATTTTTTCTTCTTGTGTCCTTCCTCTGTATTGAGTCATCAGAACATTCTGTTCTGATCCAATCATGTGGAATGTTTAATTGCCTTTATCTTGGGTTTTAAATTAGGATTATAATGCAAGAATCAGTCAAGCACTACCTCTCTGGTCTTTATTTACGTCTTCCTTTAACAAAAGCACCTCACATCATGTCTCACATTTGGTTTTAATTGCAGGTGGAGACTGTTCTTTCAGAAACAAATGTTTATAATTCTCCCTGATTTCTCTCTTTTTTTTCCCTAACTTTTCTCCTTCAAGTCTTAGTTCTCAATGAAATCTTTGTTCTTATAAAAAATTTTTTGCCAAGTTTTATTTTCTCCTTCATTTTTTCAAACTTTATTTTTTATTAAACCAATTTATTTCCTAAATCATATCCTCTTTTACTTTATATTTATTGCTCTAGAAAGAAAACACAATCTCATGATATCAGTGATCATTTTCTTAAACTTCTCTGATACTATTTCTTAAACTGATAGGTTAGTATTTTAAGGTGTCTGCATCTGTGGATAAAAAATGGTGATGATAATAATTAATAGTTCTTGGCATTGTAGTTTTCCTCCCTATTCCACATCCATTTTCCATTATACTCTATATGGTCATCCTAAGCTAAACACATTTGATTTTTCTATCCTGCATTGATATGTTCAGGAATGGCACATACTAGCCTTAGATGGATCAATGAATGTTAAAGACTGATTTGCTGGGCACATTTGGGACAGAATATTCTTGTACATAAGAGGAAACTATTAAAATTATATTTTTTTCTTTCTCTTACCAAGTGTGAACCCAAAAACATATAGCTTTAAATGCACTGGCATCTACATGATGCAAGGGACCAGCTTTAGAGTAAAACTAACAGTGTACTCTTGAGGAGATTTAGAAAACTTGGGTCTGTGATAACACCCCTGAGCCTCTGAACTTTGCTGAAGCTCATCTTCACCATAGCTTCCTCTTATATCAACTAATATTTTTTCTTAATCTTTTAAGCCAGTTTAAGTTGAATTTTCCATTACTTGCAGTCAGATCTATGCCAAGGGTTACATTATACTTCATTAAGTGTCTATTTTGTGTCAAATACTGAGGTTGACATTTTACATATTTTATAACTCTAATAGGCATTGCTTAAAAGCAGGTTCTCTCAACCTCAGCAGCACTGATTTGGGGGCCAGATGATTCTTTGTTGTAGGAGACTCTCCTAGCACTGTAAGACATTTAGCAACATCCCTGGCTTTTTCCTGCTAGATGCCGGTAACACTTACTAGTTGTAATAATTAAAAATGTCTCGATATTTCTGAATATCTTCTGTGAGACAAATTATATTCAGTTGAGAAAAATTATGTTAAAGGAAAACATATTTATCTTATTTATACACGAAGAAACCAGGGTCAAAAAAATTTTAAGTGAATGGAACAATGATTTCAAAACTAGAATATGCATACACCAAGATTTGGACCCAAGTCTTTGTAATTCCCAAGCTTCAACACTTTAATTTCAATACTTAATGCAAAAGAAGTACAGTTACTGCATATATACCAATTGGAAGATAATTTATTCCAATATGCAGTGATGGTGGTTATTATTCGGGTTAGTATTTTGGTACATGATACCAAGGTGTTAAAAGCATAATGCTCAACAGGGTGCACTACAAAGGAACTACTAATGTTCCACAGTGAGCTGTGTTGTCCTTCTAGTCACATTAATCTTTGAAAGTCTCTCACCTTCTTCAATTACTGTTTGTCAGCACTGAGCTGATCAAGAAGGGAAGGTTTTGGTGGTGAGACACCCAGTT
Organism: Pteropus vampyrus; assembly: GCF_000151845.1. Classification (NCBI taxonomy): domain Eukaryota; kingdom Metazoa; phylum Chordata; class Mammalia; order Chiroptera; family Pteropodidae; genus Pteropus; species Pteropus vampyrus. The sequence goes on along the minus strand of NW_011888791.1, from coordinate 10,230,619 downwards.
GGAAGAATGCACAAGTGGCCGAAATGAGAATGGAATGGTAGGCACCAACTTTATTGTAGGGAGCGTGCTTCTGCTGCTCTTCTGCTCCCCTTTTCTGTGCTCCCCTTCTGCTCCCCAGGGGACCGCATGGCTCTACACATATCAGAGTACAATAGTAGCATTCAGCCACACATGCATGATACAATAAGCTGAAGTATGTTTACATATTTTAGACACAGGCAACCCACTACACTAATGTAACATTCTAAATCCAGGGTCCCATTCCTAGCCGTTAGCCTGGATCAAAGCCAGACCTAGTGCCAGCCAGGCCTGGGACTCACACTGTTAAATGATATAAATGTTTTTCAGGCTCTTTTACTTATAATAACTATGTAATATCAGAGATTAAATGGCCAGTCCAATATAATTTTCCAGTTCCTCATTTTCAGTTAAGTTTAATTTTCTCCTCTCCTATAACTCACTCTTCTATCAGACTAGAAGCTGCAGTAAGGCAGAGTGGGAATTGTGTTCAGCTTTTTCTTCTTTCCTGCTTCTCTTTCTCCTCTTCTTCTACTCACTATTTCCTGGTTCTAGTGTGAGGCTAGAGTTTGGAAAGAGAAGAGACTTGAAGATGAGGAACAATTTTACTTGCTTGGTTCTGATGTTCCCTGATGTCCATGCTTTCTGGGATTGGTGGATGTTCTAAGCTGACTTTTCTTGTGAGGTTCTTTGGATGCTAATCAAACATATTGATGTCTCTCATTATTATAGAGACACTACATTTTCTCTGGGTTGCCATGCATGAGTTCAGCCCCCAGACATTACCTATATTTAGATAAAGTAAAATAAATTCAGTCTCATTTGCTACCAAGGGTTTTACATCTGATCAACTGAAATAGGTACTTTTGACTCATCATTGGTGGAAGTATAACCCTCTCTACATTGTATGTCTCTAGCCAAAATGCTGGCCAAATAACCCTTACCTTTCGCATTTTCCTAGCTTGGTCCAGTATCGGTCTCAACTTTCCCTATAACCTTTAAGAGACACAGGTCATCTCCTAGGAGCAGTCATTCTGATGATACAGTAAGAGAGAATCACATCCCTTCTCTCTTGTATGAGATATAAGGAGGGAAAATCCTGCAACATTCTTGAGTTTTTCCAAAAACAAAAGCCTCTGCCGTTTCTTTGTCTCAAACTTCTTACTTACCCTGGAAGGCTATGATAGGCCAAAAGTCACTAAGTGGGTTTAGATCAATAATACCACAAGTCCTGCATTCATGGTCTGGAATATGGGGATTCTTGTCACTTTTGTGTTCTCAGGTTTTGTGATCTCTCCTGAAACTGAGACAGAAAGTGTCAACTTTTAGTATCTTATTAGGCATAGATAAAATGTAAACACATTACAATGCATATAGTGAAAAATAATTGGATTTATATTATATTAAGAGAGCTGGCTACGGTCTTGCATCTGTCTCTTGTTAACTCGGTCAACTTGGAGAAGTTACTTGGCCTTTTTAAGCCTCAGCTTGCTCATCTGTCAGAAGCAAACATCATAACTACTTTATTGGGCTTAAATGCCTGACAAATAGTAGGTTTACAATAAGATGGTTATGGGATGTGATTCTAGAATATATACTTCTCTGTTTTGCAATTTTAAGTATCACTAGTCTAAGTGACCATTGAGCTTATTGAAATTAATTAACCGTATCATAAATGTTGAGTTGCGTATCTGTCCTTTGATTTGTTTGAAATGGATTAGAAAGGGCAGAGAGATATGTCTTTTTCTGAAAAGAAGCAAAATGATAGTAGTTGTAATAATTTTAAACCTATATTTTACATGTACTTACCTATATTGTACATTTTAAAAAGTATACATAAAATGCTTAATTTCTGGAATTCAAATAGCTTGTTATTTATTGTGCCACAACTGTATGGGAAGAGTGGCTTTGTCAAGAGAAGCAGACATTATAGTTGATTTCCTAAAATGCATCTGTGCTCTTTCTGACTGCATAGCCATTTAGGTGATTGTCCCAAACTCTACATCCTAGGCCCGATTCATCTAAGCCAGTCATAGTGATCCCACCTGTCTTGTTAGCAAAAGTTTCAGAAACCTATCTTTGAGCATGTTACAGATTGATAATGCACTACTACTTTAAAAATGAACATGTGATGTATGTTGAGCCATTAAAACTTATGGAAGGGTACTTTTCATAATTAGAGAGAGGCTCTTGCTGCTTCTCTCAGCAGGCAGAACTGAGGAAGCAAGTCTGCCATCCACAGAAGGAAGCAGCCTTAGGATGAAACTGAAAGTGGACTACAGGGTGTTGGACTAAGGAAAGTGAGGGTCTTCAATGACTTTCCTGAACTGCCTTTCTTTTGAACTTCCAGAATTATGAACTAGTAGAATCTTTTGCATTTAATCATCATATAAAAAGCAAAAAGAAGACCATCTCTAGGAATGAATTCTTTTCATTGTTTTTAATTTTTAATTTTTATTTTATATTAGTTTTAGGTATACAATACCTTGGTTAAACATTTACATAACTTATGAAGTAATCTCCCTGATTACTCTAGCACCTATCTGACTCTACAAATAGCTATTACAATATTATTGACTATATTTCCTATGCTGTACTCTATGTCCCTGTGACTATTTTGTAACTAATAATTCATACTTCTTCATCCCTTCACCTTTTTCACCCAGCTCCTAACCCCCTTCTCCTCTGACAATTATCAGATTGTCCTCTGTATCTATGAATCTGTTTTTGTTTAGTTTGCTCTTTTCGTTCCTTAGCTTCTGTATATAAGTGAAATTATATGGTATTTATCTCTCTCTGTCTGACTTATTTCACTCAGAATAATACCCTCTAGGTCCATCCATATTGCTGCAAGTGGTAGGATTTTATTTCTTTCTATACCTGAGTAATATTCCATTGTATATATGTACCATAACTTCTTTATAGAATTGTCTACTGATGGGCATTTAGTTACTTTCATACCTTGGCTATTGTGAGTAGCACTGCCATGAATACAGGGGGGCATAGATCCTTAAGAATTAGTGTTTTGGTTTTCTTTGCATGAATACCTAGAAGTTCAATCGCTGGCTCTAAAGGTAGTTCTATTTTTAATTTTTTGAGAACCTCCAAATTCTTTTCCATCATGGCTGTACCATTTTGCAATCCCATCAACAATGCATGAGGTATCCCTTTCTCCACATCCTCGTTAATCCTTGTTTTTTGATTTATTGATGGTAGCCATTCTGACAGGTGTGAGGTGACATCTCATTGTGGTTTTAATTTGCATTTCCTTGATGATTAATGACTTTGATCATCTTTTCATATGTCTAATAGCCATCTGTATTTCCTCTTTGGAGAAATACCTATTCAGGTTTTCTGCACATTTTTTAATCAAATTGTTTTTTTTTTTTTTTTTTGATGTTGACTTGTATGAGATTCAGTGCACTTGCTATCAAAATACCAATGACTTTTTTAGAGAACTAGAACAAATAATTTAAAAATGTATATGGAACCATAAAAGATCCCAAATATCCATGATGATCTTGAGAAAGAAGAACAAAGTTGAAGGTATCACACTATTTGTTATCAAACTATATGACAAGGCTATGGTAATCAAAACCACATGGTATTGGCATAAAAACAGACGCATTGATGAATGGAACAGAATAGAGAACCCAGAAATAAATCTACATCTATATGATCATTCAATCTATGATAAAGGAAGCAAGAATATACAATGGGATAAAGATGTTGTCTTCAACAAATGGTGTTGGGAAAACTGGATGGATACATGCAAAAAAAGGATACCACTTTCTTATGCCATATACAAGAATACACTCAAAATGGATTAAAGACTTAAATGTAAGATCCTAAACCATAAAAATTCTAGAAGAAAACAGACAGGAAACTCTCTGATATTGCTATTAGTAATTTTTTTTTTCTGATATATATCCTCAGGCAAGGGAAACAAAAGAAAAAATAAACAAATGGAACTACATCAAAATAAAAAGTTTTTTGCACAGCAAAGGAAATCATTAACAAAATGAAAAGAAAACCTACTAAATGGGAAAAAGATTTTGCCTGTGATATATTAATAAGGGTTAATATCCACAATTTATAAAGAACTCATTGTTTTCTTTTTATTTTGACTTCGAGCAAATCATTTAAAAGGGGCTTATGTATTTATTGAAATATGTTATCTTATTTGTTCTATTTAAGCCTTTCCATTTCAGTGAAGTAGTAGAATTTTAGTGAGTGTTTTACTACTTTAAGCTAACTTTTTAAATGTATGATTTAAAAAATATGAAAATACTCAATACCCCAAGACTCTAGCATTCTTTTGTAGTCATATTGTGTGGTATTTTTATATCTATTATACTTATGTATGCTTTAAGAAATTACTGTTGAAATTATTCTATTATTATAAGAGCTATTATACCAAGCCACCCACATACAACCTTTATTCTTTATTGCTGTTTTAATCATGGCACCATTTAACTCAGTAATCTTAGAACCTTCAGTTTACTTCTAATGCAACTTTATTATATTCCCTTATATTCTCTTTAATCACACTCTTTCCTTTTTGAAAAGCTAAATACTGTTTAAATCATTTTACCTTTTTCATCTTTTAAAATGTTATTATGTATTCTATTACATATATATAAATAATGGAAGAGAATATACATATATAATATATTTAAAATGCATATATATTGAATATTGGAATAGAAGGCAAAAGACAAATAAAACAAAAGTAAATAAACAAACCAAAACCTTTCTTTAAGGTTTTTAATAAAATTCAACATAAAAAAAATGGCAGATTTCTGCTTGAGGACATTATACTAAGTGAAATAAGCTAGTCACTGAAGATGATCACATACTGTGTGATTTCATGTATGCAATGTCTCTAAAATAGTCAAACTCGTAGAAGAAAAGAATAAAATTCTTTTGCCAGGGGCTGGGGGAATGGAAAACAGAGTATAAATTTTCAGCGAGGCAAGATGAAGCTTTAGAGATCTACTCTACAACATTGTGCCTATAAACAACAATACTGTATTGTGCACTTAAAAATGTGTTTAGAGGACAGATCTCATAATAAGTGTTCCTACCACAATACAACAAAAGAAAATCTAATGACAACTCTGTTAAAAGAAAAAAGTATGTCTTACTCGAATGATTTTAAAACATTGAAAAGAGTACCTAATTTGTCACATTTAGCAAGATTAAAATAGCCTTTAAGTTCGGAGCATACGTCTTTTGAGGCCACCAAATTACAAACTAAAAATCTTTGAAACAGATTAAGACATTTATATTTCAATTAGCTAGCACCTTTAACTAAATTTTATTCTAATATGCTACACTGAAGGCATTTGGGCTTTAAGAATAATGTTCATAAGCTCTCATGAATTGCCATACTGATTAAAAGTACCAGCACATATTAAATTACAGTATGTTTAAGTAGCAAAATGCTAATATAATCAGTTTTTTTCTTTTATCCCTGTGCAACATGATAAATATGTATGCTTACTTTTTATAGAACAATGTAAAGTTGTTCTTTCTATTGCTGAAAGTAGATATAATCTAAGTAAACATGGTTAAGAAATTTAAGATTGTAAGCATATTTTCAGGAGTCTGTTGTCATTAATATACAATATAACATGTAATAAAGGAAACATAGGAATTTATTGTATATGATAGTTATTTTTATCTTTATACATGATCTTTTTACCTACTATATTATCACATCAGTTCTTAATTTATCTTCTTCTCACAGCCAAAATAAAAACCTTATTTATTTTCCCTACTCTGAATTTTTTACATCTTAGTAATCAGTTTTAGTATCTTCCAAAGACCTTATAAATTTTCTAGCACCATATTCCTATATTTTTTCCTGCATTTTGTCAGGTTATCTTTTTTTAGCAGTCCTGAATGGTTACTTTTATTGATCTTATTAATGTGGAAAACCACTAGAACAGTTTGCCTTGAGGCTTTATCCTTTTTCTTTCTAATTTCTTAGTAGATAGTACTTTAGTACTAGTAATGAATTTATCAGTAGTTATGGTATTTTAATGAGCACTTATATGTTGGCTATAAAATCTTACATTCATTTTCTCATTTAAGTTTTATGACCATTTGAACAAGGTGCCTAGAATTAGTATTCACATTTTAGGGATGAAAAACTGAAAGTTTAAAGAAGTTAACATCTTCCCCAGGTGATATCGCTATTAAGAGGTAGAGTCAAGATAAAAAGCTGGGGCTATCTGACTTTGGAACCTGATGTATTAACTCATATTTTCTGGATCCCATTTGCTTGCATAGCTTCACTTGTTGTTTTGAAGACAGTTGACATTTGACTGCATCTTGATTTACAAGTTTCATTCTTACATATCATATGGCAGTTAGGTCAGGCCTAGTGAGATATCTTCCTGTCTCTTTTCACCCTTACTAGATATTTTTGACTACCTGACACATGAATTAGTCAGCTGTCTCAAAATGAAAACCCAGAAGTCATCCTTAACTCTTCGGTTGCTGTGCTATACTTATAGAAGCAAAATATATTTTTTAAATTTATACCTCTCTTATGTTCAACCCAATCTATTTGCAGGTGTTGGTAAATATTAGCCAGGATTACTATAACTTGTCACATCCACGCAATTATTTCAGAGAGTTTACGGTCAAATAATAATTCTCAGTTTTCATGGAACCATATTGTTTTACTTTTAAAAATCTTTTAAGATCTTCCAGGAAATGTAGATCTACTTCATAGAACATCTAGTCCCTCCAGACACACACTTTTCTTTTCTGGAATAACCACTGTTTACTATTAATGCCTTGGTTTTATAGATATTTTTTTGCTTTCTCTTACATCGGGCTAAAAAACATGTTGGAAATGTTCAAATATTATTGTTAACCTCTTATCTTCTAAATAGAAATTATGATGTAAGCAGTTGAATTTTTATGCTATTTATTTGGTAGTGTTTTTATCTAGTTATTTTAAAAAAAAAACTCATACTCATAAAAATCCAATCATGCAGTATCAAATACAATTGATTATCATAATACATTAATTAGATAAAATGGGATACATTACTTAAATAGCTTAGCTTGCTATCGGGTATAGGAACAGCCCTATTTGGAGCTCAGATGTAGGATACATAGTCTTTGCTCCCCTCACTCATCATCTTCAATATCTGTGCCTCTAATTATGGCTATTTATAAATCTGATTATTGAAAGAAATTCATGAAACGTTCACCAGTTCTTGTCTTTCCAATAAAGTACCTTTATTATTCCTTCCCAATTCTTGCCAATCAAAACTCCTCTTTCCTAAGTCACAGTTTAATCTTTGTTAAATAAGAAACATACTATGTAAAATGTGACTCTTGCTATTGTGCATTAGAGCAAGTAACACACATGCATCCTTTCAGGAACAATCTAGAAATAATAACTAGAATATCTGTAATTCATGAAGTTCCATTGGGGCTTTATGATGTTTAAATTAAAGCTTGATGTGCCGCTATAATGGTATATGAACCAAAAAAAAAAAAAAAAAAGAAAAAATATATGAACCATAGTCTACTTTACTCAGTCATACCTAAATAAAAGTTTATTTATTTTTCCCACTCTTTTGACTTTTTAATGGTCATTGTAGGAATGAATCAGTTACTTACTTTTCAAAGGTTCATTAGATTTTGATATAAAACGTTCTTCTCTATCTAATATTCTATTAACTTTTCTCCTTTACATGAGATTCAGAAATATGAGATGCAGCATGCATTATAGCTAAACTATTAAACTTCATGAATAAGATTATATAGTAGTTTAGGTGATATTTAATAGATAGTTGATGGATTTTCAGTAAAAAGACTAAGTCAACATGTTTGCCAGAGTAATATACGAATATAGTAGTAATATGGAAAAATAAAAGGTTGTAAATAAAAGGTTGCATATATAGATTAATGATTAATATTTTTTATATACAATTGTTTATTTGGATTTCAGTCTCTTTACCAGTCTTTTTCCATGTTTTACCCCAAACTTGAATCTTGTTCCAGAACAGGGTCATAATATTTTGATATTATATGAAACTTATGAGTATGTGATTACTGAGTGCTCACACACAGGTAAAGCACTTCCAATTGAAAATGGAACCTCCACTGGCCTTTCTTTCACAGTGACAAAACTTAATATTATTTGATGCTAATGACCTTACACATGCCTGCAGGAATAGAATCTTAATACTGGAAATTAATTTAAATGTCATTTTAAAGTTAAAATGGTAAACTGCTTATTGATAATGGCTTATGTTAAATGACATTTAATATTGAGGTAAGTGCTTTATAAATTTCAAATCAGTAACTGAGATAAACCAGCCAAAGTTAAACAGTGTGGTATAGTGAGAAAGGAAGGAAGGAAGGAAGGAAGGAAGGAAGGAAGGAAGGAAGGAAGGAAGGAAGGAAGGAAGAGACAAAACAAATTAAAAACAACAAAAATTTAAAAAATATTCAGACTTTGAGTCTGAAAGTATGGATCTTAGTACTGGCAATATATGACTTTGAGCCAAAGTACTTTTCTTCTCTATATGCCTAAAATATTCCAACTGTGCAAATTGTGTGAGTGTTGGGAAGTAGAGGTGGAACGAGTAGGGGTGGCCAAATAATCTCAAGTGCAATTGCTCTCTCTCATACAGTGAGGCTAGTTGTGGATAGATGGAACTAAATTTGCTTCTAGGATAGTATGAAGATATTTACCATCTGGTGATATCAGGAATGGATACTGAAAATGGAAAGGAAGCCAAAAGAGAAAAATCAAAGAAAAAAAATCACCCTATTTACATCTTTGCTTAGGAGCTGATTATTAAATGATATCTTAGGTTCCAAACCTAGCTTTATTTTTCAAGATCTCTGTGTTAAGAAATACTCAGACCTTTTTGCAGAGTATTTTGGAATGAGTTTCTTGTAGCACTTAGTAGATTTATGGAGAATATGACAAGTCTATTGGAAGAAAACATTCAAAATTTATTTTGGCATTTTCTGCAATTTTTTCCGTGATCTGTTTCCCAAGAAACCACTTTTGTTTCACCTTAAATTCTTCTTTAAGAATTTCTTCTAGCTTTAATAACACAAAATTACACTGGAAAATCCCTGAAGAGGTTTTGTTGTTGTTGTTGTTGTTGTTGTTGTTTTTCATTTCAGGTAAAGTATCTACTTTGATTCCATGACACTGCAGTAACATCGATCCATCTTCTTATTTTCAGGTCAGTCCTTGCTTAATGGGAAGATTCTGGTGATGATGTTGGCAGTATCATTCTGCTGTGTGTGGCTTTTACAAAATCTGACGGGCTGTACCTCACTTTGGGCGATCAGCCATTATTCACATTTATTGGATAAACTTACAGGGGCAGCAATTGCTAAGAGTACATGTAGACAAAATTAGTTGATGCTGTTTCTTTTTGAAGAAAACACAAATAAAATGGCTGTAACTACCTCTTTGAGAGTTCAGGCTAACAACTTAAAAAATATCTATATTCCAGAGGAAAATAAAAGACTGAATAGAATCACTCAGCAAAAAAGTCTAACAGTGTCTGAGCCTCATATACATAGATCATCTTAAATAACTCAAAGACTCTTAAAGAGGAAAAACATCTCCGTGTATCTCAAAAAACAACAAAAAAGTTCAACTATAAAAACAGAACAAATTGAAACCCATCCCCTATCTTTTAATAAGACAAGAGTAAAGAACATTGCATGATTCTTAAAATGTTTCCAAGTCCTTTGATTAACTCTTAAATTTTGATTGCAATTATGAATTATATTCTTTTTCTAGACTTCTAAATTTCTTAATTTTTCATCATAAGACAATTCATCAGGTTTATGGCATAAGGTTGGGAAAGTTTCCAAATTTTATAGCTACCTTCTATCTTGGAGCCAAAACATTTTATGAGTCTCTTGGTTCGAATGTTCTTACCACAGTTGAATGTCTGAGCATTTTAGATGAGAGACATTTTTATCACTTTGATAAAAATGGCAACTTTAATTTTAATGCCTCCATCAAAAATTGATGAAATATGTTGTTTTTGTAAGGTCTTTTAAAAAATGAATCTATCCATCAACAATTCTAAAGACCAATCCATTTTGGCTTAAAAACTCTCTTTCAGCTCAAAAATGAATGAACTATTTAGTCACACATGGCATCTTTTGAAAATGAATCTGAATTGCAATTAGAAATCCAGAATAAAGGTTTCCAACAGTAAGCTCATTTTTGCAATTAATTATTCAATCAAACTATCAAAAACTGTATCCTCGCCCTCATTTTTTAAAATAAGAGTTTATTGTTAAGTACAAAAAGAATATTAGTTTGAGTGAAAATACTTTTGTACTTTTAATAATATTTTACTTTTGTTAAATAATGCTTAAGCATCTCTTGATATCTTAAATAGTTTTATGGAAGAGATGATTTTTTAAATTGAAGTGATTTTTAAATTTTATTTTGCACTCCAGCTTTAAACTGAATAGTTCTAAGTTAAATGAGTTCTCTATGTATAATATTAATTTTAAAATATTTAGAAATGATTTTAGAGTATTAAATATTTTAAAACATCTACAGTTATTAGAGAAAATTTTAAGAGGAAATATTTTATTGTCTAATAAGTGAAGAATAATTTACCTAATGAGTTTTCTGGAAGAATTAGTACTTATTTTAACAGCTGAATTCAAAGTAGAAATAAATTATGTCCTAAATCATGAGAATCAATCTTCTTAATCAAATCTATAATCTTTTTTGTCCAAAATTCTATATTCTATCTCTGATATTTAAACATTATAATTTTTAAAGAAATTATACATCATCATTATTTATTATCATCATCATTATTTATTATCATATTATATGTATGAATAAAACCGTAGAAAACAATAGGCTTTTTAATTGACTTTCTTCTAATTTTATTTACCTTTTATTGCACAGATGTTTTGGAATGCTAATTAACTAATATTTAAAAATAAAATTCTTCACTACTTACCGCTACTTCAGCAAATTTTGAATATAATAACCATGTCTCGGTTCCTTCCAGTCCTTTTGTCATATTCAGGTTTACTTTTAGCAAAGTTTTCTAAATTTACAAATATTTTAATGACTTGAAAGCATGGAGTACTTTTCGGAAACCTGAGAATGGAATGATAGATAGATAATGAATAGACCATGCAAGAAGATGGGTAGGTAGACAAAAAAACAAGTGTCATAAATATTAAGTTTATAATCTGGGATCCTATAAATATGATTGACTAAGCATATTTAGGAGTTATGAAAGGCTTACCAGAGGAAATGCAGTTTGAGTATGGACTTAATGTGTAGTTACAATGTGTATTTTCTGATTTTAAACATTCTATTTTTATTATGTTAACACATACTGTATAATTTTTCTCATACATAACTACATACTAATCTAATCAACTCCATTTTTCAGAACTACTCTTTTGTTTTTAAACATTAGTTTTTTCTTATCCCGCAATTCACTATATACATATATGTCGAATGAGTATCTTTTTATGTGTATTTTTCATTAAGATAAATATTTCAATAAAGTATTATTTGGCAAAAAGGATGAGAATTTTTTAATAATAATTAGAAATTTCAAGGTTGCCTTTTTCTTCTCTGATTGTTGGTAATTTCTAATTTATATCTTTATACGTTAATTGAATAAAAGATCCTCATCTGGTTATTACATGAGTAGTACCTCATAGAGTGCCCTGTGCAAAATGAGTGTTTGGTATCTAGATATTAAATTTCAAAAATGAGAAGAAATTTTGTTTTTATATAGTCTAAGTCTAATATCATAAATATTTGATAATGCAAGAAATTAACTTGTTCAAGAACAACTGCAACCAAAAAGTGTGAGAGAACTGAGTCCAGGACCAAGGTCAGAGCACACACAGACTGCAGGTCTTTGTCATTCTACTTCCTTTTGCCATGATTGAAACTATCTAAACCCTCTCATATAAATTTAGGGGATCATATTTTTTCTATAAGTTTTCATCCAGTATGTGAAGTTCTTCTCCACTTTTTAAATTTTTCTCAAACTTACCATATTTAGTACCTTTCAAAGGTAAGCCCTCTCTTTGATTACTAGGCCTTTGTGCTAACTCTTCACTCATATGATCTCATTTAATTCTTATATAAAATATATAAGATGAGATAATTGGTACTTAGGTAGAATGACTTCCCCATAATCAAAAAGATAGTAAGTGATACAGTCAAAAATTCAAATGCCGTTCTTCATAGGACAATGCTTATACTGGTTTAGCTTCAGACAGGTCTCTACTAACTTCCACTTTTGCTCCTGCAACTATCCTACTCTAAAAATCTCATCTGTGTCCTGGACTATGGAAATCATCTCCTGTCTGTTTTTTTTTTCTTCCATATTTGCCATCATTAGCCAGATTAATTCTTTAAAAATGTAAGTTTGATCATGTAATCCATTCTTGATTTTTTTCCCTCACTGTTTCACTTAGATAGTGGAGCTAGTTCGGAAGATAAGGAGTTAGCTAGGCAAAAATGAGGTAAGGATACACGATATTGAGAAAGCAGGCTATGCAGAGGCCTCACATATCCAAAAGGTGAATTGGTTTGAGGATTTACAAATATAATTGGAGATTCTAATGTTGTCTTTGAAAGTACATTGTTTAGTATTCATGGAGCTTAGGGCATGAAGAATGGTGGAAGCCAGATGTTTATGGGCCTTGTGTGTCATACTAGAATTTTATATGTGACACATAATTTGCATTTTACAGAAATAATCCTTACAGTAGTGGCAAAATTAAAATATGGAGGATATGTTGTCTTGTGATAAGATAGGAGCATGGATGCCATTTATGAAGCTGTTGTATTAATGCAGGTGAGAGAGTGAGATACTGAATTACCATAAAGGTGATGAGGAATGAATGCAAACAAACTAGGATATTAAGGACATTGAATCAAGAAAACTTGACTGATTAGATGAGAAAATATTCATCCTAATTTTGAGTGTCCATTACCATTAAGTTATTGCAATAATGAAGACGTAGAGTTACTGATGCACGTCAGAAAACTAGCACATATTTTAATAAAATAACCTCAAAATGGTAACATTAATAGGAATTTATTCACATTTTGAAACTCCAACTTTTATTTCTATATTAAAATATATTTTCTGTTCAGATTATTCATTTTCGATATACTGAGATAAATTTAAACATATGTTGTCCTTAGCTCCAAATAAATGGAAAATGTAAACAAAAATGATTTACCAATTTGGTTCTTGTAGATTAAATTTCTATTTTATTTCTTATTGCTTACATCTTTTATAGTGTTGTCAATTCTCTTTATTGACATGATTTGGTTGAGATTTCTTGTGTGTGAGTAACTTTTTCTATCAATGTGAAAAAAACGGATCTGAGTGAAAAGAGACTTATGTGAAGTTTTAGATTCTATAGTATCTTCTTTTATTTGCCACCAAATAGTGACATGGCCTTGTACAAGTGACTTATATTGAGGCCTGGGAAATGAGATCAATTAACAGCACCAATTGCAGTATATGAAAAAGCTTTGAAAATGGTATAGTACCCAAATATATTTTTTACTATGACTTAATAAAAAACAATTCAAGTAGATTGCTTTGATGAGATCGAACAGGTGATTTGCTGTTTAACCCAACCATGTAATATTCAGTTATAAAATATTGATTTTTAAAAAGTTAAATGTTTTGGGGTAACATTGTTTAATAAGATTACATAAGTTTCAATTGTACAATTCTATAATACATCATCTGTATATTGCATTGTGTGTTCACCATCTCAAGTCAAGCCTCCCTTTATCACCATATATTTGACTCCCTTTGCCCTTTTCATTCTCTTCCCAACAACCTTAGCCACTAGTAACCTGCATACTTTTCTGTGTCTGTGAGTTTGTTTTGTTTGTTCATTTGTTTCTTTCTGTTTTATAACTCACATATGAGTGAAATCATATGATGCTTTTCCTTTTCCATCTGACTTATTTCACTTAGCATGATATTCTCAAAATCTATCCATATTATCACAAATGGCAGTATTTCATCCTTTCTTATGGCTGAGTAGTATACCATTGTATATATGTCAGTCATCCATTGAAGGACACTTTGTTTCCATGTCTTGGCCACTGTGAATAATGCTGCAGTGAACATCGCGGTGCATATATCTTTATGGATAAACGTTTTCAAATTTGGGGGGGAAATACCCAGAAGAGGGATTGTTGGTTCATATGGTAGCTTTGTTCTTACTTTTTTGAGGAATCCCATACTGTTTTCTATAGTGGCTATACCAGTGTACATTCTCACCAGCAGTGTATGAGGGCTCCTTTTTCTCCACACTCTTTCTAGCACTTGTTATTTCTTGTTTTATTGATAATATCCATTCTAACAGGTGCAAGAGGTGTCTTCTTGTGGTTTTGATTTCCATTTCCTTCATAGCTAGTGAAGTTGAGCATCTTTTCATATATCTGTTGGCCATTCGTATGTCTTCGGAAAAGTGTCTGTTCAGGTCTTCTGCTCATTTTTTAATAGGATTTTTCATTTTCTTGTTGAGTTATATGAGCTTTTTATATATCTGTATATATTTGTTTGTTTTTGGATATTAACACCTTATCAGAGATAGTGTTTGCAGATACCTTCTCTCAATTAGTTTTTTGTTTGTTTGTTTGTTTTGTTTATTGTTTCTTTTGCTGTGCAGAAGGTGTTTAATTTTGTGTAGTCCCAGTTATTTATTTTTGCTGTTACTTCCCTTGTTTGGGGGGTCAAGTTTATAAAATCTTCTTTGAAACCAAGGTCTATAAGTTTAGCACCTATGTTTTCTTCTATATATTTTATTGTTTCAAGTGTTATATTTAAGATGTTAATCCATTTTGACTTAATTTTTGTGTATGGTATGAAATAGTAGTTTAGTTTTATTCTTTTGCCTGTGGTTTTCCAATTTTCCAAACACTATTTATTGAAGAGGCTTTCCTTCCTCCATTGTATGTTTTTTGGCTCCTTTGTTGAAAATTTGTTATTCAAATACATGTGGGTTTATTCTGGGCTCTTAATTCTATTCTGTTGGTCTTTGTTGCAGTTTTTATGCCAATACCATACTGTTTTGATTATTGTAGCTTTGTAGTTTAATTTTAAGTCAAAGTACATGTGATACTTCTGGCTTTGTTCTTATTTCTCAGGATTGCTTTAGCTATTTGGGGTCTTTTGTGGTTCCATACAAAATTGATTATTTTTTGTACTGTTTCTTTGTAAAATGCCATTGAGATATTTATGGAGATTGCATTATATCTGAATGTCGCTTTAGGTAATATGGCTAATTTAACTACGTTGATTCTTACAATCCATGAACATGGAATATCTTTCCATTTCTGTATCTCCTTCAATTTCTTTTAACAATGTCTTATAGTTTTCGGTGTGTGTTTCCTTTGTTAAATTTATTCTTAGGTATTTTATTCTTTTTATTGCAATTGCAAGTGGAATTGTTTTCTCATTTCTTTTTCTGATATTTAATTTTTAGTATATAGGAAAGCAACACATTATTATACATTAATTTTGTATTCTGCAGCTTTATTTGTTTGTTGTTTATAGTAGCTTTTTGGTGGACTTTGGGGTTTTCTATATGTAGAATTACATCATCTGCCAAAAGTGACAATTTTATTTTTTTATTCCCAATCAAATAACTTTTATTTCTTTCTCTTGCCTCATTGCTCTGGCTAGGACTTCCAGTACTATGTTGGAGAACAGTGGTGAGAGTGGGCACTCTCATCTTGTTCCTCATCTTAAAGAAAAAGATTTCAGTTTTTCATCATTGAATATGATATTAGCTGGAGGTTTGTCATATATGGCCTTTGTTATGTTTAGCTACCTTCCTTCTACACTGATTTTATTGTGTTTTAATAAAAGGAAGTTGTATCTCGTCAAATGCTTTTTCTGTATCTATTGATGTGATTATGAATTTTGATATGAATTTTGTCTTTAATTTTGTTAATGTGATGAATCATATTGATCAATTTGCATACACTGAGCTATCTTTGTACCTCTGGAATGAACCTCACTTGATCGTGGCATATTATCTTTTAAATATATGGTCGTATTTGATTTGCTAGTATTTTGTTTAGGATTTTTGCATCTATATTCATCAGAGATATTGGTCTGTAATTTTTTTGCACGTGTATAATCCTTGTCAGGTTTTGGTATCAGGGTAATGCTGGCCTCAAAATGAATTAGGAAGAATTGCCTCTTCTTAAATTATTTTAGAAGAGTTTGAGAAAGATAGGTATCAAATCATCTTTGAATGTTTGGTAGAATTCACTGGTGAAGCCATCTGGTCCTGGACTTTTATTTTTTGAGAGGTTTTTGATGACTATTTCAATGTCCTTACTGTTGATTGGTCTATTTAGCATGGAATTTCCAGTTCTTCATGATTCAGTCTAGGAAGTTTGTGTAATTCTAAAAACTTGTCTGTTTCTTCTAGGTTATTGAATTTGGTAACATATAGCTTTTGATAGTATTCTTGTATAATACTTTATATTTCATTGTGATTTATCGTCTTTGATTTTTTGTTGCATTTATTTGAGTCTTTTTTCCTTTCTCTTTAGTGCATATAGACATAGGTTTGTAAATTTTATTTATTTTTTCAAAGAATTGGCTCGTTGTTGCATTCATTTTTTTCTATTGTCTTTTTGTTCTTTATTTCATTTAATTTTACTCTAATTTTTATTATTTCATTCCTTTTACTGATTTTGGCCTTCGTTTGTTCTTTTTTTTAAATTCTTTAAGGTGAAACGTTAGGTTGTTTATTTGAGAATTTTGTTTCTTGAAGTTGGCATGTAATGCTGTAAACTTTGTTTTTATTACCACTTTTGCTGTATCCCCCAAATTTTGCTATGTCGTATTGTCATTTTCATTTGTTTCTGTGTATCTTTTGATCTTTCTCTTCCTTTATTTCTTCTTTGACCCTGTCATTGTATGCTGTTTAATATTCACCTATTTGTGTTTTTTCCAGCTTTTTGCAGTTGATTTCCGGCTTTAAAGTGTAATAGTCAGAGAGTATAGTTGGTATGATTTCAGTTGATTACTTTGGTTGAGACTAATTTTATGCCCCAACTTATGGTCTGTCTTATGTGCACTAAAGTTAAATGTATATTCTGGTGTTCTTGGCTCAAAAATTCTGAAAATATTGATTATATCCATTTCGTCTAATGTGTCATTTAAGGCCAATAGTTTCTTATTGTTTTCTATTTGTGTGATCTCTTTATTTGCTGTCAGTGGGATATGTAGGTCACCTACTATAATTGTATTTTTGTCACTTTCTCTCATTAGTTCTGTTAATAGTTGTTTTATATATTTTGATGCTCTCAGATTACATATACATTAGTAAGTCTTATATCTTCTTCATGTATTGCCCCTTTATCAATATAAAATGTGCATTGTTGTCTTTCATTATTATTATTATTATTATTTTTTTTTATCTTGCAGTCTCTTTTGTCTGATGTAAGTATAGCTAGACCTGCTTTTTTTATGGATTTCACTTGCTTGGAGTATCATTTTTCATCCTTTCACTTTCAGTCTGTATTTGTTTTTGCAGCTAAGATGTGTATCCTGAGGGCAGCAATCGATGGGTTTTGTTTTGTAATCCATCCCACAATTCTGTGCCTTTTAGTTGGTGGGTTCAGTCTATTTACATTCAGGGTTATTATTGATATATGGAGACTTCTCCTAGCCATTTTATCTTTTGTTTTCTGGTAACTCTCTGTCTCCATTGTTTCTTTTCCCTTTTGTTTCTGTCTGTTATTTTAGTTTCATGGTATTCTGATTTTATTTTCTGTTTTTTATTTTTTATGTTATGTGTCTCAGTTCTAGATTTTTGTTTTGTGGTTACCATTAAGTTTATGCCAAAATAAAGTTTCATATGTACAATAGTTATTTTTCTTATGCTTGCCTCTATCTTCATTTATATGTACAAATTTAGTGCTTCTCTCCTCCCCTTATGTTTTTATTGTCACAAATGATCCCTTTTTATGTTGTGCATTCATTTCCAAATTGCAGTAGCTACAGTCTTTTTCTTTTACAGAATTGCTTTTACCACATTAAACCTTTATGCTATAATGAAGTATTTAATACCCTAGTCTGAACAAGGGTTGCAATTTCCTGCTTCTGTCTGTCAGTTATCTTACAGTTTTGTATCCTTTTGTCTTTTTATTTCAGCATTTCTTGTAACACAGGTCTTTTGGTGAATTCACTCAGCTTCTGTGTGTCTGGAAAAGCTTTTATTTTTCTTTCAGATCTAATGGATAACTTTGCTGGATATTTTATTCTTGTCTACCAATTTCTTTTTTTCAATAATTTAAATATTTGATTCCACTCTCTCCTAGCTTATAGGATTTCTACTTAAAAAAATCAACTGTCATCTAATGAGGTTTTCTGTGTAAGTTACTGTCTTCTTTTCTCTGGCTGCCTTGTGAATTCTTTCTTTGACAATAATTTTTGACAGTTTTAATATAATGTGCCTTGGAGGAGGCCTTTTGTATTAAGATAATTGGATATTCTGTTAAATTCTTGGATTCAAAGATCTACTTTTTCCATAGATTTGAGAAGTTCTTGTCAATTATTTGTTTGAATAGGCTCTGTATTCTCTTCTCTCTCTCTTCCCCTCCTGGAATATCCATTATTCTTATATTGCTCTTTCTAATAGAGTCAGATAGTTCTTGTACAGTTCTTTCTCTCTTTCTTTCCTTTTTTCTTCTATGAATTCTCTCTCTTCTTGCACCTGAGTTATTTATAGATTTATATTTTCCAGATCACTAGTTCTTTTCAACATCTGATATGTTCCATTTCCTAAACTCGCTAATTTGTACTTCATCTCTTTTATTGAGTTCTTCCATTACAGAATTTCTCTTTGGTTCTTTTTTATAGTTTCAAGTCTCTTTGGTGAAGTACTTTTGTCTGTTGATTTTATTTCAGTTTGTTGAATGACTTTTCTGAATTTTCTTGTGTCTTATTGAGCTTTCCCAGAACTGCAATCTTGACTTCTCTGTCATTTAAATCACAGTCTTCTGTGTCTTTAAGTTTATTTTCTGGAGATTTTTAATTTTCTTTCTGAACTTCCTTGTTACCTTGGTTATTCATTGTGCTTGATAGATTATTTCTGTGCCTGGGCATTTGTGAGAATGAAATGTTCGTTTAATTTATTTTTTATTTATTTTTAAGTATTTGACTCTTAACTGTCTAGCAGGTTGATAAGTAGAGGTCTTTCTTTGTTCTCCAGGAGGTGGTGCTTAAGCGCAAGTTTTTGTTTTCTCTTATTTGAAATACTGGGACTTCCGAGATCTTTGTATGGTTTTGTCACCTCTGCCATGGAAAACACCCTGTATTCCCAAGGATGTGGGCATCCTGTTAATGACTTAGTCACCTCGGTCTTGGGACACCACCCTTATGGTGGGATGTGGCGGGCTATGGGTCTCTTGGTCTGTGTGTTCTCAGTGCCACCTTCCGGCAGACAGAAGCCACCAGCAGTGACACACTGTCTCAGGAGTTCAACCTGTTTCTACCAGGCTCCACCATGTCCGGTGGGGGATGCGTAGGCTGGGAGAAGAGAGTTCCCACATTTATGACTCTGTTCTTCCCAGTGGGTTCTACTTCAATTAGCACAGACCATTTAGGCTGGAAAGTTGTTTCTGTGCTTTCATAATCTGTGAATGGAGAATTTATTGCCAGTGGTCCACAGGAGTATTGAGGATGTGTGGTGGCTTATTGCATCTGGGGCTCCCTTTGCCTGGTGATGCAACTTGTGGAATGCTGCTACCCTTTGCACCACTTCTCTGTCCCTGAAGCTGGGCTCAGCCTCAGAATATTCCAGCCACCCAGGCTTGATTGCTGCCTCTGTCTCTCCAGTTTTCTCAGTGGAGGTTGCACCCTGACCCGTCACTGCTATCATATCTACTGGGGCCGGGCGAACACTGGACTGCATCTGACTCTCCCATCTCTGTCCTTTCCCTAGTCCTGTTGCACCTGATCTCTCTGGTATGCTCACCTTCAGATGTCTCAGTGCACAGATTTCTCAGAAGTGTTTGTGTTAAGCAGAGAAACTTTTATCGAATTATAAGTGCCCAACTTGTTATAATTCAAGAGGACAGAGAGAACTGGAGTTCTCACACTACTGTACTGCTGATGTCACTCCCCAAATAAAATATTAAAATTGATGTTTATTTTATTCTGAGCTCAGTTACAGCTATGCAGAACCATTTGACTAATGTATGTAATCATTCTAAAGAAGAAAATGCTCTTCCTCAGAGAATTAAAGTTCACAAAGCTAACAGAACTTAAAGTAAAATTCAAATGCACACATTTTTAGCGTTATAAAGGAAGTTATAGTTCCCTTGGTCAGACAGCAAAATCACAAAATAGAACATACTGAAAAAAATGATTAAAACTATACACAGAGACACATCTGTATGTGTGTGTTAGAGTAGGAATCTATCTATCTATCTATCTATCTATCTATCTATCTATCTATCTATCTATCTACATACACACACACTCCTACTATAAGCGATATATAAATGTGTATATCTATCTATCTATCTATCTATCTATCTATCTATCTATCTATCTATCTACATAGATATATATATAGCTTATAGAATGTCCCAGGAGTTGAGGTAAATTCTCTAATTTATATTCAGTCTTAAATATTTATCACATTATAAATTCACTGATGATACGTATATGTATCCATTTATCTCATTACTTCATCAGAGGCCTCTCCAAGTAGAGCCACACTCTGAAGGTGCTGAAAGTCAGTTTGCTTTTGAAGAAGGACCTGCCTAAACTGGGCTGCCTTGTTAGAGGCAGTCCCTTAGGACATTAGCATTAGAAAGTATCCTCAGGAACATCTCTTCCAACCTTAAGTTTCACAAAAGTATGTTCTCTTTGATAGCCATACAGAATGAATGTATCAGCACACAACGAACTTACTACCACCAGCCCGTCTTTCTGTGGGGACTATTTAAATAGTACATTCTTAATGTAAAAGTAAAATCTCCTTGCAATTCTTTATTCCAAATCATGTTCTCTGGCTTTAACACTCACTCTTCCTACCCCTTGTAAATAATATTTGAAGCTATCTTTCCAGTATCTTATCTCTTTCCCAAGATACGATTCTCATTTTTATTTTCAACCATTTTTTATTAGCAATGGTTGAGGTTGGCTGAACTTTCCTTGGATGTCTGTCTCTAGGCATATTCCACCACAATTCTGAATGAGACACGCTGTTTTCCGTATGCGATTCAATAAGGACCAAATAATTCACTGCAGCTATTAAACTTATTGTTCTGAATGTTTCTTTTCTGTTAATTAATGTTGGGGTCATAGTACTGAAACTGTTGACCTTTAGGATCATGGAAACAATTAATACCCTAAATGTATTTCATACCGACTGCCTTTAAAGTTGTATCCTATGCCCTGCCCTTTAATAGTTTAGTTTCTGAATCTAAGCATCTATAGCTTTGGCTCTATTATATTTAATTTTAACAGTCTTGGCCCATCCATTAAACCTATGGAGACATTTTTAAGTGCCAGTTTTGTGTCAGTCACAGTATCACAGATTTAATAAGTGCTTTTTCTTACGTCTTCTTGCAAATCAGTGTTAAAATGCTGAACAAGAAAAGATCAAGGACAGCAGTGTTACTGTCTAATGAAATAATGTATCTGAAAGTGCTTTTCAAGCACTATTTTATGTTCATCTTTGGTCCTGCATCCTTCCTTCTGTCTTTTATACATACCACTTTATAATCTGACCTAAGGGGAATTTTTCCTGTATAGTCTTCATGGTTTCCTTAACTTTCTTTCCAATAATCTCTTTGTCATCGAAATAACTTCTAATTGTATCATATGAATTTTACTTTAAGAACTTTCTTCTCTTTTTGAGTCATTTTTTATCTTAGAAAGCATTAATCTCTCTGAGTTTTTTAGTGTATGATTTTCCTTTATTTGCAGTTAAAAATCTTTCATTTGTAATACGTAAGTGTCTGTTATATGTAGCTGAGAGTGCTTGATGCTCCAGGGCATACAATTACCCATATCATGTTCCCGGACCTCAAAGAGCTTATAGGCCAATAGGAGGGCTAAGGTACATGATGTACCATTAGCGATACATTAGAAGTGTGATAACTCTCACTCCATTCTCTTCTTCCCTGTATTTGTAAATGTGTCTTTAAGTGCCCCTCTCTCCCTGCTTTTATAAAAGAAGTAATCCTTGTGCTTCTAGATATTTTTCTACACTCATATTGCCCATTAGCGTGTTTGAAGTGGTTCCAACTCCCAATCTACACGTGGTCCTTGGTTTGTCTGAAATTGCTCCAAAATCTTCTTTAACCCACCATGCATCTAATTTATAATTGCTTAACAGTTACCCAGAACCTACAGCCTCATGTTTAACTCACTGACTTTGAGTAGTATACATATTCTAGTGTTCTTGGAGTGAACATGTAGACATGCTCTCTCTCTTTTGTGCCTCTGCCTCTGTCCCCTTCCCCACCCTCGCTCTCTCCCTTTTTGGGTAGATGGATGGATGGATGGATGGATGGATGGATGGATGGATGGATAGATGAATAAGTAGATGGATAGATAGACAGACAGGTAGGTAGATCTACATACACATTTATTTATATAGTGTTCTAATATATACTCATAGGCATGCACGCTAGAAATATCTACCTATACATATATACATGAAGTAGATATTTCTAATATACTATGTATATAGTATGCTTATGAGTGAGTTCAAATTATTTATACTATAAATTTATTTGTTTGCATTTATGCATTTAAGTCAATTCAGTATTTAATATGTCATTAAGCATTTTGACTAGTGTCTAAAATAATGAATTAAAAACAAAGAAACAACCAACATCACAACTAAACATTTTCTCCCACTCTTAAACCACCTCATATTTGCCAAGTACCAGAAATACACATTTTCTTTTATTTTTTGGTTAATAAAGGAAAGTGTATCAGTGAAGAGCATGTAGAGATTCTGCTCAACCTTAGCCCAGCAGGACACACAGCAGTTGGATAATTTACTATACCAAATTCTTGGTGCAAAATCTAATCCTTATCTCATGGAATAATGCCACTGACATGCTGTGACACCTAAAGCAAGCAGCAATTCAGTTTTTGTTTGTTTGTTTTTTTTGTTGACGAAAAGATTTAAGCTCTTTCCTAGTTTTTCTGTGAAGCACACTGTATTTCAGATATGGTATAATAAGGACCAAATAATTCACTGAAAATGTTAAACGTGATGTTTTGGACATTTCTGTTAACGAATACTGAGATTGCAGCCCTGAAATTGCTGATTCTTAAAGGTCACACTAAGGCACATGATGTACCATTATGTAGATTCACTGCAGTTGTGAGATATAATACAGAGATCCTCATATACCCTATGCCTAGCTTTTCCCAATGGTAACATCTTGTGTAACTGTAGCACAATGTCTCATATCACAATCAGGAAACTGACATTAATACAATCTACTGAACTTATTCACATTTTACCAGTTTTACATATACTCATGTATGTTTATATTTAGTTTTTTAAAAAATTTTATCACGTATGTATATATGCATGAAGATAGCCAAAATACAGGACAGTTCTGTCACCACGATACCGCTTACTACCCTTTTATAGCCACAACCACTCCCTTTCCCATCTCTAACTCTTATCTATTAGATATAATTTTAAAAGAAAAAATGTACTTATGTATTACTTGTATAATGAATACTAATAAATAAAGAGTACACACTTTCTAATGCATATTAAAAAATTGATCTGGCTTCTACAAATTTATGCAAGAATCAGAATTCCAAAGGGAGTACATAATATAATATGCATGTTTTGAAATTCTATTTAATTTATTTTGAAAAATTCTTATGTTTAGAGAATATACAGTATAATGGTTTCTTTATGAAATCATTTCTGATTTCACCTGCAGGCTGTGAAGTTGCAGAAAAAAGGAAGGAAGGAAGAGGGTGCAGAAGAGAGAAGAGGAGATGTGGAGAAAGGGAAGGAGGGAAGGAAGTAGTGAAGAAAGAAAGAGATGAAATGGGGAACAGAAAAGAAGTAGGGAGGATAGAAAGAGTCATTGTATGTAGATACATGTAGTTAAAATATACATTGTATCAATAAGAATATCAACTTGTTGATATTCTATTTTAATTGGAAAAAATCATTACCAAGATACATGTAGTTAAAATATACATTGTATCAATAAGAATATCAACTTGTTGATATTCTTATTTTAATTGGAAAAAATCATTCCCAAGGTGACATACTGACATGCATATTAGTGTGAACATGATATCTGTCTGCCGACTTTTGCCAAACCACTAAGAGTAAAAGAAAGTTGCATTTTATTTTCCCCTGCATTCAGTCAGGAACAGAGCAGGACTGACATTTACACTGTCAGAGCAGATCGGGAGCTAAGACAGGGAGAAGTAAAGGGACAGTTCTCTCACCGCACTGAGGGATAAAGACGTAATGATCAAAATTGTCTTTTAGAAGGAAAAAAATTGCTTCTGGAACTTTGAAACTCAAAGGAATGTCAAGAAAACTTTTAGCAAGGTAGACTTATCTAGTGAATTATTTTTTGTTACTGTTTATATTCTTTTGATCCTGTCATTTAAGAAAATCTTAGATATGCAAGAAAAAATACCTCGTTAACTCTAATCTTAAGTAAAACCTTATTTTACATTTTAAAATTTACTTTAGAATAAGAAATTTGCAATTATAATTTAGTAAATAGGATTTTTTTTATAGTTAAAGTCAAATTGTGATAATGCGTTTTGTTTCTCCACTAAATCAGTTACCAATTTAGTATCTTTTTTATGATGAAAATTCTATTATTTGAAATTATCATTTGTGAAAGTTAGTGAATGAATTTTTTCCTTAAAACATTACAAAGTCAGCACCACCTGTACATACCCTTTGCACCTTCCAAAATACCCCTTCACCTTAGATTGTATCTTATTGAAATACAGCATTACTTAAAATAACTTAAAGTTATTTTCTTGAGTCATTAACGAGAAATTACAAATGCAGTAATAAAAATTTTTAGGTTACCAAGATTTATGTTTTATTTAACTGCTGAACTCTTGCTGTTAGAGGAAAGGAATGATTAGTTGCTCTCATTTACAATGTGACATTTACATTATGCAATAAATCCTCTAGTGGTGCATTAATTTATGTATCATATGATCTTGTAGCTGAGTATATGATACTGCACTTTTGTCTAATAACATAAATGCATTTCCATATTCAATCATATGAATCTTCTGAATACTTAGGCATTTAAACAACTCATTTATTATTCTATAATTCCGGTTTGATTTTTTGAAGTTACTCTTCTTAACAAAACAACATTTCTAATATTATACCCTCCTTTTTGAAGTAGTTCACTAAAGGTCATGACCATATTATGCCAAGCATTATATTATTCTATGGTTATTAAATAAGTGATTGAGTGAATTACAATGAAACCAGGTGATTCACTTATTCATATATTTTAAAACAGCTAGATTTTTGCATCATGCAGAGCAAACATCAAGATTACTAAATGTTTAATTTTTAATCATTTTTAACACAAGGTAAATATAATTAAAGAGTAATGTAGAACACCTCCCTCATGTTCTTTGCTTTGGATTATTAGAGAGAAGAAGGAGAAAGATCAGTAGTCATACCGTTAGATAGATTCATAATTATTCAAACTCTGTGGATCTTTAAATTGAAAGGAATACTTAAGGTTATCTTACTGTTATCTTCAAATATTTCAAGGGTTTCCTTAGTATCAATGAGTTAAAACTTAGGGCAGTCCTAGGAAGAAATTCCTGAGGGAAATAAAATTATCACCTGCCTACAATGAATAAAGTGCCATGATTGGTACTTTCTGATGTATTATGCCTTGAAAAAATTGCTATGTTTTGTAATATATATATATTTTCATTTAAAAAGAGACAATTGAGTGATAGGATCATAGCTATGATTCCACCCTGGTTATAAGACTTTAAAGGTCTGCTTTTGCTGATTCAAATCAAAGTACTAGTGGTCCTCGACTTGACGATGGTGTGAAAGCAATAACATTCGTAGGAAGTGTATTTTGAATATTGATCTTTTCCCAGGTTAGTGATACATGGTACAATACTCTCCTGTAATGCTGGACGGTGACAGTGAGCCGCAGCTCCCAGTCAGCCTATCCATCACGAGGGTAAACAACTGACACTCTACAGTATATTCATTGTGTTAGATGATTTTGCCCACCTTAGGTTAACGTAAGTGTTTTGAGCATGTTTAAGGTAGGCTGGGTTAAACTATGATGTATGGCAGGTTAGTTCTATTAAATATATTTTTGGCTTTCGGATATTTTCAACTCAACTGATGTCTTTATCAGGACAAAACCTGTTGTAAATAGAGGAT
>NW_011888791.1:10168387-10204070 GCF_000151845.1 Pteropus vampyrus | reverse complement strand
TTTTTTTATAGTTAAAGTCAAATTGTGATAATGCGTTTTGTTTCTCCACTAAATCAGTTACCAATTTAGTATCTTTTTTATGATGAAAATTCTATTATTTGAAATTATCATTTGTGAAAGTTAGTGAATGAATTTTTTCCTTAAAACATTACAAAGTCAGCACCACCTGTACATACCCTTTGCACCTTCCAAAATACCCCTTCACCTTAGATTGTATCTTATTGAAATACAGCATTACTTAAAATAACTTAAAGTTATTTTCTTGAGTCATTAACGAGAAATTACAAATGCAGTAATAAAAATTTTTAGGTTACCAAGATTTATGTTTTATTTAACTGCTGAACTCTTGCTGTTAGAGGAAAGGAATGATTAGTTGCTCTCATTTACAATGTGACATTTACATTATGCAATAAATCCTCTAGTGGTGCATTAATTTATGTATCATATGATCTTGTAGCTGAGTATATGATACTGCACTTTTGTCTAATAACATAAATGCATTTCCATATTCAATCATATGAATCTTCTGAATACTTAGGCATTTAAACAACTCATTTATTATTCTATAATTCCGGTTTGATTTTTTGAAGTTACTCTTCTTAACAAAACAACATTTCTAATATTATACCCTCCTTTTTGAAGTAGTTCACTAAAGGTCATGACCATATTATGCCAAGCATTATATTATTCTATGGTTATTAAATAAGTGATTGAGTGAATTACAATGAAACCAGGTGATTCACTTATTCATATATTTTAAAACAGCTAGATTTTTGCATCATGCAGAGCAAACATCAAGATTACTAAATGTTTAATTTTTAATCATTTTTAACACAAGGTAAATATAATTAAAGAGTAATGTAGAACACCTCCCTCATGTTCTTTGCTTTGGATTATTAGAGAGAAGAAGGAGAAAGATCAGTAGTCATACCGTTAGATAGATTCATAATTATTCAAACTCTGTGGATCTTTAAATTGAAAGGAATACTTAAGGTTATCTTACTGTTATCTTCAAATATTTCAAGGGTTTCCTTAGTATCAATGAGTTAAAACTTAGGGCAGTCCTAGGAAGAAATTCCTGAGGGAAATAAAATTATCACCTGCCTACAATGAATAAAGTGCCATGATTGGTACTTTCTGATGTATTATGCCTTGAAAAAATTGCTATGTTTTGTAATATATATATATTTTCATTTAAAAAGAGACAATTGAGTGATAGGATCATAGCTATGATTCCACCCTGGTTATAAGACTTTAAAGGTCTGCTTTTGCTGATTCAAATCAAAGTACTAGTGGTCCTCGACTTGACGATGGTGTGAAAGCAATAACATTCGTAGGAAGTGTATTTTGAATATTGATCTTTTCCCAGGTTAGTGATACATGGTACAATACTCTCCTGTAATGCTGGACGGTGACAGTGAGCCGCAGCTCCCAGTCAGCCTATCCATCACGAGGGTAAACAACTGACACTCTACAGTATATTCATTGTGTTAGATGATTTTGCCCACCTTAGGTTAACGTAAGTGTTTTGAGCATGTTTAAGGTAGGCTGGGTTAAACTATGATGTATGGCAGGTTAGTTCTATTAAATATATTTTTGGCTTTCGGATATTTTCAACTCAACTGATGTCTTTATCAGGACAAAACCTGTTGTAAATAGAGGATGATCTGTATATGTTCCGATAGGTGATGGACACTTAGTGAAGATATTACAGAAAGGAAGAAAGCACTATTAGAAGCTGGAAGGGGTCATGATTTTCATTTTTTGAAACGATATTCCCTAATAACTTCCAGAGTTTTACTTATGTTTCTTGAGTTTTTTCAGAGTTTAATACCGGCATCCAAGATAATCATTAAAGGGAGAACTATGTTTCTTGGGAAACATGTACATAAATAGTAACTATTGCCAAATTTCCTAAGACTGTGGAAGACGGCCAACATAGCAACAACTTGGAACTAAGGAACTGATCAGAAATTCTTATAAGATGTTTTGTTTCAACATACTATCAGAAAGAAAAGCAAATCTTTGAAGATCACACTGGAAAATTACGCTGTCAGAATCCTGATTTAAAATTTGTTTTTGACATTGCACTGACCAAAACATATGGACTAAAAAATATAGTACCTTATTTAAGTTTCTTTACTATTGAATCCTATAATGGTTTTCTGAAACCATCATGAGATATAAGAGCATCAATTTGGATTGAGGTAGCCCTGTGTGAGAGCCCCAGCTTTGCCAGATATGAGGCTACGGCCTTGATCAAAGTTAGTTGACGTTTCCATCCCCACCTCTTACAGCAGTATACAGGAATATGTATTTGCCTCATTTGATTCTTGAGGGAATTGATTTAGATAATACATGTTTTTATAGCTGGCACATAGTAAGTGTTTAATAAGATATTATTATAAAAAGGAAAATGTTATTATCATTAATAAATAATGTAACCATTCATAAAAAGAACTTTCTCTGAGAAATTATAATTTAGAAAGCATTGCAGCAGTTACTATGCTCTTCATGCCGAAATGAAGACATGGAAATCCTGCTGATTGTAAATCTTGTATTTTTGTTTGTTTGTTTGTTTGTTTGTTTTTGTTATTTGTTTAGAATGATTATTGGAGGTATTTATGTTTTGTTATCATAATGCCATCATATAAAACATAATTATAAATTCAAGTTTACTCTTGCTTTATACTACCTCTTTATTACAGAGAAAGGAACATAATCAGTTTCAAAAAACAATGAGGCTTCTTGGTCTGAATGTTTTACTTCTAGGAATTTATTATATATATATTTACTCATGTGTACATAGATACATGCATGTGAACATTGATTATATAATTTTATAATTTAAAATCCTGGAAACTTGCTAATTTTCTATTGGAATTCATTATGAACAGATTATGTTGTGTGCATACGATAGATATTCACTGATAAAATATATGGGGGTTGATGATAGAAGAAAGAAATGGCATGTTCTCCATGATGTAATAAATGAAAAGCATAGGATGTTACAGAGTACAGCATTCTTATATATCTATAAAACTGCACACACACTTGTATATGCATGAAATATTTCTAAGAGGATGTTCTATAATGTGAAATTTGTTCTTTCTGAGAGACATATGTCTTGCTTTGAAGGGAAATTTACTTTTGGATTTCTTGTATGTTTATCATGTGTGTAAAATGTAAAAAATAGTTTAAAATATTGATAGAAGGAAATAAATGAAAAGACAAGAAATAACTGTATCAGTGCGGTTAGCATATGTTTGATTTATATTTGTGTGCATGTATGTGTGAGATATGAGTTAGTCTATACTTCTATAATAAACATCTTTCTTTTATAGTAAATATAAATAAAAATATAGCATTGGTTGACATATTGAAAGATAATCTGAAATAAACTATAAATTACTTTATTCAAAATTATCATTAATCTGCGCATTGATTTTTAGCATTTCTCAGTAATGTCACTATAAATTTAGGCAACAGCTTAATTTTTTTAAAAAAAAATTAAGTCCTAAGTATTGGGTATTTCAGAAAAATATAATCATCTTCTTAAATTATGGCTTTGTAAAATCATTCACATATCTTTACAGGTAGAAACAGTGGAAGCAATAAACTAAACCCAAGTTGTCTTTGTATCATCTTATATCTGTTTTTTATTGTTACCCTTTGGAATTGTATTATTTCTCACTTTTGCTTCTGCAGATAAAATAAGTCATAGCTTAAGTACAATTACAATGCTTTTACTCATTTCAAGAGCATTTTAAAAAATTCAGCCTATTTCTACATTATAAATGATAGTGGTTGAATATCAATTGGTACTATTATAAAGATCTTAGGGGAAAGAAGATTAAATATTGTCTCAAAGAGCTAGGTTTGTTATTATCTAGACTGACATGGAACCCTCAGAAATAGGAAAATATCAGCAATCTTCTGACTCGAAGTTAAACTACAAGTGGCATGTCTGCATATATTTCCTCCATAGAAATAAGTGTTGAAATAAACATATTTTTGTTCTATTGAAGAAAATACAAGCAACAGGATATAAGGCTATTATCTCCATGAGGAGAGGACTTAAGAAATTCATTCACTGCCATATCCCCAGTGTCATGTACCTGGTACATAGCAGATGATGATTAAACATTTGTTGACTAAGGCGATTCTTTAACATTAGCCTACAAGTTAAATTAATGGAAGTACTATAAAGAAAATTGACCTAGGTATCTTTTGATTATTTAAACTATCTTAAATTAAAATAAGAAGACTCTTTCCAATAATGAAAATCAATCTATTGGAATCAGAGCATATTGTACATTCCACTGGAAAGTCTTAATATGCAAATCTCTTTAAATTCTATTTAATAACATTTCTGACATAGTTTGAGACTGATTACACAGTAAACAGCAACTATATTTTTCCAAGACACTTCATAAGCATATTTTGATATACTTTTTTTTGTGTGCTTATCTCCTTTGAAGAGTCCCTGTAACCATTCAGCCAGGTGTTGGGAAGAGATGTAGTAGCTGAGGACCCTTCTTTCTGACATCATCCTCAGCATCAGTTTCGGAGATGCTTTCGCCCTGTCCGTCTTCTGCAGCAGCCAGGCAGAGCGCCAACTCCTTCAAAGCCGTGAGGAACTATTCAGGCTCCAGAAGTAAGTTGATCGTGTTCAATTTGATAATTGCTAGTGGGTTTCAAACCATTTAGGGGAGGCTTATTAAAATCTTGCAAATTAATATACTAATTAAAACTAGCATTATTCATCACTGATTATTTTTTTTCTTTTTTGTCATATCTTTCTAGAGTTAGAAAATCTACCACTTTTTATGTCGATAACATATCTTTATGGAATTCTTTTTTTTTTCCAGGATTGTTTCACAATGCATTATCAGAATCTATCAGAATCTATGTTGGCAGCCTTGAGGAGTAGACATGGGAGAGAGTAATGATGTTTGCACATGAGTAAACAGATTCAGAAAGACCAAGTATTTTATCAAAGTTGCTTGGCTAATGATTAAGGAAGATGGAATAAAATTCCTGGTCTTTTGATTCTTAAAAATCAAGTGCTCATTTTGTGACTTTGATCTCCTTTGCTATATGGAGGGTAAGAGAGTAGTGCTAGAAATAGCACTTTTCCCAATTGGTTCGATTATTGAATGACATGTTCTTTCTGTCATTGAAAGATATTTATGGCAGTCTGTAAATAAGTATATTAAAAAAAAAAAAACTAAAGAAAAGGGAAATCACATGTAAGAAAATGAATTGAAATCAGGGAACATGAAGAGTCTGCAAAATGCATAACATAATGTATTGTATACCAAATGCTTGATATAGGCATCTCTTGCTTCTCTTAGTGATATATTTGTATGAAAATGTCACCATGCATAAAATGATTATGGGTGCATTTTTATAAAGAGCAAAGTTTAATCTACCTAGACTGTCTGTTGGTAATTAGGTGCTTAGCAATTGAAATCTCCTTGAAGAGAACGGGTAGGAGATACTTAATAACCTTAGTTTGTTTTGCAACATATTACAGCTTCAGTAAACCAGCAACAGAAATGTCTATATCCTTAAGGGAACATAGAGACTATTGCTAAGAATTTGTTTCTGATCATGGTGCTATGAATTACATAAAAATTTAAAACAGGCAGCCAGTGTGTTGTTGCTAGTATACTCAAAATAATGTGAAAGACTGCTTTTAAGATATAAACAACAAAAAAAGATATATTAGGCTATATTGAGATTAATTTATTATAACTAGTATAACATGATGAGTCTGAGTATGCAAAAGATAGATTAGAAGTCATTATTTTAGTGTAGATTTATTCTATCTATGTTTTATTGCCTTGTACTCCTTTGGTACATGATTTATTCATTTATCGTAAGAATTGCTTTTGTTGTGTTGGTCCTTGAGTTTTTTTATTATTATTATTATTATTATTATTATTATTATTATTATTAATTAGAGCAAATTGAGGAAGACATTTTAGATTTTCCATCTTTTAATTTTCTTAAAGAAATGGAGGACCTTGTCTATGAAGTGATTTCACACAGTTTGAAGATACGGAAATGTATAGAGTTTGTTTGTTTGTTTGTTTGTTTGTTTTTTGGAGGGTTTGTTTCCCAAAGGCAACCACACAAGAGACTCCAGACATTTTATATGCCCAAACAATTAATTAGATAATTAATGAATTTTTGTTTTTCATTGCTAAAGCTGACTTTTTCTAAATAAAACATCTGACTTTATGAAAGCTATTAGCAGAGGAAATATATTTACTAATACAGATTCTCTAGTATAAATCAGAAGACTTAGTGAATTCAAATATGTTTTTATTTACTAATGACTATAATTAAGGTCACAGGATTTACTTAATTAACCTGGCAATATAAGGGTAACAAATAAGTTATACATTGAAAATGTCTCTTCTGAGTTAATGCTTAATTCAGTTTTTTTTTTTTTTTTAATTACCAGTCCATTAGTCTGTAGAAGTAGAATCTCCTTTTCCCTTTCTATTTTTTCTTTGGAGTAACATTAAGCTGAAATTCTTGCATGGAATTAATCACCCTGAAAAAAGAGAAAGTAAATACATTCCTAATTAGACTCCTCAAATTTTAAAGAACTGGTTGAAAATTCATAGCACATCTAATCTATTAAATCTCTTTTAAAAAATAAATGGAATACTGGAAACTTTCTTAGAGGAAGTAATGAATGGAGAAGTAGTATAATAATAATAAGGCAATGGAATATCCTTTAGTTATTAGTGCAGGACTGTTCAGGTGATGGTGGTTGTTATGACAGTTCTTTTGTCTCACTGTGGCATTTTTAATTAGTCTTGGCCAGTAAAATAGCACTTTTTTCTATTTCAGCTGTTCTTTCTTATTTAACTAAAGCTCTGATGAATTTAAACAATAAAAAATAATGTCTGAACAGGAGATATGCATGCTTGTGTAAATAGGTACATATGTATCTAAAGATAATTTACCATAGACATAACAGCAATGATAATCACTGTGCAAAACTAATATGCCTTCTAAATACTTAATGACATTGAATATATAATATTTAAAATACTTTTATTTTTCTGAAACAAATTCCCTTATGTTTATTTAATGTTTATAAATGATCAACTCTGATAAGATTAGTTGACAGTGGCTTAATAACATCATAATAATGACATATTATTTGATACTTTTTAGTACTTTTTAAATAACCATTAACTTATTTGACTCAGACTATTTCTATGAGATAGTTTTAAAAATTTGTATATGCTCTCCACCAGACAGATTTTTAATGCTTAATATTTTTAGGTATATATTTATATTCTTAAAATCATACCGAAAACTTGAGCCACAAAAATACAGTTATAAAATTAGGGCTATCTATAGGACAACGTAACATGCTAACTACAAATGCTAAAGTATTTGCTTGAATTAAGTTTAATAATCCGAAAGACAGAACAGAGATGAAACATATTATGCATTGCTCGTTTTATAAAAAAGAAGAAGAAAAAATTTTCAGAGAAAGCAAACTTTATAATGGCTCTCACGAATGTATGCCTTCATTATCGATCACGTCCAATTTGGTATATCTAATTACCTAAGTGCCTTAAATTTAACATGTTGCAAACTAAACTAACAGTAATCTCTCCAAATATACTCTTTTAATATTCTAGGGCTCAATATATGACTTCACGATATACCAGAAAAAATAGGAATCATCTTGTCACCTCTCTCCTTCATTCCATGATTTCTATCACCTAATCCGGTCATATTTACCTACCAAAAAATAAATAAACTTATTGAATTTATTCATTTTTCTCCATTTGAGACTACCAGTACTCTGGTTCCAAATAACATAATCTGTCCCCTGGGCTACTCCAGAAGCCTCCTAAATTACTACTTCCATGTAATGATGCACCTATTCTCAGTCTATTCTCCGTAGACTGAGAATGACAAAATTGAGATGTCATACCTCCCAAAAGGCCATTACTCTTAAAATATAGACAGAGTTCATTATTATGGCTTTCCATGCCCTGCATGGTTTAGCACTTTTTTTTAAATACCCCCAACTCATTGCACAGCATACTTCCTTCCCTTCCTGCATTCCAGGCACAGAGGCCTTTCGTTTCTTCTTCCCAATCCTGTGACCTCCCACCCAACTCTAGGTGCCCTGGTTGTTTTTTTCCCTCAGGGGATCACCACTCTCAACTCCTTTTTGCCTCTCCTCTCAACACAATAGTAACTTATCAAAGGAAGCCTTTCTCTGTGGCTGATCAGATTGTCTTTTCTTATTATACAGTCTTATACTACTGTATAACTAATTCATTACAATTTTATATCTCTCTGTGAAGTTACCTTACTAATATTGACTTTCCTTTCAAATTGTAAGCACTATAAGGTCACAATCCATGTCCATTTTGTTCATTATTGAGACTCTATTATTTTGACTCTATGAGCACAGGTATAGAATTTCTCTCATTTCTTCTCACTTTCTCTGTGTGTGTGTGTGTGTGTGTGTGTGTGTGTGTGTGTGTGTGTGTGTTTTAAAAGACAAAAAATCTCTGAGATCTGAAAAAAAATCACAGAAGTATCATGGAGAGAAAATTATGACAGATGGGAAATATTGGCATTGGAAAATTACTGCTTGACTTTGCCTTTCTGCCCTTTTTTTTTTTGGCCTTTTCTTTAGTGACTTATTGGGATAATTTTCCTTATAACTGACATGGCTTTTGTTATAAAGTTCTAGAAACTATGATTCTACTGATAATAGCTGGACCTCTGCATTTCTAGAACTAATAAGAAGTACTGGCATGAAATTCTTTTACTTTTATATAGATAATGGTTAATGTTAAATAAGAATGTTCTAATTTTTAAATATGACTGTTAAAACCTATGCATTGTTCAGTAAAATAGAGGAAGTTCTCTTTATCAAGTAAAGCATGAACATTCTTTTGCTTTTATCTGTAGAAAGAAATATTCCAAGGTTATCACATCAAACAGAATTTTTGTTATCAACGATTTAGATATTTACATTTTTGTTTTTTGCATTTTCTTGTTGTCAAAGTTTGATCCCATTTTACTGCCTTCTCACCATTCACAGCAAGCGTTTAATTTTTCAGTGCCCTTATACTGCTCCCCTCTCTTCTTCTTAATCTCAGCACCAATCTTCCAGGACTTCAAGAGCCTGTCCTTGCTGTTATGAAGCAGGTACAAATGAATCCAACTGGAATATTTATCTAAAAAATAATTATTTATCAGTAGAAGTAACGGTATTATAAGGAAGAAAGAAATAATGATGAAAAACTCCAAATAATCATGTGGGTTCAGTAGAAAAGAGGTTTCTTCCATCTAAGATTATGCAAATATACTTATTAGAAGTAGAATTTACTGGACCTCAGAGGTAGGTTTCAACATTGGGCTATTGTTGTTAATGTGCTGATATGTTGTCTCATGTAGGTAAAATTCACAAGGTAGAAAGATAATGCACAGTTGTCCCAAAAGCCCTTAAGCACTGACACCAAAACTAAAAATATTTCAGCAGCTAGTACTTGGTACAGAAAGGCCTCTGTTCTCTCTGCCTACTGTTAATGTTGGCCCTGTGTGTTGCTAATACTGTAGTTCTTACTGTGAAGTGTCCTAGGAAGCGGTCTGAATAAATACTTTGCTTTAGGAGATAATGATTACTTTACATTTAGGCCTAGGAGAGATTGATGTCATGTGGAGAGTACTCCTGGCAACTGACATCAGATGCATGGCAACAATCTTAATTGCAAAGCATTGGCTGTGAAACCCATTGGAAAAAATCCAGTTTCTACAGATTCAGCCTGAGATATTATTTCAGATATTTTAATGAACAATCTGTTCCACTGACCATGCAGTTAGCCTCCCTTAGACCACTGTGAGCTGCGCTAAGGGTATTTTAGCATAAGTCAGATTTAAAATTCTCTGGGTAAACTGAGGCATCATCTCGTCAGTGTGAGAAAGAATGTAGGGGACTTTATAGCAAGGAAAACCTTGACAATACAAAGGCTTCTAAAAAAAAATTCATGATTTGCCATGTGAAGAAACTCACCAACTAGAAAAATCTGTGTATACTGTTATTGATCATAAACACTAACTTAATATTGCTAATGACATAATATGAAGGGAAAAAAACACAATGAAATCTATAGTTACCACTACCTGAAAAGATGTGTGAAAATAATCAGTGACTTTGTAGACATACTGTTACTAGCTGAAAACGTTAATATAAGAAAACCTAGAGATTTGATTTTGAAAAGCGCTAATTTAGAAAATGTACTTAACTTAGATAATACAATTTTGGCATGGAAATGCTTAATATCTAGAATGTTGGAGAACTTCCATGATGTTGAAGATATTTTATCATTGAGAGGGAATAAGAAAAGCAAACTATTGGGGATATTCACAAGCAGAAATTTAGGTATGAGTTAGTCTCAAATAATCTCTGTCAAATCTGATTACATATTTAAAGCTGGATGATGACTGTGATCTTGCAGTATGGTAGCTTGATTTCATTTGTCTAACTAGTCTTACCTTTGGACTATTAGGAATATTTGAAGTGTAACCGACTTGACATCAAAACACATTTTTCTCTGTATTTATAACAATAAAAAATCAGGCACATAAGATTTGTCAACTGAGGTGAAAGCTTTGTTGCTAGTGTGGAAGCAATTTTTTTTTTTTTTTTTTTGATGGCTATTCTTAGTGTCGGGCAATTCTAAATCCAAAATAAGAACCTGGTTTTCTTTTCGATCACTCGTATGCAAATACAGATTATTACGCTAAATCCTGAAGCCTTAACATACTGTTTAGTATCTGGAAAACAAATAACCTTTTAATGTCTGCTTACTTATTTATGTCTTGACAATCGAGTTACCTTACAGGCAAAGGAGGGCCTCTTAGATATTTCAACACCCACTATTATAATGATTCCAACACAGAAATAATCTACAGTTGAAACATACATTTATTTATAAAGCAACAGAAAGATAAACTTTTGTAATAGGAATTCTCTACATGAAAGAATTAAAAGATAATTACAAATAAAATTATGTATATTTTTAATGTAATGTTTTCCTTTTAACAAGGTTATTTTATAAAGCATTTTTTTCATATTTCTTATATGCATCTTGAGATAAACTGTAGAATCTCAGAATTTTAGGTCGGTATAAATAAAGAATGTGTCAATATATAACAATGATAGTGGACGTGTGGCGTTCATGGATTTTATTGATGTAGTTATATGTGAATACCAGCCAGGAAAATAGTATCCAAGAATGACTCACATAATAGTGAGTCCAGAAGACATTTAACATCTGAACACTTCCTAAATTTGTTCTATATTCATCATAATATACCAGTAACTCTCATTAAAGATATAGAGAGATTCTTTAAAATTTTTCAGCAATGCTTTAATATATTTTCTGAGTATTATTACGGTGGTATTTCTGATTTCTAAATATTTTGGAACAAAATCCATATATATGACTCCTTGTGCAGTTGTACAAGGGTATGCATGTAAAGGGATCTATAATTCCCCATTATGAAAAGTAATGATAAATAAGAAAGATGCTAAAGAAAATGTCAAGTAAGAATTTAAAAATTATTAAGTCTCTAAGTAGAGCTTATCCTTATCCAGTCTTGGTAGTATCCTTATAATTTATTTTTGCCACATAATACCTTTGTGAACAAGTAAATATTTTGTTCTCATATATTTTAGGCTTCAGAAGTCACAAGTCTGTCCTCTAGACCTAGACAGGCATTTGACTCAGGTTTTTTTTTTATGCTTTTGTTTCTCAGAATATTTCTTGAGTCACTTTTGGAATAAGTCCAATCATTAATAAAATAGTAACTTCAGTTGTAAGATGGACTACTGTATGAGAAATTCTAATATAGTCTACTCCAAATAACTAAAAGCTCATCTATTTATACATTTTGCCCTGCACTTTTATGCAAAATACTCAATACGAGAAACAACAAACAAATATCAGGGATTTACTTTAAAAATACGTACATTAGATGTATTAGAAATAACAAGAACGGCAACTCCAAAGCTCTGGAAGTCCTTATGAAGAATAGTTATGGAGATTAGGTATGTTTTGAAATACTGTAAATCTTTGTAAATTAATGATTTGTGTTTAGGGCATATAGGAATTTTCACTTCAACAGAATGTAAATTAACCAACATTCTATAATCATTTTGAATAAATAGGAGATTAGTACAAATTGAAAACAAGAATAAATCTCAAAATAAGTTTGATTAACATTATGCAAAATTAATATCTTGTATCACAAACCCAAATATTTTAAATGATCCAAAAATTATAACTTCTGAAGCTTATATAAGCATCTTATGCAAGGAAAATCTAAACAGTATAAATATACAACTAAATAAATAGATATTCAGTGTTTGTGGAGAGGAGGACTCGATATTGTTATGTCATTTTTTTGCCAATTTAATATATAGATTCAATGTAATCTCAATCTAGTTTCCAGCGTGTTATTTTGTAGATATCGGCAAAGTGGTTCTAACACTTATGTGGAGAGGCAAAAGGCTCAGAATAGCCATTACAATATTGAAGAAGAACAAAGTTGGTGAACTGACACTCCCTGACTTCAAAATTTACTATAGAGCTACAGTAATTAAGACAGTGTGGTATTAGAAAAGAATAGACACATAGATTAGTGGAACAG
Source organism: Pteropus vampyrus (assembly GCF_000151845.1). NCBI lineage: Eukaryota > Metazoa > Chordata > Mammalia > Chiroptera > Pteropodidae > Pteropus > Pteropus vampyrus. The sequence continues at coordinate 10,191,353 of NW_011888791.1, read as the reverse complement.
AATAGAAATCCCAGAAATAGAAGCCCATAAATATAGTCAGCTGATTTTTAACAAAGTAGAAATGGCAAGACAACAGGTCAAAGATAGTTTGTTCAACAAATGATGTTAGAACAGCTGGATATCCACAAACAAAAATGAATCTAGACACAGACTTTTCACCCTTTACAAAAATTAACTCAAAATAGATTAGAAACCTAAATGTAAAATGCAAAACTATAAAACTAGAAAACAACAGGAAAAACCTTAGATGACCTTGGATATGGTGATGCATTTTTATGTACATCTAAGACATGATCCATGACATAAATAATTGGTAAGATGAACTTCATTAAAATTAAAAACTGTCTTGCAAAAAACAATGTCAAGAGAATGAGAAGACAAACATAGACTGAGAGAAAATACATGTAAAATATATATATATATATATATATGTATGTATGACTGTTACCCAAAATACACAAAGAGCTCTTAAAATTCAACAATAAAAACCCAAAAATATGTTTAAAAATTGGCCAAAAACCTTAATAGACACTTCAGCAAAGAAGATGTACAGATGAAAAATAGGCATATGAAATGATGTTGCACCTCATATGTCATTAGGGAAATGCAAATTGAAACAACAATGAGGTACCACTGCACGCCTATTAAAATGGCCAAAACCTGGAACACTGACAGTGTCAAATGCTGATAAGGGTGTGCAGCAACAATCGTACATTACTGGTGGAAATGAAAAATGGTCCAGACACTTTGAAAGTTCTCCTGTTCCTCATAAAACTAAACATACTCTTTTGAAGCCAGCAATTATGGTCTTTGGTATTAATCCAAAGGAGTTAAAAATTTATATTCACACAAAATCTGCACACATATATGTATAGCAATTTACTTATAATTGCAAAAACTTATACGAAATCAAAATGTTCTTTGGTCAGTGGGTAGATAAGTAAACTGTGATACATCCAAATAATGGACTATTCTGTGCTAAAAAATGAGCTATTAAACCATGAAAAGACATGGAGGAATCTTAAATGCTTATTACTAAGAGAAAGAAACCAATGTGAAAAGGCTACATACTGTATGGTTCCAACTATATGACATTCTGAAAAAGGCAAAACTATGAAAACAGTGTAAAGGTTAGTGATTGCCAGGAGTTTGAGTGGAGGTGGTGGTGGCGGTGGTGGTGGAGAGATGAATAGACAGAGCACAAAGTATTTTTAGGACAGTAAAAATACTCTGTATGACACTATAATTATGTGTACATGTCATTCTATTACATGTTTGTTCAAGTACATAAAATATAAAAGACCAGGAGTGAACCATAATATAGACTAAGGAAAGACTTTGTGTGATGATATGGCAATTTAGGTTCACAATTGTAGCAAATGTTCCATTTTGTTGAGGGATGTTGACAATAGGAGAGTCTATAAATGCTTGGAGGCATAGGTATGTGAGAAATATTTTTACCTTCTCTTCATCTGTGCCTGAAGCTTAAAGAGCTCTGAAAAAGTAATCTTAATAAAAATAAATTATAAACATTTCCATAGTTTCATTATTGGTCTTTGTTCTGTGTTTCAGGTTTTAAATAAATGTCTGATCTATTATGAAATATTACTGTATATATAATTTTGAAATTGCCATATTTGATATGAAATGGTTTCTTATTTTGTATTAATTTAAATTTACTTGCTTACTAGTAAGATTGAGAATCTTTTCATAAGTTTATTCACCTTTCCAATTTCACTTTTAGTGAAATTTTTTGTTAATCTTTATAATAGGTTGTATTGTTCTTACCAGGTTATAGTAATTTTTAAAAAATTATATTGCCTTCTAGTCTTTTATGCATTTATTGGGTCACACATATATTGCCTCTAATCTATGGCTGATGTTTTCAGTTTAATAATGTTGTATTGTATTCATTAGGGACCAACATTCTAGGTTCAGGGATTGTAGTAGGAGTAAGATTTTTCCCTTTTTAAATGAGACACAGACTCACAAGATATGAGTAACACACAAGCAGACTTCAGTGCCAGTACTAGACTCTTGACACTCAGAAGGGCATACGAAGGGAATGTATAGCTTATATTTTATTCCTATTCAAGAGCAGTTTATGCACACTAAAGTAAAAAAGAGTGAGGGTTGTGGAATTGTTCCTACAGCTTGCAGATCCCCAAGGGAATGCGACCCTTTTCCATCTGGTTGGGGAAGGAGCACATCCATCAGAGGGTCTACAGGAACCATAATGGTGGCCTGGATGAGACCGTGTTGCCTTAGAGTGTATTTGAGAGATGGTCATTCAGTGTTCCCTTTTATGGTGTCAGTTGACAGTATTCCTGAGTCATATTTATTGTGTTTCTATGGGCATTCTGGGGCTTACTTACATTAGTAACCCAGAGATAGTTTTTTAAATATAATGCTAGTGACACATTAAACATTTCACACATAGTATGTATGTCTTAATTTAGTATACTTTATTGTCAGCAGGTTTCATCAGCCCTTTTTATATTTAATGATTCCAGTCTTTAAATTTAAGAGAGTGCAGTGACAAAAATGTAAATCATTTTTACAAAGAGGAATCTTCATGAAGGACCCCAAGGTCCAGCAAAGAGAATGTCCCAGAAACTTCTTACCCAGATAAAATGTTTTTATTTTAATGTAACAAAATTATCAATTGTTTCTTTGGATTTTGGTGTGTGTGTGTGTGTGTGTGTGTGTGTGTGTGCACGCGTGCGCACGCGCGCACGCACACGTGTGCATGTTTTTGAGTGTGCTTTTTTTGGTGTGTGTTTAAGCTATTGTTCTCTGCTACTGAAGAATTAAAGATATTTTCCTATGCATTCTTTTAATATTTTAAAAGTCTTTTGAAATATTTTTTGTGTACGCAGAAATTAAATTGAACTTGGAGTAAAGTTCAGTTCAATTTTATATTGCCATACTAATAAACAATTTCCTGATATTGTTTATTGAATAATCCATCATTTTCAGATTGAACTGAAACTCTAAGCCTGCCATACACAGAGCTTTCATATATGCATAGATATATTTCTTGATTTTCTATGTTATTTCATTGTTCTATTCATCATTTCTGCACAAATACTATGCTGTAATTTATTCCATGCATAAGTCTTGAAAGATTGTAAAATGAATGAACCCACTTCTTTCATTTCTCTTTCAAAATTGCCTTGGCCAATGTTGGCTCTTTATTCTTTATCCTTCTGTTTCAATTTTGAGAATAGACAAGTTTGGTGAAAATCATGCTTTATATTTTATTGGAGTTACATGTAATTTTTATTTTGTTTTAGGAAGAAATATTTTGTTTTTAACTTTTTAACTTTTTGAGAGATGGTCATTAAGTGCCTTGAATATATCTATCAGTGATCTTTTACAGGTCCTATAATTACATTTTATGCATTTCTCCTTATATAGCTTGCATTTCTTTTCTTTTTCTTCATGTTACCCAATGCTTTCGTGTTTTTGCAGTGGTCTTTTCAAATGTTACGTTTTTCAATTGTTTGCATAGATATACTAATGATGCTTTTTATCATTGTCTTTCAAGCAATTTTGCTGAACTTTTACTAGTTTTCATAGTTTGTAGCTGTTCCTGCAATTATATAATTTTATTTATAATATCTATAAAATAGTGTTATTAAAATTTCTCTTATATTTCCATTATCTAATTGAACAGGTTAGAAGATATGTTATAATGGTGAATGCAAATGGTGATTGTGTCCATTTTTATATTTTTCTCTCTTAATAGAACTGCTACAATGGTTTGAACACTGCAGTTAAAAGGCAGAATTTATCAAATTGAATATAAAAGTAAGACTCAACAATATTTGCCTGAATAGAGAGCCGCTTTAAGTTAAAAAATGCAAATAAATTAATAGCAAAAATGTGAAAAAGATATATATATATATCATGTAAATACTAATCAAAAGAAAGCTAGACTGTCTATCGTTCAAAACAGATTTCAGAAAAAAAAACAATATAACAAAGACTAAGAGAAATATTTTATAATAATCAAGATGTTGATTTCTTCCAGAATACATGACGATACTAAATGTGCATTTAAATATTAACAGAGCTTCATATATGGAAAAAAAAGACAAAATAAAGACTATTTTAGATAAACAAAAACAGAAAATAGCAGCCTACCTACAATAAAGTAAATACAAAAAGGAGGCCTTTAGTGAAAGAAAATAAAAATATGATAGGAAAATTAAGTTGAAGGAACAAAGAACAAGGTTAATATGAAAGTCAAGTTCATGACTTTAAATTAAATGACTACTGTGTTTATAATAAAACATAGCCATGAAAATCCAGGAATATTTTGAAATACAACAATGTCGGAGGATTGGCACTGTCAGATATCAAAAGTTATTATAAAGCTACACTAATTATGACACTGTGAATTAGGTACAGATACCACCAAATAGAGTGATAGAAGGAACAAAATGTCCAAAAACACTCTTCACTTCATTGTTATACTGAGCCATATTTTTCATATTTTGTGTCCATGTATATATGACTTAAAAAAAAATGGCAGAACATAGAAGTGGGTTAAAGAAAACCCTTTTCATTGATATGTCAAATATCTAATATAAGAAAAATGAATCTTAAATCCTACCTTACAGTGTATAAAGAAAACAACACCAAATACAATATGTATGTAAATATCAAAGGCAAAATAAGATAAAATAACATAAAACAGTATAGTCGTGATTTTGGAACTATAAAAGTTTTCTTCTACACAACACAAAAATCATTAAATAAAAATTATGAAAAGACTGATATACTGCATTAAAATTAAGGACTCTTTTCATCAAAATCCACCATTATGAAATTAAAAAGGGCAAAAACTCAAAATGAGATATATTTGTCACACATAATAGAAAAAAGACTTATATCCAGAATACATAAAATCTTTACATCAGTGAGAAAATTAAAGACTACTTGATTAAAAAACAAACAAAAACAACCAAAAAAAAGAAAAAAAAAACAACCAACCAACCACAGGCAAAGTCTTAAAGAGGCAGTGCATTAAAAATAATGTCTAAACAAATAATAAAGGTACAGAAAATTTCTAAAGTTCATTAGTCATTAGTCAAAGTGTGAACTTAATCTTCTGAACCACTAACTAGAATGGCTACATTTAAATGACAGTGAAAGATAAACACTATATGCTCTCGCTAACATATGAAATCTGAAAATATCAGACTCATAGAAACAGAGTAGAATGCTGGTCATCAGAGGCTGAGGGGTGGGGAAGATGGGAATATATTGGTCAAATGGTACAAACTTTGTTATAAGATGAAAAGTTCCAGGGAGCTAATGTACAGCATAGTGACTATAGTTAATTCTGTATTGTATACTCAAAAACTTCTATGGCAGTAGAATGTAAATGTTCTTAACATAACAACAACAACAAAATGATCATTATGTGAGGTGAAAGATATGTTAACTAATCTTTTTTGGAAAACATTTTGCAATATATATTATCAAATCATCACACTGTACACCTTAAATTTATACAATGTTATATGTCAATTACATCTCAGTAGAGCTGGTGGAAAATCAAAAGACTGAAAAGTTTTCAGATCTAACATGTAAAGAACTTGGAAGTTGTCACTCCAGTCTTTATAACAAAAAAGAGCTTAACAAACAAAACATTCGTCATTTTTGATTATATGTAATCAGTGTATTTATTCACGATTAGGTTTTAATTTTCCATTTGGTATTTCTTTTCTATTTTTCTCTTATGTCCTTGGTTCATTTTCTCCTCTTTTCTTGCCTTTTAGAATAATTGAATATTTTTATGATTACATTTCATTTTTCTCATTGTATTAGATAGTTGTACCTTTTTGTTTTTCAGAGTTTTCTCTAGGGTTTACAATATATATCTTTAACTTATCAAAGTTTACCTTTAAATGATATTATACCATGACACGTATAGTGTAAGAACCTAACAATAGTTTATATTTGTATTTTTACTCCCATCTTTTGGGTCTCTCTTCTCATATTTTGCTCCTAGATGTGTTATAAACTCTATAGCACATGGCTATTATTTTTACTTTATATTTTCAATTCCATTTTAAAGAAATAAATACTGAGAAAAATACTTTTATATTACACGTATTTTCCATTTATATACCTTTGTTCTATCTAGTATCATTTTCCTTTTATCTAAAGAAATTATTCCGTATTTCTAACAGGGTAAGTTCACACACAATGAATTTCTCAGCTTTTGTTTGTTCCAGAAGTATTTAATTACGAATTATTTTTTATATTTTAAACGAGGGAACCCTTGGTTGAGCTCACAATTTGCAAGGAACTTGTCAGCTTACAATCCCTTGTCTTTTATTTTTTATGCCTACAGCACCTGTTCTTCCTAGGTAGTTTTCTATCCAAATACTAACCAGGCCCGACCCTGCTTAGCTTCCGAGATCAGATGGGATCAGACTTGTTCAGGGTGGCATGGCTGTAGACTTTAATTACTAATTTTAAACTTATTTTTATATACCTTAATTATATATTTTTTTCTTTTAGTACATTAAAACTATCTCTCCGCTGTCATCATCTTTACATAGTTTCTGAAAAAATATACTCTTATTCTTGCCTCTGTTCTGTATGTAATGTGCATGTTTTATAGCTGTGTTGGAGTTTTTCTCTTTATCAGTGTTTTGTAGAAAATTGATTCAATTGTGCCTTGGTGTAGTTTTTAGATTTATTTGATTAGGGTTTGTTGTGTATTTTCCATCTGTCAGTTTATGATTTTTTAAAATCATCTTTGGAAATATGTCAGCCATAGCTGCTTGAGATTCTTACTTGCTTGGCAACTTTTCTAGGATTTCGACTACACATATGTTAGACTGCTTGATAGTTTCACAGGTCACTGATGCTCTGTACATATTTTGTTTTGTTTTGTTTTTGTTCATCTCATTGTTTTTGTGGTTAGTATTTTTCTCTCTGTGCTTCATTTTGTATAATTTTTATTGCTACATCTTTAGTCATTTAACCTTTCTTCTGCAGTGTCTAATCTGCTATAAATATCATCTTATGTTTTCTTATTTTCGCTATTTCATTTTTTATATTTAGGATTTTCCTGTAATCTGTTTTGTGTATCTTCCATTTTTTCCCCTCATCATGGTCATGTTTTTTCTAACTTTTTGAGTTTACTGAGCATCTTTATTATAGATGTTTTAATATATTTGTTTGCTATTTTCATCACCTTGTTCTTTTCTGCATCTTTTTCTACTCATTGAAATTTCCTATTTGGGGGCCATGTTTTCTTGCTTCTTTGTATTCCTGGTAATTTTTAACTAGATGCTGGACACAATCAATTTTATATTGTTGGTTGCTAGATTCAGGGGGATTCTTATGCAGATGTCTGGAACTCTCCTTATGCATCTCCCTCTTTTCTGATATCTACATACATACTCTAGACTCTTGACTTCCCTGAACTCTGATCATTTTCCACACAATTGGGAAGACTCTGGTTTCTGTTTGTGTTACCCCTCCCTGTGTAACAACCCGGAAACTGCCTTCAGGCAGAAAAATGACGCAATTTTAGAGATAACCTCTTTGCATTTTTTCTTTTAGGAATATATTTTTTGTGCTACCTGTTGTCCAATATATGAAAAATATTGTATCTTATGTTTGTACAATTTTTCAGTTATTTAAAGATGTGAGAGTATATTAGTCCTGTTCACTTTATTATAGCTGGAAGCATAAATCTCTATTTTTCTTTAATTTTTAAAGTAAAATTTACTGGGCATAGTATAAATTTATAGATATTTCATTTAATTTTATTATTTTCTAGTTTCCATTTTTTCTTTTGTCTTTCTTTGAAGGAATATGATATGTTTTCATCTTACTACTGTTTTGATGTTCTCATTTGTTTTATATTAGAGTTTTATGATGCAAGTGTGTGTTATGGACTGAATACGTGTTCCCAAAATTTGTATTTTGAAGCCCTAACCTCCAGTGTAATGGTATTTGGAGCTGAGGCCTTAGGGAGGTAATTAGGGTTAGAGGAAGTCATGAGCGGGAAGCCCTCAAGAGTTATTAGAGGTCTTACATGAAGAGGTACCAGAAAGGCTGCTTACTCTGAGAACCAGTAAGACAACTACCCACAGAATATGGCCATGCAGGCATCTCAGACTTCCAGCCTCCAAAACTGTGAGAAAAAAATTTCTGAATCATAAAAAAAAGAGATCTGACTTGTGGTTACCAGAGGCAGAGAGTTGGGGGGTAGGTGGGAGGAAGGTGGTCAAAAGGTACAAACTTCCAGTTATGAGATAAATAAGCACCTGGGATGAAATATACGACATGATGACTTTAGTTAACACTGCTGTATGGTTTTAGGTAAGTTGTTAGAGTAAATAATAAGAATTCTCATCTCAAGGAGAAATTTTTCTTTTCTTTTTATTGTATCTGTATGAGATTATGGATATTAGCTGAATTTATTGTGATAATAATTCCACAACATATGTAAATCAAACCATCTTGCTGTATGCCTTAAACTTATACAGTAATGTATATTAATTATTTCTATAATGAAACTGGAAACATTTTTCTGTTGTTTAAGCCACCCAGTCCTTGGTACTTTGCTACAGCAGCCTGAGCAAACTAAGACAGTGAGTTATACTTTTTTATTTATCATGTAAGATAAGGTATCTCTTGATACCTTCTGCCAGATTTAAGGAAGATTGTTTATTATATCTTTGAATATTGCTTCTTCCTGTTGTCTGGAAGTCACTTCTGAGATTCCGTTTATATATTAGGTGTATATATTAGGTGTATCACCATGTCCCATATACCTCTTAATTTTATTTTCTGGATTCTCCATCCTTGTTTCTCCTAATGTTTAATATAGATATTTTTTCTAATCTACTTTTCCAGATTCCTAGGTTTCTTTAAAAATGTCTATTCTCTTGCTAAATCCATCTATTGAGTTTTGTATTTCAGTTTTGGAATTTATGTTTGAATCTTTTAATAAATTCTAATTTTCTAAAATCCTTAATTTTTAAATTTAATTTCTAGCTCATATTAATTAAATTTGTCTTACGACCTGTGTTGTAAATGCTAAATCAAATATTTTGATGCCCTTTGCATCTGTTGCAATTGTATCTTTTACTTTTCATATGGAGTCAAATCTTGCCTTTTTAATTGGCTGCTAAATTAAAAAAAAAATTATATCCAAATATTGGGTATAAAAAATTGTGAAAATTATTTGAGTGTGCAGATAATATCTCTGTAAATGAGATCATGTGTAAGACATACTTTCCCTAAGAAAAGGCAAGTAAGATGAGGGCTATTCACTTGAATGCAATTAAGGTTTGACTTTTAGTCCTTCTGAGAACTGATCTCTTTGTAATTTAAATTTGTTTGCAGATACAGTCATTCTTGATCACAGTTAAAATTCTGAGATATTTACTAAAGCCATTTGTACGTGGAAAGCCTCAAACTCCATTTTTTTCTTTTTTCTTTAAACCAAGGACTCTCAAAACTGTACTCTGGGACTTGGCCTTTCACTTACTTCTGTTTCATTATAGGATCAAAAATTATGTTTAGGTTTACAGTGCCACAAATGTCTGACTCACGTTTTTTTCAGGGGAAGGGACGGGAAATTTCCTTTTCTTCTGAGTATTGCTGCAGACCTTCACTATTTTGGTCGCATTAAACAGACACACAGTTTTTCAGGAGAGCTGGTCCATGTCAAAGTAGTCAAAGTCAAAAAGGAATACACAGTAGAATTTTACATTTTGATTTTGCATCTAGATTGATGAAAATTCATTGAACTTCCCTCTTTTGATAATGTATGTGTAGATTCTGTTAATTTTTAGCCTTAATAATGCGTGTATATCATCTATCATTTCTTTTCTGCATCGAGTAAGATGAGCTTACGATTTCATAAAATTTAAGTGGCTTTACATTCTTTGAATAAACACCTATTGGACTTGATATATTATCCGTTATGTTTTATTGAATCTGGTTTGCTAATATTTTTTCAGGTTATTTGCTTCTGTGTTTATGAGTGAGATTTTCTGATAATCATTCTTTCTCATGTTCTCAAAGACTATGCTGCTTCAGAAAAAGCTCTGGAGAACATTCTCTTTTTCTAGTTTTTAGAAGTGTTAATATAGGTTTGAAATTATTTCTCCTTTGAAAAAACTTAACAGAGAAGATGTAGCAACCTGGAGTTCTCATTGTGGGAAGATTTGGCATTACAGATTCCACTTCTTTAGTGATTACAGGACCATTCAGGTTTATCATTTTCATTTAAGTTATTCTCTATATTTTCTAGGAACTTGTACCTTTAAGCAAAATTTAAAAATTGTTGTTTACTTTTATTTTTACGTAATATACTTTTATTAGTATTTTAATATATGCATCTTTTCTGATAGTGTTCCCTTTTTAATTTATGGTCTTGGTTATTTGCATCTCTATCTTTTTTCTTTCTTAATTTTACAAGTGATCTGCAAACTGTTTATGTTTTTCATCTTTTAAAGGTATAACTTGGTTTTGTTATTTTCCCTAGTTATGTTTATTTTTTATTCACTTAATTTCTGTCTTTATATGAATATTTCCTTCTTGCTACTCCCCATGACTTATTTTGATATACTTTTTCCTAACTACTTGAGAAGGAATTTTTTTTTTTTTTGCTAATTAAATTCCAAACTTGGTTCTTAATATATTAATATAAAGATTTATAGAGCTCATTTAGTTGTAATACATATTATTCATCAACATTCAGTTAAAATATTTTCTTATTTATATTATATTTTCTTTTATCAATTGGCTATTTAGGAGTGTTTATTTTATAATATTTTTGACTGATTTAAAGCTTAATTTATTTTGGTCAGGAACCATCGTCTTTATGATTCCAGATTGAAATGTATTAAGACCTTGCTTTATGGACTCCTATATAGTCAGATTTTTAAATGATCTGTGAGTGCATGATATTACTATGCATTTTAAAATTGTTGGGTGTTAGTCATTGGATTCACATGTTCATTATGTAATTAAATTTATATATTTTGTATTTTTCTTTATATTCTATTACTAACAGAGAAAGATGTGTTAAAATTCCCAGATAATGCTTTGGATTTACCTATTCCTCCACAAAACTTGGCAAAGTTTTGCATCATATATTTTGAAGCTATGCTATTTGGTAAAAATTGATTTAAAACATGTTGGCCTCGAGGCAAATAGAAAATTATGAGCCAAGTCATTATCTTTATAATGTTTTTGCCTTAAAGTGATCAATTGATTACCTAATTTTTAAAATCTCTTTTGGGAACCATTCTAACTTTATTGAAATTATAGTTTAAATGATTAGGAAACCCCTGCTTATAAAATACCTCAATAATATTTTAGAAGTAAGGTGATAACAGATCTATTATGAATCATTTTCTGTAGAAATGCAGATGATCAGTCAACATCAGAAGAGTTCAGATGTAGTTATCTACCAATCTCATATGCATAAGATTTACGTGCTTCTAAGGAGTGAACAGTCATGTCCAATGTAAAATGAGATCAACGGGTCATAATTGGTAATAATGATTAAAATTTTTTCATATGGTGTATTGTCACATTAGATTAGCATTAACTTCATTTAATTTTGTGCCAACTATTTACTCATCTCTGATATGGGGAGTAAAAGTTTCAAGGCCAATTAATACTTAAATTGGTAATTTTTGCCACAGTCATCTCATTTTAAAAAATATTTCCTGTTAACATTATCATTGAATATCTGTCTTGAGTTTATTACTGATAAAAGTGCCTTACTGTTACAGTAAGATAAAAGTAGCTATACTGTATATCCATTTATAAGCTTATTTCATCTCAATTTCCAAGTCATATTGCTGGAAAGAAATGAGGTGCTATCTGTGGGCTATCCTTTATTTAAAAGTGAGAATATTCCAACAGTTTATGCTAGATAAGCCTTCTGAATATCACTTATCAACTAAGATATGATTACTGCTGAGTCTTAGAATTTAAGACATCATAAAAAAAAGAATACAGTTTCTTTAACTTTGCTTATCCAATATTGTAGAACAATTTTATATTACTTTTTCAGCCACTATGATAAATGTAAATGCTTTCCAAAATCATATATAAAGCACAAAGTTTTGAGATGAGTCAAAATGCTCTCTATGCAGTAGGATATGTAAAAATTCATGCATAACAATGAATGTATATTCCATTCTTGAAATAACTATCTTCCAAGAAAATTTCAATGTATTATAAATTTTGGAATATAATTTTACTAGAAAAGACTTTTTATTTGCCCACATCATAGTGTATTTGTTGTTGTCTCTAATGCTTGTATATTCACTCAAGAGACCTATAGATTTTATTGGAATAAGTACTCTGACACAGGATCACTGGCTTCTGGCTGGGTGACATTACAATTTATTGTCCCAGCTGGACACTTTTAGGTGGACAAATTGTTAATCCAAACAGTATGCTAAACAATGGGCATCAACTGGGACTCACCAGACATGACTATAACATACATTTATCCTACTCCTGAGGAAAAGATTAGAACTAGATGATCATACTGCTCAAGGATGACCTTGCCAATGAGAAATGTGGATCAAGCACAAAAGAAGATTGGTCATTAATTACTTTCTAGCCAGAGATTTTTGTTAAATTTCTATCCTGGATATTCAGGATTTTGTTTGTTTGTTTTGTTTGTTTGTTTCATTTTGTTTTTTGCATGTCCCAAATATTACTCTAGTTCAGTAGATCTGAAATTAAATTCATCTTAGAAAATCTACTGCCTTTCCATTCCTTTACCATAGCTAGAAACAGGAGAATTATTATAGATTCCTCTTGTCATCCACTTCTATAATCTGTCACCAACTTTATTGATTTTACTTATCTTTACTATTCTCACTTCCACTGCCTTGGCTCTGCCATATCAATTCTTATATTTATAAATGTGACCTTCTCCTGAATGATATTCTGACTTGCAGTCTACTCCTGTAATATGTTGCCAGAGTTTTATTTCTAACATGACAATTTATTCAAGTCATGACCCTACCGAAAGAACATAATAGCTCTCTAGAGCTTTCGAAGAATTTCGAACTCTGCATTCCAGGATCTCCAGTTTACTCATCACTCTGTAGTTCATCTATGCTTCTACTTCTGACAATTTCACTTTCCTGTGTATATGCTTTGTTTAATAATGCTGAGGTGTTCGTAATCCTTGCCTATCATATGATGTCACTAGAAGACTGATGTCGCAATTTTCCAAAAAATGTAATTTTGTCTGATTGTAATAGTTGTGTGATTATTGTACAAAATGCATGAAATTATGATGAAAATATAAATTATTTATCAACATTATTCAGATATTACTAGTATTAAAATGTTACTGCAATGATTGTCCAGTATTCTGTATTTTAATAAGTTTAGTGAATGTGAACATGTTTGGTAGATAAATAAGTAAATAAATTGAAATGATATTTTATATAGTTTCATATTTTCAATTTTAGTTCGTCTATCCTGCACTTTATCTCTGTGTTATTTACTATTCTTCAAAAATATGTTTTTTAAAAAGGTTGGGTAATGTTTTGTTATCTGTTCATACTTTATGAAATTTAACCTTTGTTATAGTTTTATGTTATGAATACTTTAACATGTCACAGAAATTTTTATTTGTATCTAATTATTTCATTAAAGAATATTTAAGGATCACTTTTTAGATATTACTATGTTAAAGTATATTGATTCTACTATACTATATATGATAGTATTTCACATGACCCTCTCTGGTTATATTGCCCTAGTTAACAGCCTTATAAACATTCAAACTTGTGCTCATTTGACTATCCCATTTCTTGCTTTAAGTGTGTACCTAAATAGACAGACACTTCCAAATATCTTTCAATTAGATATAGGAGATAATATTTTCTTAGTATTTTTCTATACCCTCAATCATAGATTTTGAAATAATTTTAATATTTCTTCTACTTTTTATCTTTTCTGTTTATATCCTTTACTTATTTTAAAAATTGAATTTTCTTTAATGGATTAGGAAGAGTACCTTATCTTGAGTATTTGTTGCAAATATTGTCTTACTAAGTTACCAATATTCTTTCTGGTGGTTTTTAATTTACCGAATTTTAAATGTGTATTAAATCAAATGTATCACATATTTCATTGATTTTTAATGCCTAATGCATATAAATTTCTTGTTTACCATGAGATCGGTTAGTCAACTATATTTTCTTACAGATTTTTATGAATTTTAATATTATTTATCTGTTTGCTCATTTGGGAATTACTTTTATTGAATGCCATGAAATATAATATCCTAGCTGGATTATTTTCTCATATTAAAATGTCTCATTGCCATTTGTTAATGAATATTACCTATCCATTTTGTGATAATTTTAAAAAATATAGTTAGATTTTAATTATTAGAATATATTTTTATTTATTAACTTGTTGGATCTTATGATAGCATTGTCCGATTTTAAATATGTATAGTTTGATAATGTTTCTTAATATCTCATTGGAAAAGTCCTGTCATTACTTTTTTTTAAATGTTTCTTATCTAAATGGGACTATTTATTCTTCTCTATTTAGAATCCATTGAATTTCCCTCCAAAGGAAAGTTTTGGGTCTTACCGATTAAAATGACAATATATAAATCATGCTATCTATCTATCTATCTATCTATCTATCTATCTATCTATCTATCATCTATCATCATTTATCTTTGAGAATTAACATACCAGTGATATTCATTTGTCCCACTCAGACTATGTCTTCATTTTATTTTTTAAAAATGTTATAATTTTTTTAACTTTATTTGGTATACTATACTCATATTGTTTGTCAATTTTAAAATTGTTTGTATTTTCTGTTTTTTTTTAAACTTCTTGCCTTTTCTGATCTCTTTAATTGTATCTATTTTGTTTCATTCATTAGGTTTTTACATCTTTAAGTTATTTCTGATTATCAAAATTTTTCCACAGATGATTTTCTCTTGGAACTATCTATGCCCTGCTTTATCCTGAATTTATAGCTCTTGAGGCCTGTTGCAAGCTGTTATTCTGGAACCTCTTTAACTATTCATCTCATTGGAACAGTGCATCAATTTGTTTCTTGGACCATAGGTTTTATTCTTTCTTGGCTTACTCACTTTATTGCATCAATTTTCAAATATTTCCTGAGACAGCTTTTAGGGAGGAAATCTTGGTGAGTTGTTCCATATATGAAAATATTCTTCCTTAATGTGTAGATTGGCTTCAAGATTTCGTTTTACGTCTTGCTAACACTAGTATTGCTGATTAAAGTCTAATACCTATTTGGCATGTCTTCTTTTTTACCTCTCCAGAAACTTTAAGAACTGTTTATTCATTTTTCCAATAAACACTTAGTGAGTGCTGACTGTGTTCTATTTTATCTACCTAAGAGAGGGCAATGAGCAAAACAGACAAAATTCTTGCTCTCACACTGTTTATCATAGAGTGGGAGAGAAAGACTAATTTTCTAATTATCAGATCTAGGAATATATCTTTTACATGCATTATGGTGGGCATTCATCGGGCCCTTCTAATGAGAAGTGTTGTTACCTTAAGCAATAGGAATACTCATTTTAAATTTTAATAATTTAATTCACTATTTTTTCCCTTTCCAAAACTTTGTCTTGTTAGAGGTTAAATTTTTATATTGATTTTTTATGACTCTTACAACTTTTATCATATTGTCTTTTTCTTTGTTTTGTTCTAAAATTTGGGTCAGTTTATTGATTTTGTCACATAATTCTATTGTGTGATCTATCTTTTATTTGAACATATTATATATGCTCTTTTCTATTGATTTATCATAGCATATTAATTTTTGTCCATATAATATCTCTTTTAATCTCTCTGAGGCTACTAATTATGGTTTTCTTGTGATGCATGGCCTTTTTTTCATTGAAGTTACCTTTTGTTTATTTTTTATGGTGTTTATTTTAGCTTGGTCTCTGATTTTCCTTGGATGACCTGGGAAACTTTGTTGTATGTTCAAATTTTAAAATGAAGTATAAATCCAATTGGGAGCACTGTACATGATCCAAGCTTATTGATTACTGAACTTAGCTTGAGGGTAAGCAGATAGATTGCTGACTGCTGCACTGAGTCAAGGGACCACTAAATCTCAGATTAAGAAGATCTTTTCTGTAAAGTACAAATAACCAAAGAACTATTCTGACCCTTCAAAAGGAGTCCTTTTTTTTTTTTTTTTAATCCTCTTTGACTGGAGAATTACAGGGTGAGCTGCTGAGCTGCTAGGCAATATGTGCATAGTACTCTGTGTGTGTGTGTGTGTGTGTGTGTGTGTGTGTGTGTGTGTGAGGATAGGGGAACACATTACTGAACAAGATAAAAATTTACAATTAATTCCTCTGTATTTCACTCCTCTTTTTCATCGTATTTAGTATTTCCAGGTACAATGTCTTTTTGTGGAGCTCTGAAGGATTACTTGCTTCCACCTTCAGTGATTATACTCCCTCTCTCTTCTGCAACTTCTGCTACTCTAGCTTTTAGACATTATATGTCCTTCATCCATTTTTTTTCTGCTGTTTGTTAAAATATCTGTTTTTGCTGATGGCTTCGGACTTGTTTTTCTCATGAATGTGGATACATTTATTTCTAAATTAATTTATTCTGTTTTATAGTAGGGTGGGTGAAGAAGTTAGTGTTAATCTGTCTACTGGAAATGGAAATTGGGAAAGTGCGGCTCCCGCTGTAGTTTCTGCCATCATTGTTTTACAATTTTAAATGATTGATGGTATTTGTGGCCTAAACATAAATTTTTTTATAAAAAGTATAATTGATGGGTATGAGAATCTCAGGCTATGAATTAGAGTCAATGGAAAGGAAAAGAAAGAAAATATTGATTCCTTTTTAATTATTTGTTAGATACTGGAAAAGTATTTTATTTAATACTAATAGCAATTTTGTGATAGCACATATTATTGTAACTGGTTACAATTTCTAAAGGACATTCCAAAAATCTTCTTTAGTTTGACACCCTAATGGTGTGCCATGTGGCTCATTTAAAATTTGAAATCATCACATCCTATAATTGCCTACATCCTTCATCTCTCTCTACTCAGCTGCCACTAAATTGAAAGGTCCTAAAGGGCAGGATTTATATGTCATTAACATTGTTGTTTCCCAAAATACTGATTACAGTTATGTTCATCAAAAAGAATTTCAGCAAGTGTCCTTAAATAAAAAGTAATTTTAATTTAGCATTTTAGCCCCATAACGCTGCACCCACTTAAGTGTAAATAAACTAAGACTGGTCGAAGTGAGGAGTTTGTAATCATATATAAGTTATCTAGTTTTGTACTTTCTTTTTAAAGAAATAGTACATCTAATTATGACTTTTCAATATAAATATTTACTAATAATTGGATGAATATATTTAATAAGATAAAAATGTATAAGCAACTTCTGTATGCCCAATATATCATGAGACAGTTGAGATATAGGAAAAACAAAGAACATCACTACCTTCATTTAGTATGAGTATAATTTTACTCTAGATAAATATGAGATCTGAACTAAAGTCAGAATACATGATAAAGTAGAGGGAAACATATACAATAAAAATGGAATAGAAATTTAGATGCTATGTCCCTCCTAATTTTAAAGGAGTCCCCTGAGGAAGGAACTACAATGTCAATTCAGAGAAAATTGTAGAAAAATGAGTGGTACTGCCATAGTGATATGAAAGAAGAGTCAGTTTACAAATGTTAGTTATAAATAATAAGACCATCGAGAAAGAGAGGTGAGTTTCGACTACTGCTTGATTTGTGAGTCAAATATAAGAACTAGAGATTATATGTGTGTGTGGTCTTTAAACTTTTCAATAAACTACAGCAAAGTTGGTTTTGACATATAATGGCATTATCTCATTTTATTTAACAATATCAGTTAAATATGAATATTAAATAATATACAGGCCGGAAGTTTGGCTATGGATTGGAAAAAAACTGATTTTGGAATTCAATACAATATAAAGTTGGTCACTGGCACTTAGCTAAAAACACTGTAAATTTTCAAAAAGTATTCAGCTACTAAATATCTGTATATGACAAATGAAACAGCAGTTTTTTCTTAAAAAATTGTTGTGAAGATTAAGTACATGTATGTTTGTAAAGCTCTTAATACAGTTACCTGATTAGTAATGGGAAAACAATTAATGACAATTAAAATCCTGCAAAGACATTTTTGTGTTTTTCTTAGTCTTTCATCCTGAAATTAATATTCATTAATAATATTGAACTTTTAGTCATCACACCCATCTACAGGGAAACAAGACAATGCATCTTAAAAGATAAAAGTGCTTGTTCTTACCCTCAAAATCTTCTTTTCTCTTACTATTGACAGTCACTCCAGAGTTAAGATTTTCTGTACTCTGACAGTGTTCTTTCATTTTCCTAGTTCTCTACCATACTCGTTTTTTTCTCTCTACATGAGTTCCTGAGCTTAAAGCTCACAGCATGTGCTCATTATCTTGGATATTGGGGCCCTTGAAGCATCATACAGGGTGTCTTGGAGATGGTAAATAGGTTTTATCTCACCTTGTCAACTTTGAATGATTGGTAGTGACTACATAAATTGCTCTGTTGAGAATGAGAGAATGCTCTGAAACCTACAGGAGAAAATCAGCATTTTCCACAGAGTGGGAGGGAGGGATATTGTTTTACTTGCGAGGCTCTTGACATCCCCAAGTGGTAATGTCTGCATGAAACAATGGGAAAACAAGGAACTGGGAGGCACCTGACTGAGAATGCAGAAGCAGAGTGAGAGGAACTCTAAGTCCCCAGAATATGGGAAATGTGGGAATCTTGTGGTGGAAAATGAGAAGAGATGAAATGAGATTAAGTTGAGAATATTAATTGAGGTTAAGTTGGAACTGATTTTATGCATTATCCCACCCTTTTTGAGTCATCCCTCAGCTGTGTTAAATTACTAACAGTCAGCATTAACTATAATATGGTTTACTAGGCTAGGACACAATTTTTTAGCCTTGAGTTTTCAAGTGCTTATAATTGCAAAATGAGAATCTTTGCTTCCAGTTAAGAAAAATTTAGGCTAAAGCCACAATGAAGATGATAATCTGAGACAGCTATGCATTTTCTTTTGTTTTCTTCCTTGCTTGTAACCTTCAGCTTCATAATAGTTCATTTTCTCAATGTTTAACTTGTTCCATTGAGTGTATGAAGTGGAAAAACAGTGTCTGAGAAGGTTTGAGTCTTATTGGCACTGAGTTGGGAGCAGAAAACAAAAGGAAGAATTGGATATTACTCCAGACAGATTTCAGCATCATTTAATTTTGGGAGTAGGCCTAATCCTTTCTCTTAATGTTCTTCTGGGTATAGAAAATATATATTTTATATGTATTTCGTGTCTTACTTAATACAAGCGTGCCTTAGTATTGGTATCAAGACAAAGTGAGCTTTTAAGTTACCTTCCCCAAATAACAGAACCAAACAAAGAAATAAACAAAAAACAGCACAGTGCCCCCCGCCTCATTATCGATTTTGCTTTCACTGTTTCACTTTTCACCGTTTAAGTTACCCATGGTCAACCTTAGTCCAAAAATATTAAGTGGACAATTTCTGAAATAAACGGTTCATAAATTTTAAATCACACACAGTTCTGAGTAGCATGATGAAATTTCATGAGTCTGCTCCCTCCGCCAGGGATGTGAATCATCCTTTGTCCAGCATATCCATGCTGTATACACCATGTCCAACAGCCTGTTAGTCACTTAGTAGCCATCTCAGTTATCAGGTTGGGTATCAGAGAGAGAGAGAGAGACCACATTCACGTAATTTATAAAGTATACTCTTATAATTGTATTTTATTATTATTTTTAATCTTTTACTGTGCCTCATTTGTAAGCTAGACTTTATTATAGGCATGTATGTTTAGGAAAAAACATAGTATATATAGAGTTCAGTACTATCTTTGGTTTCAAGCATCCACAGGGAGTCTTAGAACATATTCCCTGTGAGTAAGGGGGGATACTGCATTGGAAAGAAATTAATGGTTTCCAAATAGCAAGTCATTCTTCCTATGTAAAAGATCAATTTATTTAACTAATGTATTATTCATATGTGAATTACCACCAGAACAGATCATATTTTTAGTATATTCTATTTGATTTTTTGATAGCCAATGGAGATACAGTTTTTTAAGTTTTATGTTTATTATTTTTTAAAACCACGTATATAAAGTAATTGCATTTCTAAGCTAATTTAACTCATTGATTAGAAGATTTGTCTGCATACACTTTTAATTATGCTGTTGTTTTACGATATCATTTTCATAGTTATATGCTTAGAATAGCGCCTGAAACATAGCAAGTTCTCAAAACATATTTGTTAAATGAATGAATGCCTTATTCTCTTAATTACTTTTCTATTTTTTAACTGCCTCAGAATATTCTGAACAGAAATTGACATTATCTCTAAAACTAATAAACATTCATAATAAAGATGTGCATTTCCTTTTTTTGAAATATCAGTTCATTAATTCTAGACATCATCATCATATTAGCTATTACTCGTATTAAAAATATCTTCAGGCTGTTAGTGGTGGTAATGGTTTTACTGCAGATGGAGGCAGGGTAGGAGATCAATGTGAATCAAGAAACAGATGGAGGATAATGTTACTAAGATTAGCTACAGAAGAAAAGCAATAAATAGCATCTGTATTTTCAATAAATAAAAATTGGATTACAGCACAATTCTGTGCCTGCTTTGTCCCTGAAGCAAGACTTTGGATGTCAGCAAACATCTGAGCCTTTTATGTAGGAAGGACTGTTAGCTAGATTGATAATTATGGAAGTAAAAAACATATCAGGAATATTAGATTAAAATTTTATCTTTATATATTATAAATATAAAGTAAAATATAGAAGGAAAACTTCATCAGTTACACAGATTTAGATCATTAAAAGTTCTCACAAGACTCCTAAGGACATACCCACGTATGGCTTTATTCAGGTATAAAATACAGTAGACACAGGACAAGTGTGCAGGCACGTAATAGGGCCTGAGTGGCTTCTTGGTACAGCGCCTCCAGGTGCTTTTTTTTGTAACATGTTATGACTTTTTCTTCAGATTATGAATCACCAAGATATATATGAGGAATCTCAATTTCAGGGAGCTTATATGAAAGTTTTAATGGTTTCTTGATACACCATCACCTTGCAACCAGGGCAGACCATGTAGCAAGTTTAACCAGGTTTAAACCATCCACCTATAGATCTCTAAACAATATAGACAAACTAATACTGGATGCGAAGATGAGAGTATTAAACCTTAAACAGCATGTTACAAAGAATTCACTAGCTCATCTGGGCCTTACTTTGCCCAGAGGTGGATACCAAACTTTCAGGAGTCCCAGAGATACCGAAGTTGAGTTGTAAGATAACCTCACACAACAGCATTGCATGATTAGATAGGTATATGCCTGGATGATTCTAGGAAAATCGAACACCTCTGAATTTGACTGTGTTCATTGTGCTCAGCATTCCAGACATACAGATACATGAGCTATCTGTCTATTCAAGCAGTTTACTGCTTTGTTAGGGGAGGATGACAAATATATAAAGTGGAAGAAGGTACAAGGTAGTCAATTTTTATTTGATTGTACTATTACTACTAGAGTAAGCAGATAGGCATTCCTACAACTGGTAACACTTAGATGAACCTTGAGCAACTGAAAGCTTTGCAATGATTATATGAGATAATTACCAGAATTCTAGATAACTTTAAGTAAAAACTAGACACAAAGCTACATTCTTTACATTGTAAAGTGAACCCAGATACTTGGTGGATAATGGGATTGGATGACAGTGTGACTGATACTGGGCTATGGATTGAAATTGGGAATTTATTTAAGAGAAACTGAATTTTAGGGAGAATCAAGAATATTGATGTATACAGAGCTGATATGTACAGGTCTGATTTCTAGGAAACATAATGTCTAGAAGCCTGGGTTAAACACTAAACTTCTACCATCAGGGTCTAGTAAAATAAGCTAAAATAAGTTGATACCCTCTGCTGAACGCAAACCTGGAGCAGCCCTCTGATCTCATCAATTAAGCTTCCCTCAATGGACTGTTAGCCTGGATAATTCCCTTTTCATGGAGACTGAAACTTCACAGTCACAATTGCAGAAACCTGAGAATCTAGAGCTTTTCTGAAGCCCCATCCTTAAACTATTAAATCAAGTGGTCCAAGCCTGATAGTCCATTTACTGCTCTAAAGGAGCAACTGCTTTCCTCTCCCTACTTGTTCACCCAGCACTGCCCTGAAAAGATTCAGAGTCTAAATTGTATGGCTGTTGAGTGAATTCATACCACCTAACAGGTGAAAGAATAAATATGAGATATAAAGAAATAGGACATACCACGGAGGAACAAATGATGCAAGCGTCCAGGATAATTTGCTGTGATCTTAGGCAGAATCCGGAAATGAAAAGATGTCTGTAGACTTATCTTCTACCTGTTGAATAAATATGAACTGATTAGATTTGCTAATCAGTTTTAAAATTGGCTCAAAATAGTACTATGGCTTTATGTATACATAAATTAGGGGACATATTAAATAATAGAAGTCACTTTCAAAACATGTAGTCAGATGTTGGGCAAAATAACTATTAATGATATGTTATCAGAACTACTGTACCCATATTTTAGCATAGATTTTTTTTTTTTTTTAAGTATAAGAAAATAAGTCTAGAATTATCTTGGTCATTCTAACAATATGGAAAACATCTGACCAAAGTCAATTCAACAAACATTTACTGAGCCTGTAGGATATACTAGGTAGTGGAATTAGAGTAAATAAAGACTAAATTTTGTTTCAAGAAGATCCTGAGCACTAATGCAAAAGCTAGAAGGAACAGACCAGCATGTCAGCTGGAGGGATAATGAGATT
>NW_011888791.1:10165571-10167622 GCF_000151845.1 Pteropus vampyrus | reverse complement strand
AATTTCTGGTGTTTGAGCATCAGTTGATCGCTTATTAGGTCACAAGGAAATCCACTGCAATTCCCTACCATCATTCTGCATTGTGCATTAGATTATAACATTTTGTCCCACAGAGTAGCCTTCTAAAACACTTCACTTGATTATTCGTCAATCATTCTAAAACGGAAAGTCCTGTATTCATCTGGCATTGTAACTAATGTCAAGCTTTAGTTGAAAGTATACATGCTGTTGAATTGCAATTAAACAAAGCAAGAAGAAGTTATCTTTCTTCTGAGAATTGTCCTTCCTACTGCAAACTATAGATGTCTGGATTTTTACTCTAATGAAGCACAGATAAATATTCCGGTTTATAAAGTTGTATTTTAAATATCTTATGCAACTAAGTCACATGCATCGATAGCATATTAATTAAACAAATTATGGAATAGTTATAAAAAGAAAATAAAATAGTGTTATTAAAATGACAGTCTAGAGTTATTTTCATGGAAAGTGACTGATAAATTCAGTGAAGAAATCAAACAAAAATAACTTTCAGTAGCTTACTTGTATTGGGTCTATAATATTTGACAGGCACATTGGTATACTCTTTATAGTTTTTCTCTTATTTAATACTTAATGCAACTCTATAAGGTAGATACTATAAAGTTTCCTAATGGTTTTGGGAAAATAAATGATACAGTAGTAGCAAACCTATCATCACATTTTCCAAACAACAGAGCTACGATGGTAACTAAAAAAGACTGATTCTAGAGTTTATACTTTTAATTGTTAAACTATATTATACACTAGAATATATCTCCAATATTTTTGTTAAAACATAGAAATCATATAAGAATATTCATTAAACTATTAACAGTTATAGTTCATATTTACATTTCTCTTAATTTATATTATAGCTCTGATCTATCCTTTTTAGTTAGTTGAAAATACTTTTCTAGTATGTAGCTAGTAGAAAAACCTTCAGGGAAGCACGAGGAAAAGCAGAAACTACTTGTTAATAAGATTTAATGATTGTGGTTAATGTTTTATTAAAATAACACATAATTGAATTAAGGAGAGTAAAGTTCTGTATTAGATCAAAACATAGTATTATTTCATAAGAATATTGTCTTTGTTTGCTCTGAGGATGAGGATAAATTGACAGGGCAGTGACAAATATCCATGGTTTTCTTGTAAGTGTATAGCCTATGAAATATTTATATCAATACATTTTTACCTTTACAAATCAATAAAGAGTGCTGAACTCTTTGTACATTTCCCACAGTAATGTTGAGCTAATTAAAAATATGTAGTAATCCTTACAACTCAATAGTAAAAAGACAAGTAACCCAATCTTTAAATGTGCAAAAATCTGAATAGATATTCTCCAAAGAAGATATGCAAAAGGCCAATAGACATATGAAATTATGTCCAACATAATTAGCCATTAGAGAGATGCAAATTATAACCGCCATGAAATACTACTTCACACCCACTAGAGTGGTTACAATAAAAAGATTGTCAATAACAAATGTTGACAAATGTGGAGAAATTAGAATCCTTATACATTGCTGATGGGAATATAAAATAGTTCATTTGCTTTGGAAAACAGTTTAGTGGTTTATCAAAATGTTAAATATATAATTACATATAACTCAGTAGTCATATGCCTAATTGTATAAATGCAATTAGAGAAATGAAAACATATATCCACACAAAAACTTGTATCCAAATGTTTATAGCAACATTATTCATAAGAGCCAAAAAGTAAAAATAACACAGATGTTCATCAAATGATAAAGGCCTAGAAAATGTGGTCTATCTATACAGTAAAATATTATTTAGTAATAAAAATGAATTAAATGATACATGCAAAATGGATGAACCTTTATCACAATTAGTGAAAGAAGCCTCTCAAAATAGACCACATATTATATGATTCCATTTATTATAAAATGTCCAAAATAGACAACTCTACAAAAAAGGTAAAAAGATTAGTGGTTGCCTAGGGCTAGGGGTGAGAGGGCTTGGGAGAAATACTTAGCGATAATGGGTTTGGATGGGACCTTTTT
>NW_011888791.1:10156604-10164416 GCF_000151845.1 Pteropus vampyrus | reverse complement strand
AATATGGAATATCTACTATCTGAGACAGATTACACAGAAGGTAACATTATAAGCTAATTAAATACTCCAAAACAATTTGTCATTTAACAGAGGTAAAAATCATATTTCTATTTTACACGTATACATATGAATTTGTATATAACATTCCACAATTGCATGAGGAATATATACCTGATTTTAAAACAAAATTATCAAAACCATGTGATCTGTGATAGATTTTATTTTATTAAAGGAATTTAGATTATTATATAGACTGCTTCTTAATTAGAAATATCTGTGAAAATTTATTTTTTTCTTAAAGACTAACACATTAAAACTATACAATTTTTGTGTTTTTCTATTTTCTAGGAATCATGAAATATTAGTTTCTATAATCTAATCAGAACAAAGTTCTTATTCTGAGATATTTATTTTTAATTTCTTAATATCCTCTGGAGGTAGGAAAATATTTTATACTCAGGCAATGATATGCAAAAATTCTCAATTACGCATATATAGGCACACAGAACGCTTGTAGCTTTATTTCTATTACTTCAGCCATATGTCTACCACATGCCAAAAGGAGACATAAATACATGTACGAATTAACCAGTCAAAATCCAAAAAAGGTTTATTCTTTTCAATAAGTACAAAACATTGATTTTAATGATTTATCCTTTCAAAGAGACAAACCAAAAGTCCTCCTTCACTCAATAGAGAACATAGTTGATCATTCTGAATGAAATAATAAAGGAGTCACATGATTAAGTTCGATTCTCTGCTTTTACCAATATGTTTTTACCAATAGAAAATAATGCTTCATCCATGTATAAGCCAGACTCAAATTACATAAAGACTGCAGTCAGACTGAGCTTGTAGATACTGGACATATTAGTCCTTGAGTTTGGTTGTAGTGTGGGAAATAGCCCAATCCAAAAAGTAACCAGATATGGATGGACCAACAGAGTTGCTTAAGAACAAAAAATAAAGTTTAAAACACAAAATAAAAGGGAACGAGATCAGAAAAACAAATTAAATATAAAGAAATTTCTGTTAACATTAGGACTCACTTCAAAAGCCAGGAATATATGTACCTGGGCTAGAACAACCAATGAATCAAACTTAGGCAACACAGTTTAATAGGTCCCAGAAGGAAAATCTTGGGCCTTTTGGAGAGACATCCAGAAGTATCAAAGCATAATTTTTATAAGTGAGCATGTGTCAAAGATTTATTTAACTCATGAATGAGGGAGTGAACAGGATGACAAAATTGGTTTCTACTCTTCATTCATTGTTTCACAATAAACTGCATTTTCATACTTTATGTAGTGGTCTTGATGTTTCCTTTTCCTGAAATTATCTTTACTATTTTCTCAATTTCTTATGCTATTCCTTGTCTTTGAAGGCATAATACTCCCTCACCTATTCTTAATCAAAGTAACTGTGACTGCACTCATCGAGTGTATTTACCACATTTCTTGTCATTTATACTTTAATTATATCAGTTATCACATTCTAAGAAATACCTCTAAGTTCTGTACTTATGTATTTTTTTGACAGATAGTGTAATTTATCTTTTTTGTTTAAACAAAGTGGTTTTAATACTATGAGTAGTCAATAAAATTTGTTGAATATATTTAGTGTAATGGAATAATACTTTAAATAACTTCTGTGTTTCACTTAATATAGATCAATAAATAGTCATGCACAACAATAATGACTTTTGGGTCAAGGATGGGCTGCATATAAAAAGATGGTCCTACAGATTATAGTGGACCTGAAAAAATTCTATCACCTAGTCTTAGCTATCATTAAGTCATACCATATAACGCACCATACAAATACTTACTACTGTATGTCAATTGCCTAGAGTGTTCAGTACAGTAGCATGCTGTACAGCCTAGGAACTGTAGGGGATTTGAATTCGTCATTCCAAAATATGTCTCTTTGACATAAGGGTTATTTTAGGCTGATTAATTTTAAGAAATAGCAGATGTGGGAGAAGCTCTGAAAAGGAAGTAGAAGTTACCCTATGTAAAAGACTCATATTTGTAAGTGAAATCTCCATTTCTAAGGTTATCTCCCTCCCTATACCAGGAAAAGGAGGATGACTTTAGATCTAGAACCTTTAGTCAATGTAGAAAAAGAATTTAAATCTGCATAACAAACTTACCCTCCTTTTCCTGGTAACCTTCCATACCTGACACCGCCCACCCCCACCCCCAACCCCGCTCCAAATCCCCAATATCATCTTTTGTCTTTAGCTAAAGATGGTATTTAAAGATGGGATAAGTTATTTTGACAAGAGTCTCAGTTTTCCTGAGTCTTTCCTACAGGAAAGAGGTATACAGAAGGTATATATGTTATTAAACTTTAGTTTTTCTCCTGTTAATCTGTCTTTTATTATAAGGATGCCTCAGCCAAAAGCCCAGAGGGTAAAGAGAAAACTGCTTTTCCTCTCCTATGGAGCAATAGACTATAACGCATAGCCTGGGTGTGTAGTAAACTATACCATCTACATTTGTGTAAATGAACTCTAGAATGTTCACATGACAAAATTACCTAATGATGCATTTCTTAGAGCTATCCCTATCATTAAGCAGTACATGGCTGTAGTTTCCAAAAAAAATGTATAAGTTGAAGTATTGATGGAATGTTTCATTTTGGCAGTTGTATTGACCTAAATCTAGAAAGGGGTGATGATCTGAAGAAACAGAGAAACTACCCTACAGACTAGAAAAAGGACATATGCAGATACTTATAAACTGAAGAAACCAAATGGAGATGCTAACTGAAAAGAGGATGTATGTTGAAAATGATAAGTAATAATATAGGGAAGTAGTTTCTCTTCTTAGAAATGATTATATTCCTAGTGATGGTTATGTATGCAAATGAGATTTGAAAGTGAATTTGTTTTTTAATAATTTTTAAAATTTTCCAATTACAGTTGTCATACAATATTATATTAGTTTCAGATGTGCAACTTAGTGATTAGACATTTATATAACTTACAAAGTGATCCCCCAATAAACCTAGTACCCATCTGACACCATACTTATTAAAATATTATTGATTATATTCCTTATGCTATAGTTTACATCCCCTTGACTATTTTATAATTACCAATTTGTACTTCTTAATCACTTCCTTTTTTCCATCCATCTCCTCAATCACCTTTCCATCTGGCAACCATCAGTTTGTTCTCTGTATCTATATGTTTGTATCTGTTTTGCTTGTTTATTTTGTTTTTTAGATTCCACATATAAGTAAAATCATATGGTATTTGTCTTTCTGAATTTCTCCACTCAGCACAATACCCTCTAAGATCATTCATGTTGTTGCAGTTGGCAAGATTTCATTCTTTTTTATGGCTGAGTAATATTTCAATGTACCACTTACTCTTTGTTATTCCATTGATGGGCACTGAAGTTGCCTTCATATCTTGGCTATTGTAAATATTACTGCAATTAACATATGGACATATATGTACCTTCAAAGCAGTATTTTGAGTTTCTTTGGTTAAATACCCAGAAGTTGTATCATTGGGTCCTTCTTTGTCTCTTGTTATAGCCTTTGTTTTAGTGTATATTTTGTCTGGTATAAATATTGCTACACCAGATTGCCTGTTTGTTTCCATATTCATGAAATATCCTTTTCTATTCCTTTACTTTCAGTTTGTGTATGTCTTTCGATCTAAAGTGAGTCTCTATCTAAAGTGAGTCTCTTGAAGGCAGAATAGGTCAGGGTTTTATTTCTTGTCCATTCAGCCACCCAATGCCTTTTGATTGGAACATTTAATCCATTTATATTTAAAGTAATTATTGAGAGATATGTAGTTATTGCCGTTTTATTCTTAATACTTTTTATCTTTTTTTTTTTCTTTTTCTTAAAGAAGTTCCTTTAACATTTCTTATAATAGTGGTTTCATATTGATGAACTCCTTTAGTTTTTTCTTTTCTGGGAAACTCTTCAAACTGTTCTTCAATTCTAAATGATAGTTTTGCTGTGTAGAGAATCATCTTTGTTGTAGTTCATTGCTTTTCATCACTTTGAATATGGCATGCCAATCCCTTCTGGCCTGCAAAGTTTCTGTTGAGAAATCAGCTGACAGTCTTATGGGAGCCCCCTTGTAGGTAACTAATTGCTTTTGTTTTGCTACTTGTAAGATTCTTTCTGTGTTTAATATTTGGCATTTTTATTGGTGTGGGCCTCTTTCAGTTCATCTTGTTTGAGACTTTGTGCTTCCTGGGATTATATGTCTATTTCCTTCACCAGGTTAAGTAAGTTTTCTGTCATTATTTTTTCAAGTAGGTTTTCAATTTCTTGCTCTCTGCTCCTTCTTGTACCCCTGTTATGTGAATATTGGTACACTTGATGTTGTCCCAGAGACCCCTTAAACAATACTAATTTTTTGGAATTTTTTTTTCTTTTTTTGTTGTTGTGATTGGATGTTTTCTGATATCTTATCTTCTAAATCACTGATTTTAACTTCTTTATCTAATCCAGTCTTGATTCCCTCTAATATTTTCTTTATTTCAGTTATTGTATTCTTTCATTTTTGACTGGTTCTTTTTTATGTTTTCTATCTGCATTTTTACTCATATCCTATCTCTTTGTTGAAGTTCTCACTGAGATCATTGAGCATCCTTATAACTAGTGTTTTAAACTCTACATATGGTAAGTTGCTCCTCTCCATTTTGTTTAGTTCTTCTGCATTTTTTTCTGTTCTTTCATTTGGAATGTATTTTTTGTCTTTCCATTTTGACTGCCTCCTTGTGTTTGTTTCTATGTATTAGGTAGAGCTGTTATGTCTCCTGGTCTTAGTAATGTGGCTCATGTAGCAAGTTTCCAAGGAGCCCACTGTCACAGTCTCCCTGGTCACTCGAGATGGGTGCTCCAAATGTGCCCTTTGAATGGGTTGTGTGTGCCCTCCTCTGGTAGGTTAGCCTTGGTTGTTGTTGGCACATCAATGGGAGAGATTGACTTTTAGGCTGATTTGTTGTGAGGACTGGCTGTTACTACAGTGGAGGAGCTGTTGTGCAGGGGTTGACCCTACAGAGCACGATTCACTTTTGCAGAGCTCCGATGCCTTCCCAGTCTTCCCTTTGGGTGTGCCATCTGTGAAGGTGGCCAGGTGGTACTCCATCCGATTGCAGTCTGAAGCTGGTTACTGAGCGTGGCAGCCTTGGGGCCTCCTTGGAGGGACCCAGTCACAGGCCAAGTTTAGCTACTGCCTGTGCCCACCTGGCATTAGACACAGAGTGATTTGCAGATGTCTTTCACCCATGCTGGTCTTCGAGGTTCCTGGAAGAGGCTAAGCTGCAAACCGAGGCTGGCTGAGCTAGTGCCAGGCTTGGGGCTGTTCAACAAGAGCTATGGGGCATGCCGAGCCAGATGCTGCTTGTTTGTGGTTTATGAACCTTTGAGAGATTTTAAGAAAGTCCACAGCATGAGCCAAGATAGGCTGTTTATATGGAAAGCCACTGAAAGTGGCTTAGGTGGACCCAAAATTAGGTGGAGTGATGTCTCAGGGAATTACCAGGGCATGGTAAGTGGTGTTAGCCAAGTTGATGGAGATTTAGATATGGCAGATGCCTGCTTCTGCACACTGGGAGTGGGAAGGACTCAACAAAGGAACAATTTTTCTGCCAGGCCTTTCGTCTTGGAGAAAACTGCCCATTCAGTCTTCTTCCTGAAGCCAGATAACTCAGTTCCTCCCCATATGTTCCTAATGCCCCCGAGGCTGCTGCCCCAGTGCTGGAGCTCAGAGCTAGTGAGCCTGTCATCAGGTAAATCTATGAGCTGGCCTTTAAGAGGAACACCTCAGACTCCAGGTGCCCTTTGTTTCACTCAGCCACAATCTCTGCTAGTTTTCACAGCCAGAATATATGAGAACTTCTCTCTTTGGCACTGGAACCTTGGGCTGGGGACCCTGGTGTGGGTCTGGGACTTCCTTGCTCCTCAGGGGGCACCTCTGGAGCTGATATATCTGTCCTGATTTTTAGCCACCAGGCACAGGTACGGGACCAGTTCCTTCCACATTTCCACCCCTCCTACCAGTCTCAACATGGCTTCTTCTGTATGTCCTTAGTTATAGGACTTTTGTTAAGCTATACTTCAGGCAATTCTCAATATGGTTGTTCTGTAGTTTAGTTGTAGTTTTGATGTGGTCATGGGAGGAGGAGGCAAGTACAGCATTTTCCTACTCAGCCATCTTGACCAGAAATCTTGAAAGTCACTTTGGATATTAAAAAATACTGATCTTTTACACCCAAATCTATTTTCAATTTACAGCAGAAATCTACTATTTTAAAAATGTTATCTCTTTGATTGTAGTCATGATTCAGAGAGCCAATGTTTAGAGCATATTTTCTCTTATTATGACCTCTTCAGTCTGGTCCAGAAATGCTATCCTTTATGTGTAAGGTCTTTTTACTGAAAATCAATAAACGTTAATTGAACAATAGTAATAGATCTGAATTAAATGGCCTGAAGGATCGACAATGTGAAAATCATAGTCCTTAGCCTAAAATAGTTTAGAATGCAGTTGGAGAGATAACAAATGAACATAGGGAACCCTATATAAAGATATTTATAGTATCTACTTAATGATAAATTCTGTTGTTCACACTGAAGACTCTATGGAAGTCAGCAGTAGGAAAATTAGTCAGTAGGAATACAAATAGACCAGGGAAGAGTCCTACCATGAACCAAGTACTGAACTTCATGTTTGCCCTCATCATGAAGCAGAATCCCTCGAAAATCTGAGGAGCTTAATTGTTTCTGTTTCTCAGATGATGAAAGTGACAACCAAAATTATTAGCTCTATCAATATTACTACAGCAGAATTTGTCAGAAAAACCAAAGTTTATTTTTCTGACTGCATAGTAAGCTACTTTATTTTGCCTACTTTTAACGTCTCTTTGCAACTGAAAAACTATGAGAAGCTGAAAGTTTTTTTGAATATACGATAAGAGTGGGATTTTTATCACAGAAAGAAGGTAGCAAAGAGGGCATTGAGATAACCTGAAGGTGATATCATAGACTTTCCTTTCTGTCCTACAAAAAGAGAAATCAGTGCTATGGTCTCCTAAGCTTAAGTTTTTATCTGCCAGATTATCTAGGGGTAAAGGCAAAGTCTCCCCTGTGATCCCTAGTTTATCAGAAGCTGGACCATCTTAAGTCCTGAACATCACTACACATTAAATTCTGATAGTGGCTCAAACAGTTCTTTTAATGAAGACATAACAGGGTAATACAAAGCTGAAAGACCTGAGTTTAATTTCCTCAGTGTTTACTGTGCTTATTTTAAGGTCTTGCCCCATCTAGTATCCATCCCACTCCTGAACAAACAGATCAAAGGTCACTTGACATTGGGCTTCTTCTCATGTCATACAAAGCCTGGTGCTTTAGGGGAACTAGAAGGAAATAAGTAGAATAAGTAAAACACTATTCAAAGGCCTTTATTTTTTCGTTTTCACAACAACTCCATGAGGACAGTTTTATTATTATCATCTCGTTTTACAAATGAGAAAATGACACAGGGTTATTAATCCTTGTGTAATACTTCTTGTCTCTTATCACTGTATTCTATCTCTGAACTCTTAGCAACCTAATACGGCTTCTCCTCAGTTCTGATGTGTGGAAAGATGAGCTCTGATTCTCTGGGTTGAGCAGTGATGTGGTGAATACTCTGATTCCCATCTGTCCTATCTAGAAAGATTGGTAGTCCTCAATTTTCTCTTTAATTTCTTTCCATAAAGAGTTAATTTCCTTTTTACAACCACATAGTCTAGTTGCACTTAAAGAAAGAAACATCAATATATCCTATTA
>NW_011888791.1:10154302-10156554 GCF_000151845.1 Pteropus vampyrus | reverse complement strand
CTAAGCTTAAGTTTTTATCTGCCAGATTATCTAGGGGTAAAGGCAAAGTCTCCCCTGTGATCCCTAGTTTATCAGAAGCTGGACCATCTTAAGTCCTGAACATCACTACACATTAAATTGATAGTGGCTCAAACAGTTCTTTTAATGAAGACATAACAGGGTAATACAAAGCTGAAAGACCTGAGTTTAATTTCCTCAGTGTTTACTGTGCTTATTTTAAGGTCTTGCCCCATCTAGTATCCATCCCACTCCTGAACAAACAGATCAAAGGTCACTTGACATTGGGCTTCTTCTCATGTCATACAAAGCCTGGTGCTTTAGGGGAACTAGAAGGAAATAAGTAGAATAAGTAAAACACTATTCAAAGGCCTTTATTTTTTCGTTTTCACAACAACTCCATGAGGACAGTTTTATTATTTTCATCTCGTTTTACAAATGAGAAAATGACACAGGGTTATTAATCCTTGTGTAATACTTCTTGTCTCTTATCACTGTATTCTATCTCTGAACTCTTAGCAACCTAATACGGCTTCTCCTCAGTTCTGATGTGTGGAAAGATGAGCTCTGATTCTCTGGGTTGAGCAGTGATGTGGTGAATACTCTGATTCCCATCTGTCCTATCTAGAAAGATTGGTAGTCCTCAATTTTCTCTTTAATTTCTTTCCATAAAGAGTTAATTTCCTTTTTACAACCACATAGTCTAGTTGCACTTAAAGAAAGAAACATCAATATATCCTATTAATGTACTGTTGTCCCTATTTCTTGGGTACTAGCTCCAGCCTTGTTCTAGTAGAGAAAATTTGTTTTCTTCTTGAGTCTATCTTAACAACTCAGTAGCCGAAGGTACCTAAATCCAAGTTCCCCAGTGTTTCCCCTGGTAGCAGGGTGCAATATCTCAAAGCTTGGCAAGAGTCGGGGTGTTTAGGCATACATTTAATAGGAGACTAATTTGAAATTAATAGTGTTTTTCAAATGATATTTGCAAATTATTGTGGAAGCAAATTTTAGAGAATCTGAAAAACTAGGCTAAATAATTGAAACTTGGTATTTGACTTGTTTGTCAAACCAGAAAACTATCTCTATTACATTTCCTTTTTTTTAATCACGTTTTTATATATTTCCTTTTTCATGTTTAATCTATCACCGAAGAGTAGGAAATATATCTGTGTCAAAAATTAATTTCCCAATATAATTCCATTAACTAATTCAAATACTTGGTATCTGTCACATAATTTTAATAACCTTCTAATTTGTCCTTAATAGTGTTTTATTAGAAACATATGGATTAATATACACAAACCCCTGTGTATGCAGTAAACACCCATCAAATGTTATGATAATGATTTCTTCCTCTATTTAATTCTTCCCATAGAATTCAGAGTAATCATTTTAATATTTAATTCATTTTAATTGTATTAAACTAATATAGATATGTATCTCAAAATATGTTGTCATAGAAGAGGACTATAACAGTCCCCTCACCCAACACTATTCAAGCCACAGTCCTGCTATACCAGAGGTGCTTTTTTATGTTATTTTTCTCTACATTTATGAATAATGTTTTTATATTGTAACTCTTTAGTTTTCAAATTTACATACTGTTTATTAGTTTCTCATTATAGTTTATTATGACCTGTCTCATCTACATTTTTCCTCACTAGTTCCTTTAGTCTCCAGATTTTTTAAATATCAAAATTGTTATTAAATCTATAATAAGCATTAATCATTTTATTATCATATAATTATTGTTCACAGAGACCATACTTTCTTCTCTCTACAATTCTTTATTTTTCCTAGATATGATACATTTTCTTTTTTTTGCCTGTATTTTTTATACCATTTTTACATTTTTTCCAAACATTTAACACCTCTATCATATGCAAATGTCTATTAGTGTTTTTCCTGTGCTCTGAAAATTACATTCATTCATTCATTCATTCATTCATTTTATTTGAAAGAAAGAGAAGTGTTGCTTTCCATGGCCTCAGTCCTTGGCCTCCATCTGAATAGGTAATTCTCTCATTTTGGCTTCTATTTGCCTGCATATTAGAACTTCATTTTGTAGTTTTCTTGTATTGGATCAATTTTTTCTGGATATTATACTTTTTTTTTTTTCTTTTGCTTTATTACTATGTTTTTCCTGGGACACTTCATATATAGCTTCTACTAGCATCCTGGTTGGCAGGCTAAAATTTTGAGTTTTTACATGTCTAAAAATATCTTCCTTTTCTCTAACTTTTGAGGACTAGCTT
>NW_011888791.1:10152401-10154138 GCF_000151845.1 Pteropus vampyrus | reverse complement strand
TGAGGTGGAATCATTATGAAAATATCTCAAAGACAACTTCATACCTTTTAAACTAATTTTGCATCATTCTTAACTTATACATGAAATTCTAATCATGATTAACTTCCATTAGTTCTTCAAATACCATTCTTGCCTTTCCCATTGATGGATGTCTTTGCATGCTGTTTCTTTAGTCTGAAATGTTCTTCTATCCTCTTTTAACCAAAAATACTCTTTATCTTCTTTTATACCAACTCTTAGATGTCCTTCCATTTGAGAAGCATTTTCTTTCCATTGTTTACTTATCACAGTAAAGTGTCCTATCTACTTGATTCATCATCCAACACCTAAAATATAGAAGATGGCTAATCTGTCATTTGGTCTAACATATACTCCCCAAAAATGTTTTGATGTTTTGATTGGATATGTCATTTCAGTAGGTTTATTATTCTTGCAAAAATTACAAAACAGTGTGGAATAGTGATTAAAAGCATGAAATTGAGCTTCTGACTGCTTAGAATTGAGTCCTGGCTCTGCCAGTGCCTATCTATATGTGTCTTTGAGTACACTGGTTTTCTTGTCTGTAAACTGGGGAAAATACATAACTATTAGGGTTTTTAATAAACTAATAAACATGAGATACATATGTTTGATGTGTCGCAATTGCTGTGTAAGTGTTGGTTTAAAAATTTAGTCGTTTTGATTTGCATTGAGTTAAACAAATTAAGTCCAACTATATAAAGGTAATTTTCTGTTATCTCATAAATAGTTCCAGAAATATGAATTAGCTTTACCTAATTCACTTATCTGAAATTAAAACATATCTAATCAGTACAAATTATCCCTACTTAAAGGATAAAAATTAATTAAGATTAATATCTAGTTTATTAGTGTAGAATGCAGTCTTTCTTCTCATGTTCATGAAGCTTAGGGTTTTTTCAGAGCTTTCCCTTTTATATTAACATACTAGCATTTTGCATACCAGATAAAATAAAAGCAGATCTGTAAGCTCATGATGGCAATTGCATTTCTCAGCTGCACAAAAAGAGATCTGTGTATTTATTTCTAATTTTCATGAAGTAAGCTGTAGGATATACTGGAATATGAATATAAATGTGTAAGAATAAAGATAGAAACATCTCCTCAAAGTTATTGCTTTTATTACTTGGAAACATGCATATTTGGAAAGCATATATTTGCATGAGCAAGAAAATGTCAAGGCAGATACATTGCAAAATTATAGAAGCAAAATATATTGAAGGAAAATAAAAAAGGAAATTAAAAAATGAATGACATTCATTAACCATTCCTTGATAATTTAGGCATCATCTGATTTAAATTTTCCTTCAGATAAATTCCTAAAATTATGATAACAAAATCATAGGCCGGTTATTTGTTTTGCAAATTAAAACTTCACTAATTATATTTGAATAAGATTATAATAGCCTTCCACACTTAAAATGTAGAACCTGTTGCTTTGACATGCTTTATTTGTGTATAATAATTTTCTGAAATATCAGCAAATTTTATTGCTTAGGATTTCCTAAATTTAGGATCTAGTTCTAGTTTATGTCTTTCTCTTCTCCTACTTTACTTTTGCAGTAAAAGAAAACAACAGACATGATTTTCCGTGGTTATATATATTTGTTCTTAAAAGTTCGAATTTTGCCCTTTAAACTTGCATTTCTTCAAGGTTGTACTTAATGTTCAGTGTTTAGTTCCTGTCCTTCAATTACTATATCTGTTCAAATAAAAAGA
>NW_011888791.1:10077008-10152351 GCF_000151845.1 Pteropus vampyrus | reverse complement strand
TAGCTTCTACTAGCATCCTGGTTGGCAGGCTAAAATTTTGAGTTTTTACATGTCTAAAAATATCTTCCTTTTCTCTAACTTTTGAGGACTAGCTTTTTTGGGTAGAAAAAAGTTCTGGGATAAAGTTCTCTGTATATAGTATAGTTAAGTTATTGCTCCACTGTGCTCTACCTTCCCATTTTGATGTTATAATGTTCAACGTCATTTTGATTCTAAATCTTTTGGTTTGATTTGCTCTTCCTCTGTACATTCTGGGATCTTCACTTAAGCTTGTTTTATTTTCTTTAGTTCTAGTTATTTTCTGTTATTTATATGATTATTTTCTTCCTTACGTTTTCTTATTTCTTCACAAAATTATATTAATTGGATGTTAGTTCTCTGGATATTACCCTTTTAATTCTTGTTTTTCCCTTCTTATTTACTATTTATTGATATTTTAGTCTACTTCAACTGTATTTCAACTCCCTTTTTAACTTTTTAAAATTTTATCTATCATAATTTTAATTTTTAATAACATTTTTTTGTTTCGAGTTTCCTTTTATATAAATTTTAAATATTTATTTGTGAATCAGCTTAAGCAAAGATCTTATCTCTTGGAAAGAAGAGGTATTATCACCTGATTTTGTTGGCTTTCAGTGGAGAATTAAGAAATCTCACTATTTTATATATAAGCTGTTAACCAGCTTTCTTTTTTTTTTTCTTCTTTTTTTAGCCTCACATCCCTTCTTTTAAGTTCAATTTGCTGTCAAGTCTTAAGCAATTCTTGGGTTTTGTGTGGGCAGATTATCTATTTTATTTTTGATCTTTCAAGTTTGTTGTGGCTACTTTTATTGTTTTCAACCATAACCAATATGCTGAAATATCTTGACCTTTATTGTTGTTCTTCCAAATATATTTGTCTTTTTGTGTTAATTCATTATTTCATTTCTTTGCCATAATTTTAAAAGGTTTTGTGAGGTGGAATCATTATGAAAATATCTCAAAGACAACTTCATACCTTTTAAACTAATTTTGCATCATTCTTAACTTATACATGAAATTCTAATCATGATTAACTTCCATTAGTTCTTCAAATACCATTCTTGCCTTTCCCATTGATGGATGTCTTTGCATGCTGTTTCTTTAGTCTGAAATGTTCTTCTATCCTCTTTTAACCAAAAATACTCTTTATCTTCTTTTATACCAACTCTTAGATGTCCTTCCATTTGAGAAGCATTTTCTTTCCATTGTTTACTTATCACAGTAAAGTGTCCTATCTACTTGATTCATCATCCAACACCTAAAATATAGAAGATGGCTAATCTGTCATTTGGTCTAACATATACTCCCCAAAAATGTTTTGATGTTTTGATTGGATATGTCATTTCAGTAGGTTTATTATTCTTGCAAAAATTACAAAACAGTGTGGAATAGTGATTAAAAGCATGAAATTGAGCTTCTGACTGCTTAGAATTGAGTCCTGGCTCTGCCAGTGCCTATCTATATGTGTCTTTGAGTACACTGGTTTTCTTGTCTGTAAACTGGGGAAAATACATAACTATTAGGGTTTTTAATAAACTAATAAACATGAGATACATATGTTTGATGTGTCGCAATTGCTGTGTAAGTGTTGGTTTAAAAATTTAGTCGTTTTGATTTGCATTGAGTTAAACAAATTAAGTCCAACTATATAAAGGTAATTTTCTGTTATCTCATAAATAGTTCCAGAAATATGAATTAGCTTTACCTAATTCACTTATCTGAAATTAAAACATATCTAATCAGTACAAATTATCCCTACTTAAAGGATAAAAATTAATTAAGATTAATATCTAGTTTATTAGTGTAGAATGCAGTCTTTCTTCTCATGTTCATGAAGCTTAGGGTTTTTTCAGAGCTTTCCCTTTTATATTAACATACTAGCATTTTGCATACCAGATAAAATAAAAGCAGATCTGTAAGCTCATGATGGCAATTGCATTTCTCAGCTGCACAAAAAGAGATCTGTGTATTTATTTCTAATTTTCATGAAGTAAGCTGTAGGATATACTGGAATATGAATATAAATGTGTAAGAATAAAGATAGAAACATCTCCTCAAAGTTATTGCTTTTATTACTTGGAAACATGCATATTTGGAAAGCATATATTTGCATGAGCAAGAAAATGTCAAGGCAGATACATTGCAAAATTATAGAAGCAAAATATATTGAAGGAAAATAAAAAAGGAAATTAAAAAATGAATGACATTCATTAACCATTCCTTGATAATTTAGGCATCATCTGATTTAAATTTTCCTTCAGATAAATTCCTAAAATTATGATAACAAAATCATAGGCCGGTTATTTGTTTTGCAAATTAAAACTTCACTAATTATATTTGAATAAGATTATAATAGCCTTCCACACTTAAAATGTAGAACCTGTTGCTTTGACATGCTTTATTTGTGTATAATAATTTTCTGAAATATCAGCAAATTTTATTGCTTAGGATTTCCTAAATTTAGGATCTAGTTCTAGTTTATGTCTTTCTCTTCTCCTACTTTACTTTTGCAGTAAAAGAAAACAACAGACATGATTTTCCGTGGTTATATATATTTGTTCTTAAAAGTTCGAATTTTGCCCTTTAAACTTGCATTTCTTCAAGGTTGTACTTAATGTTCAGTGTTTAGTTCCTGTCCTTCAATTACTATATCTGTTCAAATAAAAAGAAATGAGTATTGTTTTATCATGAAACTGAAATAAGTCAAAGGGTAACATTTAAATCAGTTTTCCCTAGTCATAGCCTTTAGGTCCGTGGAAAAAGCTATACATTTTAGATTTTAGATATGGAGAAAATCTTTCAGATTTAATATGGTTTCTTCCATTTATTTTTACCTAATAACAGAATTTATTTTCCTTTGTTTTTTCCTGTTATTTACATATCATCTTTTTTCTTATAATACTGTTCCCTCTCTACTAACTCATCTCTCTTTCACATTTTATGATTTAACTGTTACTCATGTACCAAAATTTAACTTATAGTTCACTTCCTCACAGAGGAGTGATCTTTTTCAAAGGCAATTGTGGTTGTAATAGTCTCTGTTCATACTTCTTCAGCTAATTGTCATTTCATTTATGTTAAACGTCAAATCCTTCAACACTACCTGCTTCACTATTTTTTTTTAATTAAATTTATTAGGGTAGCATTGGTTAATAAAATTATATAAATTTCAAGCATACAGTTCTATAATACATTATCTGTATATTGCATTGTGTGTTCACCACCCAAATTCAAATCTTCCATCACCATATAATTGACCCCTTTTACCCTTATCTATCTCTCCCCTTCCCTTTCCCGTCTGGTAACCACTAAACTATTGTCTGTGTCTATGAGTTTTTGTTCGTCTGTCTTGTTTTGTTGTTGCTTTCAGTTTTATATCCCACATATGAGTGAAATCATATGATTCTCTGACTTATGTCACCTAGCATGATAATCTCAAGATCTATCTATGTTGTTGCAAATGGAAGTGTTTCATCTTTTCTTATGGCTGAGTAGTATCCCATTGTATATATGTACTATCCGATCTCACTAGTCTTCTTTCAATGCCTCTTTCCTCACATGGGAACTTTTCACATATTGTTTCTTTAACTTCATTAACTATATTTAGAAGTTATTTCCTTATGTAATCTTTTTTTGACCTCTAAGTCCAGCTGCCTTGTTATATTTACTCATAACATCATGGACTATAACTCATCGCATTTATAATTTTATATTTCTTTGTGTGTTTTTAAAATCACTTTTTCCAGTGGTAATAACAACCATGTTTTTTGCAAAATATTTTATTTTCTGTTCTACAGAACAATTTTTTTGCCTTTTAGAACTTAAAAAGAGTATATAAAGTATATTAAAAAATGCCAGTCATCTTAATAAAAAGGAAATTGTTATCAACATTTGCCAATTCTATTAATGGGCATTTACGTGTTGATTTTTTCCTATATTTTTCTGAACTAATTTGATAATTACTATTTACCTAAGGAAAAATAGATTTCATTACTGATTTCAAATATATTATCATTTATTTTTTAAATTTTCTTTAGACGATTATAGTCCTGTGCTCATTTAAAATAGTGTGTATTTCTGCATGTGTATGTGTGCGTTTACTTTTTTATCGGATTAGGGCTCAAAAGGTGTTCTTTTCTTTTTTGTTCACAAACAGCTATTTCTTGACTTTTGTGATTCTATACTTTTTTGTAATAATTTTTAAATTTCTTCTCCAATATTTATAAAATTCTTCTTTCATAAATTATCTTCAGTGGCTCATTTAAGAATATATTTAGTTAAATGCTTAGTTCATCTACACTTTACTCATTATTTATGTAACTATTTATTTATTGCTAATATCTGACTAAATTAGCTTTTGAATGATGTCCCTATTATATTTATCTTATAAATATTTTGTAAACAGATTTTATTTCCTTTCAGATCAAAGAGTTATTTATTATTATTATTAACTTACAAATTTTTGAATTATATTTTTGGTATTTATATCTGACTCCTTTGGATTGCAGTGGAGTTATGTGACCCACACATAATTTGATATGGAAAAGATTTTCACTCAGGCTTATTTGGTGATAAATATATATTAATATTTATAGACTTTAATTTTTAATTTAATTTGAATAAATGTGATCCTCAGAAATCAAAGCTAAAAATGTTAAAGAATTTTAAGATTTTAAAAAGATTTTTTCTTATGTTTCTTATTAGCTTTGTCTTTTATATCAATACTGTTACTTGGTATAGAATATTATGAAAGTTTTATTTTTATTATATTTATATATGCATCCTGTATCAATCAATATTTGATCAGAGAAGCAGCTTTACAATGAGTACTTTCGAATAAATAATATATTCTAGGAGGTAAAATCTAGAAATGGCACTTGGAGAGTCAGAGAATAGTCACTAACTAGCACTCCTGCAGCACTGGCACAGATGGATAAATCTGAGATAAATCTGAGCTGCAGGGAACCTGGGAAGCTGAGCATGCTGATGTGTCATAGGGGAACCGCAGAAAAGGTGGTGGAAAAATCTATGGAAGGCTGTTGATGCTCGTTCTGGTATGGACCTATAGGTCAGCAGTGTCAGTCAGCAGTTGGAAAAAAGAGCTAGACGTGAAGCTGCAGAAACCAAGACAAGCTGGAATTCACCAGCATCTCTGACTTCTCTCTCCCCTCATCTCATCTCAGTAATCGTTAGAGAGTAAGCTCTGTTACTTCATTTCTTCTTTCCATATCTCACGCAAATTTCTCTTTAGACAATTTCTGCCATTCATCCACAGTAGAGATTCTAGGAAGCATGGCTCTGGCTTATAGATTAATGTGTTTTAACAACACCATTGTTCACCCTTGAAAACTTGACATTTATATTGCACTTTTAAAATCGTATATTCTTCCTGAATATACTGATAGCAAAACCATGTAACCATCCCATATAAGCTGAGAACATACTAACCTCTTCCAAAGAGGATATAAGCTACTTTATCTGTCTTTGAGTAATGAGCTTTTCTTTTCTAGCTGACGCACATTCACCATTTGATAGCTTGTAACTTAAATACAGAGAAATGTTAATCACTTTTAACACCTTTTATAAATAGGTGTACATCCATACTGTACATATACTATACACACATATATACACATAATATATATACAATATATAAATGCACAATGTCTGCAATATGCAACATATATATATATGCTGTGCATTTATACACATGTATGTGCATATATGCACGCATATGTATACATGTGTTTATGTTTGTATATACGCACATACATCAGCTTGGACTATACAAGTAATTACAGAAAAAAATGACTGTATATCTAAGAATATTTCTTCTTTAAATTGAATA
The DNA here is from genome assembly GCF_000151845.1 of Pteropus vampyrus. Classification (NCBI taxonomy): domain Eukaryota; kingdom Metazoa; phylum Chordata; class Mammalia; order Chiroptera; family Pteropodidae; genus Pteropus; species Pteropus vampyrus. The sequence continues at coordinate 10,146,482 of NW_011888791.1, read as the reverse complement.
TACGCACATATGTATTTTTTTCAGTTTTATGTAATATAACTACCACAATCCTTTTTTTCTGTAACTGGTCCAAGGCGGCATCTGCATCTAACTTATTAAACTACATATTCTATTTTCTCTTTGCCCTTGTCTTAGTCAGCTCGAACTGCCATAATAAAATATCATAGACTAGCTTAAATATAGGGTGGCTTAAACAACAGTCATTTATTTCTCACAGTTTTGCAGGCCACAAAGTTCATGATCAAGGTTTTGGCCATTTTGGCACCTGGTGAGGACCCTCTTCCTGGCTTATAGACCACTGTGTCTCATTGTGTCTTCACAGTGTGGAGAAAGAGAGACTGTAATCTCTCTCTTCTTCTACATATAAAACCACCAATCCCATCATGAAAGCCTCACTCTTATGACCTCGTCTAACCCTAATTACTTTCCACAGGCCTCATCTCCAAACACCATCACACTGAAGTTAGAGCTTCAACATACAAACTTCTGGGGGACACAGTTAAGTCCATAGCAGCCCTCATCAAGCACCTCAGCTAGTAATAGATTCTTATCCAGTTATGCTACCCAGACCATTTTACTTGAACAAAATTATACTCCTGAATGATCTGTGACATCGCTGGTCTTGCCCATATTGGATTGTTGTAGTTTTTCATTGACGCATCACAGATGCAAAAGCATTTAGAGGTTCCCAGTAGTGTTCCCTTCAATCTAGATAAATCCCTTTTTGTTTCTACCATATATTACCAATCAAATTCCTTCTTAATAATCAGGATAATCAGACCCTTCTGTACATGTTGAGTCACTGGCATGAGGAGCCCAACATGACCAGGTGGCTTTTTCACTTTCCAGTTTTGTGGAACCATTGTTGCAACCCTAGTAGAAATATCCCTTTCTTCAGAACTAAGATTCTTAGACTAGTGGAGCTCAGAGTTGCAATGATGAGAAGCAAAATTTTCACTAGAGACTGATAAGTTGTTGTAGGAAAGGAGCTATTCACATTTGCACAGCGTGACTCCTGGACTTATTAATCCTAGATATGGGAAAAGCAGTGCCATATGTTGGTCATTTATTCAGAGCTTGTCCCATATCCTGGAAGATATTACCACAGCCCCACAATGTTGAACCGCACAGAAAGCACCATAACTGAGTCTTCAAAATCCCATTCCATTTTTCTACAATGTCAGGTATACTAAGTTGATCGCAGACATGGTAGTAATAGTAAATTCCAAGAGTGTAAGCCACGTATTTCTTCCTGTAAAGTGAAATGTTGGTTTTAACAGAAACATTGTAGTCAGGGGAGGCAAGTCTATAGTCAGAATGAATAACTATTCCTATGAGAACAACATGTTGCCTCTTTGGTTTTGAAGTAGTCTGGTATAATCGACCTGTCACCAGATAGCTGGCTGTCCTCTCGCAGGGAATCAAGGGCTCGTTATTGATTTCTGCTGCTGATAGGTTGATTATTCAGCAGTGAATCTAGCCAGGTGATCCTTGGTAACGGAAGTTCACTTTGATAAGCACATATATTACAGCATTCTAACCACTTTAACAACTTTTTTTATTCCACGAAAACAGAAGTAGCTGTATAAAGAGGCTGACTAACATCTACAGGAAATTCATTTTATCCACCTGATTATTTAAGATCGTCTGCTGAGGTTGCTGTGTGCTGAGCCTTCACAAGGCATACAAATTTCTTCATTCTGTACCATTCAGAGAGATCTATCTACAAACCACACTTCCACAGAATCTCTTGTTACCAATTTTTCAGTTATATTTTTTCTAAATTCTTAACCATCCAGCCAAAATGTTAGCTAGTACCCATGAATTAGAGAAAATCCATACCTCTGTCTATCTCTAAGGCCTGGCAAACTTACAACCAGGTGCACTGCTTAGACTTTCCCTGTAGAGAGATATCTCTTCACCACTGTCCTTCAAGTTCTCGCCTGAGAGGAATTTTAATGATAGAGCTGTTGCTGTGCATATTTGTGATTTTTAGCCAAGAGCAAAGAAAATCTGATGCATCTCTTTGAACAGGCTGTGTATAGTCAGTTTTTGACTTTTTGTATAGTCAATCATTAACTTTTTCTCTGCTTTTTAAGTTTGTCAAGTTATTTTTTTTATATGACAGCTATTTTCAAGTTTCTCTCTTTCCTGGAAATAAATATTTTTTTTGTGATTAAAGAGTTGCTTATATTCTTTATTTTGAACTACTGACTCACTGTGAGACATTAACAAGGTGAAGTTGTATAGGCATTTATTTATTATTGAGAATCTGACAGCCGAGGTAGATTCTTTTTCAATAAATTATACCCCAGATATTATGCAAGTGGATAGTGTTGTGTTTGTATTTATATATTTGTGTGTTACTTTAGTACAATATTGTCCTCCTTTCCAGGGAAAACAGAGGAAGTCAAGAAGAACATTTATATTCACACCTCAGCATGGCCTGTGCTTGCTTCCAGAGCCACACTATGAGCTAAGGATGTCAGTGGGATTCTAATGGAGAGATGCTCCACTTACCCCTAAAAGTTATTTTGCTTTCAGGGGGCCTCATTATAATTAAGTCTTCATTTGGTCTCACTTTGCACAACAAGTAGCTAAATATCTTAAATAGTTCTTGCAAAGATTTTTTAACGCCTTGTAAGTTTTTTAAATCTGTTTTATTTCTATTTATTGTTTTGCTTAATTATTAAATTACTTATGTATTTATTTACATTTTGTTTGGTCATTTCATTGGGTAGTTCAGAGATGAAGGAGTGAAACCTAAGCACTCAAATCATCATATTGAAAAAAAAAAATGATCATATTGAATGTGATCTATATCTGCTTTTTGAACCCAACTAAAGTTAGGACATTTAATCTTATTAACTTTAACCAATCATCATAGTCCGCCAATACATTCTGTATGCTAGTTACATACCACATTATGTTTACATTTTTATTTTTCCTTTAATGAGTACACCTTCTGTATCTTCATCTAATTACTTCATAATCATATTAAATAGTTTAAAGAAAATTGATATCTAAATGTGGGTCTCCAGTGGATTTCAGAAGAAGAAATTTAAAATAAAGTATTGGATAGAAGAAAATCTTAGAAATCTGGGGCATGGAAGCCAGATTTTTTTCATCATTATTTATTGTTATTTCTTGAATATTGTGGCCTAATGGAAAACTAATAAAAAAATGAAATATAAATTTAAGAAGGAACTTATATGGCAGTTCAGTCTTCAAATCCCATGTTGAGAAGAGAAAGAGAATTGAGGCCAGAATTTGCTAAACAGTCGAGCTCTATTTTTGCAAACAAGGAGGGGTGATGGTGGTAAATAAATATCTATTGCTGTATTTCACTAGTTCACTATGCTGTGACTATAGGCTAAAATATGGAGTGCTTCCTCTTTTGTATAATGACACAAAATTGTATAAAACTAACTATGGGTGGTGAACACACAATGCAATATATATATGATATACTGTTGAATTGTACACTTGAAGATTATAAGATTTTGTTGATCAACATCACCCCAATAATTTTAATAATAATAATTTTAAAAAGAGTTCAAATAAACCTGTGGTCTAAGCAATTTAAGCAGATGTTTATGTTTGGAAATAGAACACCTGTCAAGCACTTTCAAGTTAAATAGACCTCATGACTTTAAATAGAGGTAAAAGTATCCAAGGGAGCATTAAAAACTAATAGGCAAATAAATGAGGTGGAGAGAAAAAGATTTTAGAAGTATAGTTGGAAATCTTTGGAGTTCATATTAAAATAATGATTCTGGGTGGAAGTAATGGGTCATCCATAAATAGCATGCAAACAAAAAATAATTTTAATCAGGTTAAAAAAGTTTTTTTTTTAATCTTTGAAAATGTGGCTTTCAGCTCTCAAAATTCACTGTATTGCAAATATAATTATGTGACCACTCTGTAAAAATTTAAATCTCCAACTGAGCTCAGAAATTATATAACCTTCATGTTAAAAACATCACATAAGATAGAAGGCTCTTATGAATAAAACCTATTTACTTGACATAGAAGGAAAGGGGACTGATATACATTTCTGTTAACTAAAACTTTAGTTTCAGCTTTGTATTCTCTTTAAGTGTGAATTGTCATGATTCCATTATTCTTAAAACATGAATATATTTGGACAAATGGGGTAATATTGTTTGACAAAGTTTCCTAAAATATGCTGTCAGCAAAGAGATACTTTTTCTTGGTGATCTCAACAAATAAACATTATATACACCCACCACAATAGCAAACACATTTGGAATGCATGAAGTGAAAGGAAACACATACTTGATATACATATACGTACATAAGAATGCATGTGTGTATACATGTATATAGAACCTCTGCATGTGCATTTGTGTCTATGAATATGCATGTGAATATTTGTTATAATGTATGCATGTGTGTATTAGTTATAGGATATTAAAAGAAAATTTTTGGTTCTCTGATTTGGGGAGTCATGCTCAAAGTTTGAAAAAGGAGAAATTAATTATCTTCATATTTTGAGGCATCCAGCAACAACTTGAATCGGATATTACTCAGATTGCTAATAGACTGAATATTTGGCCTTATGGGATTTGTACTGCTTATTCTGTGAGACAGTTTCTTTGCCTCTGTGTCAGTGTGCTGCTGTACGTAAACAGATTCATTCATAGAGATGGAGATTCCTCCAAGAGGGGCATTTTATTCCTTCCTTTGGTAGTGAGTTTGCATTTGTAATTGAGATATAACTTATGTGTAACGTTGTATAAATTCAAGGCATACAGCATGTTGATTTGATACATTTATATATTTCATTTATATATTTACATATTTCTTTTCGCTTATTATAACAGCCCTTTCCTTCCTTGTCGGATATCTCTGTAGTCAGTGATTTTGCCGTTTAGCCTATGTCTTCCTAAGAAGGAAGAAAGATAGAGGCAGGACGAAGTAGAGGGAATGACAGGAGTAAAGTGCAGCTTACTATGTGATAGGGCTGGGATGGGTGAATTTTCTTTGAGCCTGGTAGTTACTTGGGAAGCTGAATAAACTTGAGTCATTTTGCCTGTTCCCCACCCCAGAGAATTGCTCTGAGGAAAGAAAACCCAAGCAAGAAGTTCAGGAGAGTTGAAAGGTGTAAACATTTAATTCTACTTGGTTTCCCAAATCAGGCAACTGGGAAGTGGGGAGGCCCTAAAGGGACTTTGGAGAATTCTCACACACATTGCACATAAGGGTTGGTATTTGAAAAAAATCTCAATTGCAACACAGCCTCAACATTCAAGTTAGTGTTAGAGACACGTCTACTGCCTGCAGTTAAGACAAATATGAACATTTCAGCCTTCTCAGTAGTGAAATGCCAGGGCTTTGATGAGGGCAATGTAGGAAAACACACAAAAACAGAATATACTCCCGCCTGCATTTTAGTCTCTTGACCTTGTCCTGAGATGGTAGATGGAAGAGTTCGGAATCAGAAATGAAATTAAAGCATTCCACTGGAAGGACTGAATTTTATTAACAAAGCAATCTGAAAGTTATAGTATCTAGCCAAAGTAACAACCCACTTTAATGATAAATATAAATTTACATGTAACAGGAAAGAGTGAATTATATTTGTTGAATAAAGATAAAGGGTAGAGCAGAAAAAGTGAATAAGGACCTTTTTTTCAGTTGTTATGCCGGAGGCACATCCTAAAAATTTATTTCCTGCATGTGCAACCTCTCTGTCATACAGATGAATTATGTTGTCTAAAGAATTGCTGCTTTACAGTAACTAAAATAATTTATCTGAGAGTTTATAAAATGATATTCAGCCTTGAAGCTTGTAATGCAAACCAACGAAAACTAAATACTGGTATAATTCTAATTTAATTATGTCTTATGGGCCAATTTTTCACAAATATACTTAATGTTGAAAATTTAGGAATTATATGTGCTATGTATGGACATACATACAGAGAATTATATTTAGTATTAAAAAAATTTTGCATCATCGGAAAAGAAGATAAGGCCCAATTGATGAGTTTTTTTGTTTTTTGGTTTTTTTTTACATTGTAAAGCAAATCAATATATTTAAAAAGGGGAAAATTAGTGGGTGTATGCTTATCATGTACAATGTAATAATGCATTTTTTAAAATCCCATAGAATACCAATATGAACTATGTTAATCTATCTTGTATTATTTAAGACAAAAATAGAGGAAAACTTAACTGTCATACTTTTTTCTACTTTGGTCATCCTTCACATGATATATCCACTATTATGACTTTTTAATGTTATGCATTTCATTTTGGAAAATACAGATTATGGCATAGACAATACCTGTTACCACCTACCTAGAGAGATGCTTTGATAGGATCTTGTTGGAATGGCACCATATTGTATGAGAGCTACACATCCAAGGAGAAAGGTCTTAATTCTGTTCTTTCCTCTAGCATCCTACTACAATACCTGCCAGCACCACATAAACTAGTTGTGAATTTGTTACTAACTTCTATGTTACTAGCTATGAATAAAGCAAAAATAAAGAATCTAAATAAAATTAAAAAAAATTAAAACAAAATAATTTAAGCTAAAATAAAAAGGGTGACAGCAATAATGTTTATCATTTTCCTAGAAGATATATCCTGTGTCTCTCTGTGTTCTTGTCTTTAGGGTTTTGAAAGAAACTGAAATGGTAGGGTAGAAAAAGTAAAGAAAATAAAGATAAGAAAATAAGATTAAACTAAATTATTTCTAGGCATAACATGGCATTATTTTGGAAAAGTCATTAAGTAGTGAATACTTTACATAGGAATTGATATTTAACATGTTTGTAAAGAAAGTAAGATTAACTTGTGTTAGACTGATATGGAAAATGTTGACTTTTAAAAGATAAAATTTTAAAATATTGGTGAACATGAATGCACGGGTTTTTATTTGGCTTATATCACTAAACATATTACCAGAAACCCTCTTTTATTTAAGGAGAGTAAAAGGAAAGCAGTTTTCAAAATATTATGTCCTCCCACCCCCACCTTAGGAGAACCAGGCTATTGGAGAATATTATTTGTTATTGTTAATTTTATATCTTTTTTTCTGTATCTTTAGGTTTCAGTATTGAAATATATCAATCTCCTCTGGATATGCTTGGAGGCTGCAAATAGTTGTTTCTATATATTACAGAACAGAGCTTTAGTTTCATGAATTAGAATGTCATGTTTCCATCATTTTCCTTTTCTCAGACTGTTCTGTTAACCACACACCCCCCCTTTTGTGTATAAACAAGAGAATTTTCAGAGTGAGAAACAAAGTGAATGAATTTACTGAGTATTTGAACAGATGTGGTGTCCTTGCCAAGTTTCTTTTCACTTTAAGAATAGTTTTAAAAATAGTAATGTTTTCAAAGACGTTTTTGCATTAAGCAATACATATTTCTTAAGATAATTCAATAATAGTAACTTCAATAGCAATAGCTTTATTATCTATATAATCTTTCTCTCTTTTTACATTCATCTATTAGACTTATTTCTAATCCTTGCAACCCAGGTGGCAACCATCTTGCTTTTTCTCTGGTGAAGCTATACCATGCTCTCTGTTAAAGCAAGGTCAAATTTTTTTCTTAAGGCATATGCCTTCTGGGAGGAAGGGCTACAAGTTCAAACTAAATATGAACCAAATGTTTCACTTTATTATAACAATAGCTGTAAAATTTGTGGGAAAGAAATAGTTCAAATCTCTATGGCTTCTTCTGTGGAGGGATCTTAACAATGATCAGTGTTTTCTTTCTGATTTAAATGCCTTAAGAACCTATTGCTATACCCTTGCTGTGGTTTTTCGATTGAACTCCCTCGGCTTCAGCTAATTCAATTCCTAACCAGCAGGTATTGCTAGAGCATGCTGTGTGCACATATTCCCAGCTTTGATAATACAGATGGCAACAGGCAAAGAATCACCAAGTCAAGATACTCACGGTGTTCTTGCTATAAATAGTCACATTATCCTGGCAGTCTGTTTTCCCTTAATTCTTCCTGTCTTTCATTCATCTATATAATTTCAATCTCTAATTTTAATCTTATGATTATTTAGAAGGGTAATTAGGGTTTATGCATTAACTATGGAACACAACTTGGAAATGTGCATTAACTGTAATAGATCATTCTGGCTAGAAAGAAATATCCAGTAACCTATTAAATGATCCATGATGTCTTGAAAGATATAGACAAAAATGGATCAATCTAGGAGTCTGAGTGCATAGCCTTAAAGAAGTTACAAGATATTTATGTGGCTATTTTCTTACCAGTGTAAAAGTATTGATGTTACTAAAGAATTCAAACAACATATATGTAAGTTTATGACTGTATCTCTCTATATGTCTTTGTTCTCTTATAAAAGATATATATATATATATACACATATATATACGTATATATATATGTATACATATACTATATATACATATAGTATATATGTATATATATATATATATACGTATATATATGTGTGTGTATATATATATATATATATATACTATTAGCAAAATTTCCTTTGTGGTTATTTTCAAACAAGCTATTCCATAAAGACATTCAGACAATGCTGCCATGAAATATATTCTGTTATTATTTAATCATACCTATTAAATATTTCAGTATAATAATATACACAAAACATTAAAATTATAGATGTAGAATGTAAAAATCTTTTATTGGTGCTGAAGTGCAGTTTAAAATAGCCTTTAAAGAACTCTGGTATGGCACTCTCAGGCATAAATATTTTCTGAATGTATCAATAATGAATGTCCTTTTTTCCCCTCATCCCTTAAGTAGGGAAAGTTGTAACCTTGCCATTGTATTATCTTATAGGACATCTGAGACAGCCAAAAAAGACATACTCTTCAAAGGGCTGAAAGGCAATTAAAATAATCCTAAGTGAACAACATAGTTATTTAATTTTTGCACAGTTACCTCTTATTGGCATTAAATGTTTCAATAATGTATGATTCATTTTGTATAAAAAGCCTGGGTTAGAATTATTTTTGATTCAATTAAAATAAGAATCTACACTGATGATAAGTACTTAATTTTATTTTTCATACTGCAAATATACAAGACAAATGTGTGAGTTGTTTTAATAACCAGAATTTAAATTTTATTCCAAAATCTTAGTATTCAAGAGTTCTGTATGTATTCCAGAAACTTGAATCAGTAATACTGTGTGTGTGTATAGGATTATAAAAATGAAAAAAAATCTCTTCCACAGTAGCAAATATGTAACTATATAAATGATATATATAGAACTAAATACATATATATGGGAACTAAAAATAAATCAATAACTCCCTTATGATATTTGGCTATTTTTTACAAGCTAGTATAGAAATAAGGATATTCTGTCTTATTGTCCTACTTGGAAAATCTGAATATGAAAGGGAATACCTGGAAATACATTTTATAACAAAGAAGTAAAACAATTTTACTGGATAGAGACAGCTAGTTCTAAAGTTGAGGCTCTGGAGACACATGTCCTTGTTTTTCCCTTCTAGCAGGTTCAGAAATCTCACTGACTTAAGTATGCATGTGCGTGCACATGCGCACGCGCACGTGTGTGTGTGTGTGTGTGTGTGTGTGTGTGTGTGTGTGTGTGTTGGAGTGACGGATGGGGAGTGTTGTGTGTATACATATTTACATGTGGCATTAGATAGCTTGCATTATTTTGTGTCTGGTTTCTTCTACTCAGTGACATTTTAGAGGTTCATTTATGGTTTGCACATATGAATAACTCATTATTTGTTTAGTTGTATAGCATTACATTGTATGACTAGCTCACAATTTCCTGATGAATACTCCTTTCATTGGTCCTGTGAGTTTTTTCCATTTGGGGGTTATTATGAATAAAGATATTTTGAACATTCTTGTACAAGACTTTTTGTAGACATATGTGCTTATTTCTCATGAGTATATACTTAACTGATGAGTTTCTGGTCATAAGGTCGGTGAGTATGCCGGAGCAAACTCTTATCAACTCACTAGTGCTTACTTGTTACATTTTTAAGTGCTCTATGAGCTGGTTGTTAAATTTAGACATTATTAAAAAAATTATATCTATTTACACAAACTACATTTAATACAAATTGAGTAAATTCTCAGAAGTCATCAAACCCTCATTATTTTATTGTATTTTAATATTATCTATGTTACTGAGGTTGTTTATGTCTTTTATATCAGTTTGGTAAAGAAACTGTTTTAAGATGTTCTTTGTGCATCTTTTTCCAATTCTTCATTCAGTGATATCATAATAAATATGAACTTGGATATGGTGGGAGTATTTATACTCACAGAATTTGGTAACTTAGAAATTAACTGCTAAATAAATAAGCAAAAATAAATAAGTGAGACTACATCAAACTATAAAGCAAAAATGAAAGAATCGGCAAAAGAAAGCATCAACAAAATGAAAAGGTAGCCTATAGAATGAGAGGAAATATTTGGACATTGTATATCTGAAAAAATGTTAATATTAAAAATATATAAAGAAACAATGGTACTCAATAGAAAACAACAATCCAAATCATATTAAAAGTGGGCAGAGCATCTGAATAGACATAATCTAAAGAAAACATACAAATGGCCAACAGGTACATGAAAAGGTGCTTCATATTAGTAATTATCAGACATAAGTAAAACAAAGATGTGTGAGGATTGATGTTAACTAAACTTATTGTGGTAATTAGTTTGCAATATAGCCATACATGGAATCATTTTGTTTTACACCTAAAGCTAATACAATGTTATACATCAGTTATATCTCAATAAAATTTTAATTAACGAGTTGGAAAATCAGATCTGGAAAGATATTTGCAACAATTGGCAAGTGAAGATGAAATTCTAAATAGTTTTTGGTTATACAAATACCTTATGCAAAGTAGTAAAAGACATTAATGAGCCAATAGCTCAAAGAGCAATGGAGATGAACAGATAACTCATAACAGAAAGAAAACATGTGAAAACTTATGAAAAAATTTGGCCATGCTAATAATAAAAAAAAAAATGCAAACTATAGCAATGTTACAATTCAACTTTCAAATTAATGCATATTTTCAAAATAGATCATTCACAATGATGTTTTATTCTTTTCTTCCTCTCACTGATGGTACAGTGGAATTCATACAGATTCATTAATTCAAAGAGTTGTTTTTATTATGCTCATTTTGACAGGTAGAGGAGAATTTTGATTTGTCATCCTTCATCAAAATGATGACTATAATTTATTACAGGATAACGCTAAGTGCTTACATACATTATTTTTTCAGCTGTAACAATTTATAATTGACAAATAAAATTGTAAGATATTTAAAGTGTACGATATGTTGATTTGATATACATATATGTTATGAAAGGATTCCCCTATCAAATTAACACATCTTGCCTTTTTTTTTGGTGAGAATCTTTAAGTTCTATTCCCTTAGAAAATTTCTTTTCTTTTTTTTTTAAATTAAATTATTGGGGTAACATTGGTTAATAAAATCAAATAGGTTTCAAGTGTACAGTTCAATAATACATCATATGAATATTGCATTGTGTGTTCACCCCTCTTTCCCTTCCCTTGGGTAACCACTAATCCACTGTTCCTGTCCATGAGTCTCTGTTTGTTTGTCATGTTCGTTGCTTTCAGTTTTATATCCCACATATGAGTGAAATCATATGGCTCTCAACTTTTTCTCTCTTATTTTGCTTAGGATGATAACCTCAAGATCCTTCCATGTTGTCCCAAATGGCAGTATTTAATCTTTTCTTATGGCTGAGTAATATTCCATTGTATATATGTACCACAGCTTCTTTATACAATTTCAGTTATACAATACAGTGCTGTCAAATATAGTCACCATGTTATAGATGCAGTCTCTCAGACCATATTCACCCTATTCACAATAATCGTTTTTCAATTATGGTTGACATTCAATATTATTTTATATTAGTTTTAGGTGTACAGCATAGTATAGCATAGGTTAGACATTTATATAATTTAGAAAGTGATCCCCCGATTTGTCTAGTACCCACCTGGCACTATATATAGTTATTACAGTATTATTGATTACATTCTCCATGTTGTGCTTCATATCTCATGACTATTTTGTAACTAACAATTTGTCTTTCTTAATATTTTCACCTTTTTCACCTAGTCCCCCAGGCTCCCACCATGTGGCAACCATCATTTTGTTCTCTGTATCTATGAATCTGTTTCTGTTTGGTTTGTTTATTTTGTTCTTTAGATTCCACATATACATGATATCTCATAGTATTTGTCTTTCTCTGACTTATTTCACTCAGTATAATACCCTCTAGGTCCATCCATGTTGTTGCGAATGGTAAAATTGCATTTTTTTTTTTTTATGGCTGGGTAATATTCTATTGTATATATGTATTAAGTTTTCTTTTCCCCTTCTAGATATTTATCCAAAGAAGTCCAAAACGCTATTCATGATGATTTTGATGTTGTGGTAAGATGGCTGGCCTCCTAAATTCCTGATTAAATTAAAAATAATTACTAGCATTTTAAAGACAGTTTAGCAATATCAATCTCATATTTTTTTACTTCTTAAACTACCCTACCAGTGGTTATACATAATCATACTATTCTAATAATTTGGTGCTCTGCAAAAAATAAAGCTCTGATTTGTAGTATTTGCTGATATTTTTGATGTAGTTACCCTTACCATGCCTGGTTTCAAGCTACTAAAATTTTAATCCATTCACAAAATTTTGCAGTTATCTCTTATAGACTAATACAAACCAGAATAAGAATTTCACTGCATGTAACTTTCTCCATTTTAAATAGCAGTGAGTTATTATAAAAATAATAAAATGACTAGTTTTATTTAAAATTAATCTTTAAAATAAAATTAATTATATTTGAGGAGAAATGGATCTGACTATGGTTTATTTCCTACATTTAAAATGTGAAATTCAGAGACTTTGGCCTTATAGAAGCCATGTTAGACATAAGCATCAAGCCTAAATACATGCTTATCTTTTAACACAGAATTCTACTTCTAGTAGTTCACCCTAAGAAAATAAAAATGGATATGCATAAATTTTATCTACTATTAGGTCCATTGAAGTGTTGCAATTTTTAGCAACTCTTTGGAAGAACACTGTATAGATAATAGTAAGTACTGTAATTCAATTATGCTTAAACTAGAAGATGGATTAATAGGCAGCCATTATACATATTTTAAAATATTATTTAAGGACATGACAAAATTACTGCCATACACAGAGTGCAAGGGTAGGTTGCAAAATAGCATTTATAGTCATTTATTAGAAAAATGTTATGTATTTAATTAATTATATCTTTATCCTATATATTTATACTACATATATACTTTATACATGCACAATGTATACAATATATAGCATTTCTCTACTATATATATTTTACATGTTGTTAAACAAGAGCATTCTTCATGTGTAAGGTTTATATATATATTTTTTATTTTCCCAATATTCTACATCTTTTTGTAACCTGCAAAGTATTTTGTATTTCCAATCTGATATATAATTCTGACATAGCGAAATGTGAAGAAAAATACCCAGCTCTGCTCAAATATGTCATATAATGTAATTTTTAAAAATTTTATTTTATTATTTGTTTCAAGTACATAGTACATTGGTTAGACACTTACATAGTTTATAAAACAATCCCCCTAATTGTTCTTTCCTCTGCTTCTCCACCTATCCAATATATTAATGCTAACTGCATTCCCTATGCCGTGCTCCCCATCCCCATGACCATCTATCAACTACTAATTTGTACTTTAACCCTTCACCTCTTTCTCCCAGCCTGCCATCCCCCCTCCCCTCTGGCCATCACCAGATTGTCCTCTGTATTTGTAAGTCTTCACCATTTGGGGCCTACATCATTTGTCCTCCAACTCCCTGAGATTCATAAGCTACCTGGGATCTTTCCAGACTTTCTGTTAAAAGTGGGCCTGGTACTCCTATAAAAAAATGTTTAATTAAACTTTGAAGATCCTGACTGCTATCTTTCCTAATGGGGAGTCATAATATGTATTTATACAGAAAGGTTCAGAGATATTCTACAGCAAAGAAATTTACTTAGTTGTGTTAACCCACACATATTTCAACATGAAATTATAAAAAAAAAAGTATAAAAGCCCTTAACATCACCCATCAGAAGTGATTTCCCTTGATCTAAATACTGAACATGACTCTTTAATATCTCTCAGATTATTTTTTATAATATCACCATTCATACTTACTTTCTCTTGCTTTATTAAAAAGTATTGATGGTTATTTTACTCTATTTTAATTGGTTTATGTGTTACTTATTCAGATTTATTACTCCTCTTTCAGAGATGAGAAAAACAAGGTGAAGCAATGTTCCCAAGTTCCCACAGCTGGTAATCAGCAGAGTGTCTTAACCCATCTCCATGTCTCTCTTCATACCTTTCTCCAAACCATACTCCATTTTACGGTGAAACTATCCTTGTAAAATACTGATTTGACTTTTTTGCTTAAAACACTCCAGCAAATCCTTATCACCTATAAGATAATGTCAAGTATGCTTAGTGTAGTAAGAAAGGCCATTCTCAGAACTTTCCAGATGCTGCACTACAACCAATGTGTCTCTCTCTGTGAACATTGGTTTACTCATCTGCTTCTTCACACTTTCCTGTCTTTCTGTATGTTCTTTTATTTCCATGTTCCAAATGATAAACTCCTATTCATTTTTCCAGAACCACTTCAAACATCACCATCTCTATGAAGATGTCTCTCTCTTTTCTAGATTGAATTATGTGTTCTCATTGCTTTGCATTTGTTTAGTGTTTGTCTGTTGATATGGATTTATTTTCTTTATATGTCGGCTCAGAGAGAAGTAATATATATACTCTGATAAATTATAAAAGTTTCCCACCCATACCACCTTCCTAACTTCTAAATTATTTTATTTATTTACCATTGATTAGTGAATATTATAATTCATTCACTTAATTAAGATATTTGAGAAAAATTTTTGGTAGATTGATTAGTCAGCTTTGTTAAAAGAAGGCTTTATAAAAAATAATCCTTCATTTCTCATACTAAATTTGCAGTTATTTATTATATGACTGATACCCCCAAATTAGATGGTGAATTCTCGGGTTAGGGCAGAAACAATGACATGTTTTGATCTTCAATTCTTGATCTTCCAATTACTATGTATGACATATACATAATATATTCTCATTAAAGGTATGACTAATAACTGATTTATAAAAGTGATAGGAAAAATAAGGACAGGGTGGATAAATCATTTCCATAAATCTGCTTCAGAACTAAATGAATTGTATTCTTGTTCGAAGATGTTTACACTTAAAAAAAAATATCATCACTTTCAAAAGGCCTGCACTTAAAGCTCTATATTGAAGCCTCTCACGTATTATTATTACTACTAAGTCATATTAAAATCTCTTAGAGCTGTGGATGTTGTGGGATTAAGTACAATACAAGAGCATTTATTCTCCTTAAAGGAGAAGCAAAAGGAGGAAGTAAAGTTAAGCAGCATATTAAAAGAAATAACACTTAATTTCTCCGCAGTACAGCTGATATTTTATTTCCTTATTCACTGGATTTATTTTAGTAAGTAATTTCGATTTCATTATCTTTTTTGTATTACCTCAGTCTGTTATAGAATTATCAGTTGGCTATTATTTTTGCAGTCCACTGTTATGGAACAGTCTGCTGACCTGGGCAGGACACCATCTGGTATCTGAGCCCACTTCTTGAAAGTTATACCTAGGAAAAACAATTTATGACTGTTACTCCTTAAGTATTATTTTATAGTATTTCAGGAAAAAATAAGTATTACTGAAGTGTTACTGGAGGAAAACATCAAACATGTCCTTACAGTAAACAAGTGGGTGGAGGATGGAGATACACTTGAAAGAGAGGAGAAAAGTATCCCTCATTTTTGCCAATAGACTTAGTAATAGTAAATATATTGTTGAAAGTTATATAATGAGACTTAGCTTTTCTTGCTCAAAAACAATGTAGATTTAAAAAGATGAGCTATTTTATAGATAACAATATTGTGGTACACCATGTTTCCCATTCTAAGGAAAAAGTATAATAATATAGCTACTATAGAGTACCTATTGCTTATAATTAAACTGTGAAAATCCCACCTGTGTACACATTCTGTATAAATTGTGTAAACAATGAAACTAGAGAACAGTTCTTATCAGAGACTTTTCAAAGCAGGTTTAGATTCCTAACATGTGAATTACATTCAGTAAAACATACTACTCAGTTTATGTGGAAAGCATTTTAAATATGATTGCAGATATATAATAAATATATTGATTCTAAAATCAAATCTCTAGATATAAGAGCCAAAGTAAAAATTTGGGCTTTTGATTGTTACAGTTAGTGTTTAGGTTTTTGCATAAAACACTTATGTGAAGATTCCCCAATATGGAAATGTAGCTTTGTGAAAAATTAAAGATATGTATAAAGGCACTTTTTTACATAAATGAATTTAAATCAAACAAGTTCAACTGTTTAATGTGGATACTTACTGCGATTTTTATTTTCTGAAGCTGTTCACAGCAAGAGTTATTTAATAAAAATACTATAAATGTAATTTTTAGCTTAATTTTTATAAACAGATTGGATGGCTTATCAAATGCCATGGTGAATCTGCTTAAAAAAACATCAATTTACATTACACAGGCAGTTTATTAGAATTGCAGATTTGAGTCCAAGCATTTGACAGTCTCAGGCCTTTTCACACATTAATAAACTAAAATTCATGGGTCTGTTGAATTTGAGAAGAGTTAAAAATTGGGTTGTTTTATTAATGATTCAGATTTTACATAAAATCAATGCCTAAATTGATCCCCATTCTCTAGCAGCGGTAATTCTTGTCAGCGTTGCTATAACTTAATGCAGGAAAAGGAAGAGGAACTCTGTGGAAACTATAACATCTTGTCTTTCCAACTTTGTTCACATTACGTTATTTTTTCTAGCAAATTGTGGTTACAGCTATACTCCTCTAAAGTGCCATTTACTATAATTCATAATGATCAATACACAATTTTCAACCTTCTTATTTATTATTGTTAATGCAGTCCTATTTGAAAATACCCATCTATGAACAAAATGAAATTATGTTATTTCACTTCCAGAAATTGACAAATAACATAATTAAATAAATCTCTTCTACAGTTTTACATTCTGAATGAAAGATACATATTTAAATGAATACAACTAATCCATCGCTGCCATCAATGTTAATGAAAATTATTAATAATCTATGACAAATGAATTGTCAGTACATATGTAAATTTTCCTTTAATATGTTGTTTCCTTTTAATTAGTTTCCTGGAAATTCACAATTAAACTTGTTTCCTAAACTTAAAAAATATATATAGCTAATTTTGAAGAGCATCCAAACTTTCAGATACCATTTATTGACATAAAAATTTGTTTCTCCCATTTCCTCTACCCTTCTTCCTTTTGACATATTTGCACCTATGTTGAATAGATACCTTGTCCTTTTTGAAAATCAGTTTTAGCCTTAGCACTAACTTTCCCCAGTAATTTCTAAGCCCCTTGCCAAAACTCTATTCTCCTTAACTCACAGATTTCCAAAAACTTCTATGTCCACAGTCTTTTAGAGATTTTCAGTTCTTTTGTATTAATGGATAACCAACCATACCATGAACCTATCTGCATTTTTTTATTGTCACCAACAAATTGTCATATTGGGAGAAATGCCATGACTCCTCTGCCTGATCTTATACTATGGTCACCTTCCAGCAAGTTGCTTTTAAAAGGAATTATTTGTTTGTTTTCATTTTTTGCTACTGAAATCATGATTGCACTTTCTTTTGCTAGGTTATCCTTATAGGGTAATTAAGGTCTATTAATATGTCTCTTACTTACAGGAATTACTTTAATGCAAGTTTAGTGTTAGCCATAGAAAAAAGATCTGGCGTTAACATGGATAAAGAAGCTGATTTATTTATAAAGCCAGTGCCATAGCATTCTTGAATTTACTACCTCCTAGTTTGAGAATGGAGATGATTTTAAATAAATATTTTTAAAAATCAAACAGAATCAATTTAAAGTTTTCAAATAAATTTGAAAGGAGGGCAAGAGGAAGGAATGTTTTTATTCATTAATTCATATAACAAGTATTAACTTTAAAGCTAACAATGCTCAGCTCTATTCTAGGTACAATAAGTGGAGTGTCAATCTAGCAAAAAGATTAGAAGGAAATTACAACTTTTTAAGCAAAAGATAATTACATCTTGGCCTAGGAAAGTGACAATAGGTATAAAGATAATTGTATGGGTTTAGGATATGTTTGGCTGCAGATTGTTAAGATTTACCAATTAATTGGATGTTGGGGCGTGGGAAAGATATTAATATGATAGTGACTCTTAAAGGAATTTTTTAACACCTAACATGGGGAAAATGGGGGTGTGGGGATTATGTTTGTTTGCTTAAATCAGGCTTCCATTTTGGATATGTAATATTTGAAATACTTATTAAATGTCTAAATGTAGATTTCAAGAAACAGGTAGATATCAGGGTCTGGAACTCAGAATGGAAGTTAAAACTAGAGATATATTTGAATGAATGATAACCTTACAGAAATTATTTAAAACCATGGAGAATGGTGTGGTTACTTTGAGTAAGAAGGTAGATAAAAAAGATTAGAAGCACACGGAAGCTTCTGGATCCTGGAGGAAGAGCAATGTTTAGATGTCAGGTAGAGGAATGGGAGATAGGATAGCTTTGGTAGTGGTGACAATATGAGTAACAGCAAGAATTATGATCTATTGTATCCTTACGCTGAACCAATCAATATTCTAAGTATTTTCCACTATTTTTGAACACCTGTGTAATCCTCATGACAACAATATGGTATATGCACTAGTATCTTAATTTCGTATGAAGGGAACAAAATAAGGCACAAAGGAGTAAAGTGCCTTCTCCAGGGCGAAGTGAGTTTTTGTTTGTTTTTAATAAAGAGACTCTAGAACCCATTTGTGTGCTATGATTTGGTAGAGAGAGAAGCGTTGCTAATGTAAGAAAAAGGATTAACTACTAAAATTATATCCTTGAGAATGTAGAAGGGAAGAAAATCCAGAAGCCAAAACTCAAGAGAATAGATTGGTCTTTGACGGTTCAGTATAACCGGAGAGAAGAAACACTGAATAAATATACAAAAGAAGTACTTCGTGTATGTAGTTTTTATATAGGAAGATGAGGTAGTTCCCTTTTGATTCTTCTGCTTTTTGTTGTTTCAGTGGAGATAATCAAAGAGAGGAGTTGGTCTGTGCTGGGGAGCCTGATTATCATGCAGATTTTACATGCAATGCCCTTAGAATCTTCACATCTCCATTCATTAAAACAACTTTTCACTAAGAGTACACTTATCAAATATCTGTCTTATGAATTATCTGTCTGCAAGGATCCTTGACTCTCGACATGAATTAATTAAATGCTCTAGGTGAAAGAAAGATAAAATTTTATTAAATCCCCCCAGAAGTGTGCATTTAAACCCAGTAATCTTGAAAGGTTCATGAAGGAAAACACATTTCAACTGACACTCTTAGAATTAATGGGATTTTGATGGGCAAAATTTTGTGGAAAATATATTCCAGATGGAGACAGCGGCATGAGCAAAGCCATGACCAGAAGCTGATTCGGCTTAAATGTAGGGAGAGTAAAGTTAAATAGTAGGATATAATTCACACACAATATTAGGGACAGATTGTGAAGGGCCTTGGATAGCATGCTGAGTATAGATTTATTCTGTAATAAACTGGGAGACATGGGAGGTTTTTGAGCAGTAGAGTGGGAAGACAATATATTTGGAAATAGATAATGAGCCTTACTGTTTGATAATTTGGAATGTATGATATTTTAATATCGCTGAAGTTATCCAGCTACTCTTTTGGTTGGCATTACTTTTTCTTATATTATCTTTTCTATTTTAAGCCTAGGGCAACACTTAAGGACAGTGTTCTTTTGTACATTTGTGCAAGGATGTCCTAGATACGGGGGTTTTTGTTTGTTTGTTTGTTTGTTTGTTTGTTTGGTCTGTTAAAATATAGCTAAATATTTTAACCATTTAGCTTTCTATTCACATTGCCACTTTGAAGAATGTTAACTGTAAAGGAATTCTAAGAAAGCTGTTAATGACTACCTTTAGCAGGCTAAATAAACATTTCTATAAATGTTTAATTAGACATACCAGCTAAAATAAATTTTTGATTTACCTATAAAAACCCAAACAGAGTTCAGGAATACAGATATTTTCACCAAAAAAAAAAAAAACAAAAAAACAAACAAACAAAAAAAACTGTTTTCATAGGATAAAACAAATGCTAAAATTTGTTTTTTTTGAAATTATGTATCACTATAGACTCTTTTTCTTAATGTATAGAAATCTCATAGATATAACAGAAAATTCTCAATAACTATTTTCTTTTGGAAGTATTTCAGAAATCAACCTATAATCTTTTTGTCTCTCTCTTCATATCCAGATATCTATGATTTCAAAGAGTTAATTTTAGGCTATAAAGGGAGTCATACTCCATGAATGTATTTGACTGAGATTGTTATATTAACAGAGAAATTGAAAATTTTAATTATCATCAGTGAAAAGTGAAAAGTTAGTAGTGTTTTCAGGACAGGGATATGGCATGTGTTTGATTAAGTCACTCTCCCTCTTATTTTGATTTTCTTGCAGCAAGCAGAGCAAATGTCTGTCTTTGTGAAATTATTGACCATAGTTAGGGGTCTAGCCAATAAACAAGGGGTCATTTTTTATAAATACATGATCAAAATTTAGATCCTGAATATATGATATTTAGCTTATCGATTCATGCATTTAGCAGATATTTCTTGGTTATATATTATTTATTACGCTTGTACTACGTGCTGGAGATAGATATGTAATAATACGTAGCATTTTCCCTAAAAAAGCTAACACCGTAGTGGGGGAAATAATAAGAGAAAGAATCATGAGAAGTGTGCCCCATGCCCTAGCATGCCATTTATGAACATGTTTATTCGGAACCATTTATTGAACACATTTGAATATCTAATATGGCACTGAACTTATCCAGCTCTATTAGTGAATCTTCTAGGTATTTCTGAATCCTTTTCTAATTATTAATGGCTAATAGTAATAACTTACATTTAATGAATGACTTATATGCAAAGCCTTTATCTGGATAATTTATATGTGTATTTTGTTTTTACAGTTAATCAAAGTATATATTATTATTATTATTATTATTATTATTCTCACTTCATAAATAAAATCTAAGACACAAAAGGCTTTAGTGACATGCTCCAGGTCTTATAGATATTCAGTGACAAAGCTGTCTTGATACAGCCCAAGAAATTTAGACCACATTTTAAATAATTTAATTATACTGTTACCCTGAAAACAGAAAGAGACAGATGCCATTAATTGTTATCTACATGGTAAAATACTTAGAAAATAGATATATGGAATTATAGAACTCCCAGAAACTAGCTTTCTGTAGCAAGTCTCAGCAAGGAGTCAGTATCTACACTCTTTGTTTTCCCATTTTCAGGTAACTAATGATTTTTATAGTTGGTAACACTGCCATTTCTAATTCTGATTCTTCAACTGGCATGCAACTCATCTTCATTCATTCATTGCCATTCTTAAATTTATTAAACATATGTTTCTTTTGTACATTCCATATGGTAAACACTGTGGTAAAACCTATACTAGGTATTGTGATAAAAAGTTGTGTATGACATTCCCTATATTTGTTCACCTCTCTATTGGAAAGGAAATACAAATATGGAAACAAATCATTATGCAGTCTTGCAAGTTCTCTACAAGCGGTCTTTAAAGAGTGTTATTAGAAGGTAAAGGAGATTGCAATTGATGCTTAATGCAAGCGTCATTGAAGACCTTTTGGAAGTGAGGTCATTCATACTGAAACTTGAAGCTTGAGAATGAGTTAGGGAGGAGGAGAAGGAAAAATGGATATTTCCATTGGAAATGAAATGAAAGCCTGAATGATGGCTCAAAGAATAAGCCCACCAGGGTGATTAGCATGCAGATTCTCAGCAAGGAGTCAGGGGAGATGAGGGCTGTAAAACAGATTACAGCCATGTTAGATTTACTGAAGGAGGAACGCACAGGCTTAAAGGGTTAAGCAAGATTTATTATATTTGGCTGAACCAAAGATGACGTCAGCCCCGAATGTGAGGTGACCTGAAACTTATATTGGACTTGAGGTGAGCTTTTTTGGTGGGAATATATCGGGCAGGTAAATTGACAAGGATGGGAGGAGAGTCCAGTGAAGCAGAGAGGGAGCAGGCAGCATTGACAACCCAGATACAAAGTCCAGTTCCCACAGAAAGGTAAGAGAGGAATCTGGTTCCCACACTAAGGGGGTAGGGATAGGGCCCTCCTGGACCTAACAAGCCACATTTGAAGAAAGTTTATGTTGACCTTGTAAATATATATCTGTAAATATATTTATGTCGAGAGATGACATTGTGAGTTTTCTTTTCTAAACATCTGCTCATTACTTTAGCTGTTCTCTAGGCAGTGTCTTTGCTCACCAACCTCAGGGACTATTCTAAACCCTTTTCTCTCTCGGAGTATCACCCAAGCCAGACCACCTATGGACGAGATCAGCAGAATGTGTCACCTTGACTTCGAGAAAAAGACCATTACACGCACTCTCTCAACTTCTTGCTTCCAAATAAACTTTAGCTGATCTTGCATCCTTATCCCCTGTCTCCTAATCAGATTACGTTGTCTATTTTATTACCTCTCTAACAAGTACTTTTTCTGTCGTAGATTCATTTTCTCCTTTGGATCTTATTCTTAGCCCTGTATGGGCTTGGGCTATGCTAAAAACAAAATGAAACAAAACAACAAAGTAAAAATTCTTCTTTTGATCCTACATGGTTCTCTAATCTTTCTCCTTTCAGCCTCTTCTTCAAAGCCAGACTTTTTAGAGTACTGCAAAGAAATTCACTTTTATAATTTCTATCCTCCCATGTTTTTCCTAATCCACTGCAAACTTTTCTGTCCACCACTATCTAAAAATTAATGAACTGTTAACTGTGAACTTCAGTGGATGTATCTCAATCACAGTCTTGTAGGCTCACAAGGCACTTAACCAAGTTTATTCCCCTGAGTACTATTTGTTGTCCTCACCTCCCTAACATTGTTATTTCTGTTTTTTCTTCTGTTTCTAGGTCTCCTGTACAAATTCTGCCTTAAGAGTAATGGTCCATGTGGTCTGAGTAATGATAAAAATTACTACAAAAGAGCAGTTAACATAGGCTGTTATACAATAGCAAATGTATAATAGCTGGCCAGCAGTTGAGGGAGAAGTCTAAATTTGTAGCATTTGTGATGTAATGTAATTATTCCTAATGGCCAATTTCGAGCTACCATGTGAAGTGGACTAGCTCACAAAACTCCTGAAAATTTAACAAAAATGTGCCTCGCAAGTCATAGATAGCCATCTCCAGCATTCCATTCGGTTAGGAAACTATCTGCTATGAGTTGTGAGAATTCAGATTATATTTAGGACTAACGATGCAGACAGTTACAGTGGTTCCAAATGATTTTATTAGCCTCAAGGTTATATTAACTTTCCAAGTATCTGCCCATCAAATTCAACTCCCTCCAAATACAATTCTTAGGTAGGGCCACATCCATTTACAACCATTTGAGAGAGAGAAGGAGTGTTTCATAGAAGTAACCTCATGAAGAAAGACTACTATTAATCCTAATGCTTGGTGAGGTCATATTTCCAACTTTAATATAACAGTAGACACTGGCCAAACTCTTTCCTGCCTCAGAACAAACATCACAAATGCCTATTGTGTTTCCTAGAGAAGGGCACGTTTTCAGCAGTAGCTATGCCTACCTACAGACGTATATAGGGAGGGCTGTAAATGAATTCAAAATCTGGAAAAAATTGTTCAGAAATTGTTTCCTAACTCAGGAAAGAAGATATTAAAGCATTATCCAAATACATAGAAATGTGAGGCCATCCTGGAAGGAATTACTTAGGAGAAAAGTAGCAGTTTTAACATTTCTGAATTTATCTCCAATATTTTAATAAATATTACACCATTTTATTGTTATTACTGTTATACCTTAACATTCCCTCACAGTTTTCATCATATTACAAGCATTTCTTTCCTCTTATTTATGCCAACTCTCTTTTACAATATAACTAATCAGTTATCACATCAGTCACCCTGCTCTACTTCTGCACTGGGTTTTGGAGTCAACTTACTCTGGTTCATAGTTAGACAAAGATACATAGATTGTACACAGGGATGGTGTAGCTATCATGCATTCTTCTCCTTGAATCTTCTCCAAATATTCCAGAATTGGCTCTAAGAACTGTGGGTCCAGATAGTTCTCACTGCCAGTATCACCTTAACACAATTCCAGCTATCTAGAATGAAAAATAAAGCCCAGAATCCCTACTACAGGCCAGAAAATGAACAAAACAAAAACAAAAAACCCCAGGAAAGTTAAAGGCATAATCATCTAGCATTTACAAAAAAAAAAAAAAAAAAAATCCTTTTATGCTTCATACTGACACTAATGAACAACAACAAAAAAAACTTGCTTTTATTGCATGTGCTTTATTTATAAAATAATTATAAATGTTTCAAACACTATATGATTTTCAAAAGTACAAGTGTGATTTTCTTTCTTTTCAATCTTAGCAGTTTTGTTTTGTATGTATATTCTTTTAAACTTATTTCTACATAAACAATAAATATATCCACATAGATTACATTTTTTAATATAACTGATCCAGCAAAGTAGATTTTTCTGAAACGATTTCTCATTTAACATTTTATCATGGACATTTGTCTATAGCATACATTAAGTTTTACATTTTTTTTTTCCTACTGGCTCATAGGATATTTTTTCTAAAGGTTTTTTTTTTTTTTAATTTTTAATAATTCTGGAGAGCAGGGACTTGTGGTCTAAGTAGTTCAGACTGGAGGGTGGAAGGATTGAAGCAATCTTCACCTATTTTTCTTCACACTTTTGTTTAGAACTCATGCTATTTTCAGTGTTTCTAAGCTTCAGCATGGAGAATAGCAGATATCCCAGTGACTGCTATTTTTTGTACCAGGGTTATTGAAAGGATTTATGGAGATAATATTTGTAAGGTACATAAAACAATACCTGGCACACAGTAAGCACTCAATAAATACTAGCTACTACTGTTGCTGCTATTATTTTTTATTATTACATTTATTTGGAAAAACGAATGAACTATTTTGTGTTGTTTTCCATGCTACACTTAATGAAGTTGCTGAAACTACTCTTTAAAGAGTAAATGAGAAAGGGAGAGTGTTCTTTCCGCCTCCATCCAAGACTGGATAATAAAGGCAAATGGCCCAGATTTGCCTTATTTGGCTCACATGCCCACCCTGTTTACAGAGCACAAAGGCATAGTACTATGACTAGTCATTTCTTCAGAACCTCCTGGAGTGTGACAGAGGCAGTTCTCCAGTAGACGACTTTTAAACAGATGAAGGAGAATGAAATGCTTGGCAAAAGAAGCAACAGATATTCACTACAAAGTGAAATCCCTGAATTTTTATATTGAAATACATTTAAAGAGAAATAACTCATTTTTAAAACCAATTATCTCAATATTGTTCTTTACAGAAAAAAAATTATTCTAGTCTAGGGTCCAACCCATGTTGCATTTAGCTTTTAGGTCTCTTTAGTCTCTTTTAACTTAGAACAGTTCTGCAGAATGATGTTGATTTTTATAAGATTTTAATGTGTTTTCTGACAGGTTTCTTTGCTATAGAGTTACTACATGTCTCCTTTAAATTAGTAATTTTTTGAGGAGATATTTTGAGACTGTGAAAATGTACTATTTTTCATCAAACTTTCACCCACTATTTTAACATCTATTAATGATTATGTACCTGAATCAATTGTTACCATGGAGTTTGACTAATGATGATTTTTCTAGGTCTGTTACTGTTTCTACATTTATCAGTTGTCATTCTGCTACTGTAAGGAACATCAATTTCTCCCTAACTTGTTTATATATTAATTTATTTCTATTAGTATTATCAGCGTTAACTCATGGATTCCTATTTTATTCAACTGATTGTAATTCATTGCTATCATGTATCTTGATGTTTAACTTGCACATAACATGCTTTGAACATCAAAGTTCTAACCAGCTTCATTTTAGCAAATACCATACTACATTAAATGAATGTTTGTGTGTATTTTAGTTTTTATTTTTACTGGAGCTCTCTGAGAAGGGGGTCCATATTTCATTCATCTTTGTATTTCCAATGTCTGATAGAATACTTGGATCATAGTAGTGGTTACCAAACACTTGTATGTACGGATGGGTGAATGTGTGAATGGATGAAGGGCTGCAATAGCTTTTATTTTAAATATTTATCGAAAGAAGTACAATAACCAGAAGAGTACTCAAAGTAAATGCACAGCTCAATTAATAATTACAAAGTCGACATTTGTATAAAAACAGACCATGGCTAACACCCCAGAAGCTCACCTCATGCCCTGCCTAGCCAGTAACCGACCATTCTTCTTCAGAGGTAACCACCATCTTGACTTCTACACGATAAGTTATTTTTGCCTGGTTTTGTATTTTATGTAGTAGAGTCATCTGGTGTTTTTTGTGTGTGATCGTTTTTTGCCCAACATTATGCCTGTGAGATTCATTCACATTTTTAGTCTTTGAAGTGGTTCAATTCAGTTTCCTTCCCATGTAGTCTCAAACTATATGAATACCCACAATTTATAGACATTTGAATCCCTTCTGGTTTTTCACTATATTGCATATAATATTTAAATGAACATTCCAGTATGTATGCCTTAGTGCCTATCAGCATGCATTGGTGTTGGATATATGCCATGTGTGGAAAGGCTGGGTCATTTATGTATGTATATGCATATGTGTATACTCAAAGTTTTATATATATATATATATATACTATATATGTATACATATAGTGTGCGTGTAAGTATATACATAATGTCAACGTTAAGTAAAAAATCTAGACTGTGTACAGTTTACTAATAGGATATGAGAGTGCTCATTGCTCTATACTGTCATCATGCTTAGAACTGGTGTTACTGTTGTGTTTTTTTTGTTTTGTTTTGTTTTGTAACTGGTGATATGTAAATATGTAGTCATAGCACATTGCAATTTTATTCTGCATTTCCTTGATGATTAATAAAGTAGAATACCACTTCATATGTATTTAACCTTTTTTGAATTACCTTTAGTGAAGTGCTTATTCAAGTCTTTTACATATTTTATTGGTTTTTATTTTTCTTATTGATTTATAGGGACTATTTAGGTAATTTGGATATGAATTCTTTATTATTGTATGTGTAGCAGATAACTTCTAGACAGTTGCTGGTCTCTACACTCTGTGATGCTCAATGTCATACTGTTTCAATTATTATAGTTTTATAATATGTCATGCTATGTGGTAGAAAAAGTCCATATATCTTATGATTTTGGTTGGAGTTTTAATTGATGGCATTTTTAGAATATTGACTCTTCTAGTGTTTTTATTTAGCTTATTTTTAATTCAATATTTTATTTTATTTATTTTTGTTTGTTTTTTGTTATATCATTTTCACTAAATATAATCCTAGGTATTTGACATTTTTTTTCTGTCTTTGCAAAGAGTATATTTTTATCTGTAGCTTTAACTTTTCTTTGTATACTAACCATTTGCAAGTAATAACAGTTTTGTTTCTTCCTTTCCATTATTTATACCTTTTATTTATGTTCTTGTTTGTTTCACTGTCTAGAATATCCAGTACATTGTTAAATAAAAGTGGTGATAGTGGACACCCTCATCTTGTTACAATCTCAGACAGAAAACATTCAATATTTCATCATGAAGAATAATATTTTTAGGATACCATTTATCAAGTTAAGTACTTTCTATTCTATTCCTAGTATAGAAAAGTGTTTTTTTTTTTTTTTTTTTAAGTCAGAATGAGTGTTGGATTTTATTAAATTCTTTTACCGGGTCTATTTAAATGATCTCATGGTTTTCCTCCTTTACGCTGTTAAAGAATTACACTGTTTTGAATTTATAAAAATAATTTTTGAAATCAATCCAAACACATCATTATATATTTTGATTTTATATGACTGTACTCAGTTTAATAATAATATGTTAAGAATATTTGTGCCTTTGTTCTTCAGTGGTATCAGTTCCTAATTTTCTTCTAATAACATTTTCATCATTATCTAATAGTAACATTATGATGACTTCATAATATAAATTGAGAGTTCCTTGTCTCACTTTATTCTCTGAAAGAGTGTGTAAGATTGCTATTATTCCTTTTTTACTTCTTTGGAAGTATTAATTAGCAAAACCCATCTGTGCTTGAAGATTTTATTGTAGGAGGCTTTTAATTATGGATTCTACTTTATTAATAATGCCAAGAATATTCAAATTTTATACTTTTTTTTGTGCCAGACTTGGCAATTATATTTTCATAAAAATTTGTCCATGTCATGTAAATTTTCAAAATTTGGTACCAGTTGCTCTAATACCTTAATATATTTTTAAATGCCTTTTTTATATCCCTTTTCCTTGTCCCAATAAGTCTTGATAGTGAGTAATTACTTTTAGTAGTTATTTTAAATTACATATTTTCTATTTTAATAATTTCTGCCTTTATTATTTTCTTTTTTAAAATTTTTCTCAGAGTTAATTTACTGTTCCTCTTAAAAGATCATGTTTTATGTGATGTTAATGTTTAATGTGATGATTAGTCATTGATTTTAGCTTTCTTTTTTTCAAAAATATTTTTGTCTTTAAGACTTTTACTACTTTATGATTTTAGCTGTATCTCACAAGATTTGATATGTAAAATCCTCATTATCATTTAATTCAAAATTCTTCCGATTGGCATTATTAGTTTTCTTTTTATTTAGAGTATACAAGTCAATTTCTATTTAGAGTGTACAAGTCAATTTCTATACATATGCATATTTTATAGATATATTTTTCTTATTCATTTCTAACTTAATTGCACTGAAGTTTGAAAAATTATTCTGAATAATTCTAGTCCTTTGAAATTTTTATACATTTGTTTTCATCCAAAGAATTTTTGAATTTAAAATTTTTTTGTGTGTTTAAGAAATGTGTATTTTATAGTTGATGCATATAGTGTAATATGTGTGTATGTGTGTAAAATGTTTATTAGAGCAACTATTTAATCATGTTTTCCACTATTCTATATTCTTCCTGGTTATTTTCTCTGTTTATTCTATCATATTCAAGAGAGTAAAATATTAAATTACATCTAATGATTATGACTTTATGTTGCTTCATACATTTTGAGACTATATTGGTAAAATTATATATCTATATAGACACAATTTGATAATTTATGTAATCTTCCTATTGAAGTATATTTTTTCTCTATTAATGCTTTTTATCTAAAAGTTTGTTTTCTAATATAAATATAGCTATACTTTCCTTTTTAGTATTTGTATATGAAAAAGTTTTTTATTTATCTTTTTTCCAACATTTATATATTTTTTATTTTGTATATATATCTCAGGTAAGAAGCATAAAATTTACATTTTTAATCTAGTTTGACAAACATTTTGTTTTAATTGGAGTATGGTTGTTAGGACTTCTGTGACAAAGTACCTAACAAGTACCACAAACTGGGCAGCTTAAATAACAGAAATGTATTGTCTCATTGTTCTGGAGGCCAAAAGCCTGAGATCAAAGTGCAGGCAGGGTTGCTTTGTTCTAATGACTGTGAGAATCTGCTCTATACCTCTCGCTTAGCTTTTACTGTTTTTTTTCTGCCAATCTCTGATATTTTTTGGCTTGTAGAAATATCACTCTGATCTATCTTCATCTTCATCTAGTGTAACTCTTTTCAAATTTCCCAGTCATATGGGATTTGGAGTCCCGCTTTCCAGGAGCTCACCATCTAATGAAGCATGGCATGAATAGAATATGCTATGCATGGAATGTATCTTTAGAGCATGTTTCTCCACTCCTATGACATTTCTGTTGCCTTACTTCTAATTACTTGGCCTAAGAGAGAAGTATTTGAATAAAGAATGTTATTAATCACAGAATACTTTGACTACATTTTAATATTTTAGGCATTGTAAGCAATTTTTGTGAAATAATTCACACTGAAAGGTAGATAAAACATATATGAGCAGTACAATGAGTAATTATAAAATAGATGCTCATATAGCCTGCACCTCAGTTAAGAAATTGACCATGCTAATACCCCTGCAAAAATTCTCTTCTTTTTAAAGAGACCACATTCTCTTCATCCCTGCAAAAATAAACATAATCCATAAAGATGATTTAATGCCTAATATTTATCATGCATAATTGGGTTAATGTATAATATGGACATGAAAATATGGATTCTGCATAAATAAACATAATAAACAAAAACATTTTATATTAATCACTTGCCTGTTTTCTTTTATGGTTGTATCACATTTTGAATATGTCCCTAGTTTTTCAAATTTATGTAGAAACTTCATTGTGTTTATTAACATGTGTCTTTCTTCTTTGTCAATATTATGCTTGTAAACAATGTTGCTTTCTCAGCAGCAGTCATTTATTTTCATTGCTTTATAGTATTCCCTTTTAAAAATAAACTCCAATTTATATTTCTGTTTTACTATAGATGATCAACTGTGTTGTTTCCCACTTGGAGTTACTACAAATAACACTAGTGAATACATTTTTCTGCATGTCTCTCGAGCACATGTGCAACCCCGCAGGTCTGTTAGAAAGTCTCTATTTTCATGATATGAAAAAAATTCCCAGGATAAAATTGTTTTTGGGAAGTAGGCATATCTCTGTGGGATCTTGTTTCCTAAAATTTAATGATACACTTCATCGCCTTGTTACTTTATGGAGATTTTAAAAGTTTTTCATTAGTGTTTTACTAAGCTTTTTAAATTATCCTCAGTGAAAAGGACCCTATTATTTAGTTCAATATTATTGGAATCAGAATTCTAAAGAGCATTATTTATTGTTTTAATTTTTTTTTTTTTAAATAATTGTGATCATAGTATAAATCCAATTTTATATCCTACTTTTTAATCGAAATATTTTGTAGTAATTTTATATTTCTGTGATATTACCATAAACTTGGTGGGTTAAAATAATACACATTTATTAACTTACACTTTTCATTGGTTAATGTGGGCACATCTTACCTGGATCCTCTGTTGGTCTCATAAAACTACAATAAAATTGTTGTCTTTGTTGAGGTCCCATCTGGAGGCTTAACTAGGGAAGAACCACTTCCACGCGCTGGCAAGTTGTTGGTAAAATGCATTTCCTTACTGCCGTAGAATACTGACAGTTGCTTCTTCAAAGCCGGCAACGCAGGGAGAGAGTCTCTGTTGCATAGAATATCTAACTTCGAAGAAATCTGGACTTTCTTTTAAAGGAGTTGCCTGATAGGTCATGCCCCCAGAATTATATCTCTTTCTATTAAGTCTGAGTCAAATATTTAAGCATCCTAACATATGCAAAATCTCTTTATCTTTGCCAAATGCTATTGGTTAAAATCAAATTTTAATTGAACTCAAGCAGAGGATTAAATAAGAGTGTAAACACCAAGGAGCGTGAATAGTGAGAATATCTTAGAATTCTGCCTATTAGACATTGTAACACATATTTTTCTATTATTTTTAACTGTCATAAAGATTTTTTATGATTATTACATTCAAACATGAAGTACATTATAATTCACTCAAACACTAGATATCAAGACATATATATGTTTTTATATGCTTAGGTTTTAAGGTTTGAAAAACTCTAATCATATCTGAAAAATGTCTGTTGCCAGTTTTCCCAATATAAATCAGTTGCTCTCAAAAACTGGAAAAAAAGGGATAGGTGCATGATTAAAAAACTCATTGTCTCTCATTATATCCAAACCTCTTTTATTTCCTGTGACCTATATGACAGTTAATGTCACCTTATCTACTCAGTTCACCAAACCAAAACTGAGAAAGTAAGCCAATACTTGCATTTATCCCACACGTTTAACCAATGAACGAGTCAGAAATTGATTTTTAAATTACATTTTCATAGTTAGAGAATATCTGTAGTTGAGCCAATACCTAATTATTATAAAATTTTACTTGGTTAGCTTGAAATAATCAGTGAACTTTTCTAACTAATCTACTAGCAAGAAAATCCTCAGGGATTGAATGAATAGTGTCTGTCTACTGATATATGACAGTTTATGTTAAATGTGTTTACTCACTTTGATCATCATAAAATGACTGTTTTTAGCAGTTTTGTGGGGTTTGTTATAGCCCAGAGCAATACCTGTCAAAAATTTCTCAATTAATAGATAATTTTATAGCCTTATGACTCATTGTGAACACATATGAATTAGAATTAAAGGAATCAAAGTTAGTTTTAGATTTTTTATTTTACAGAAAATATGTGCTCATTATAATACGTTCTTAAAAATATTTGAAACAACTGAATTTTGAAATAATGAAATAGACATATAGACTTGAACCTATGATATGTTTTTTTCTAGTCATTTTAGCATATCCATACTTGGTACTTTGATGTTTTTAAAAACATACTGTAATAAGTTTAGGTTTGTTTGACCCTGAGTAGCAGGGACTTTTTTTTAACAGTAGTTTAAACATATCAGAAGGCAATCCTGGGCTGGTAGAGCAACTCAGTAATAATTAGGACTGCTTTCTTCTTCATCCTGACTCATGACTCCCGTTTTCAAGGTCAGTTCAACATTCAAGGTGACTGCTAGAGTTCCAGACGTCATGTCTAAATTATAATTCAGAAAAAGGCAAAAGGACAAAAGGACAAGCAAGATATATCCCATCTTGATCATCTTCCTTTAAGCAGCCTTCTCTGAAGTTTTGTCAACATTTTTACTTACACCTCATGGAAGGAAGTGACTCACATGGTTATACCTTCCACAAATGAAGGTAGAAAATAAACTCTTCTTTTTGGGAATTGATACAACAGATAATAATTGGGGTTCTGTTATTTAAAAAGGGAAGCATGATAGTGAAAAGGCAAATAGTACTTATACCCGCCCACACACTCATGTATACATATATGCATACAGATACTTATATAGACTAAGATGCACATTAACATATATATATGATTGCTTATTCTGTTTTTTTCACTGAACACATGTCTAAATTCCACTTTATGATTCATACACATTTAATAGCTTGATTAAAAAGTCACCAAATTGATATATTTCACTCTAAAATTGATAATAGCCTTTTCTACATTTTATTATTGTTATTGCTTGCTATGATGCTGCCATGATGGGATGACTTCTGCTGCTACTGCTTCCACTCATGGAGCCTCTATCATGAGCCAGTCATTTTGATAAGTAGGTCAGATATACATGTTAGGTGAATAAAACTGGTTCTTGGTTCTGTCTTTAGGCGTGGGCTATCAGTGCAGCATTTGAAGATGGGAAACAGTATGGAGGTGTCTCAAAAAATCAAGAATAGAATTATCGTATGACTCAGCAATCCCTCTTCTGGGTATCTAACCCCCAAAATTGAAATTATTTATTCATAAAGATATATGCACTCCAATGTTCATTGCAGCATTTTTCATGGTGGCCAAGACATGGAAACAGCCGAAGTGTCCTTCAATAAATGATTGGATACAGAAGATTTGATACATATATACAATGGAATATTACTCAACCATAAGAAAAGATGAAATACTGCCATTTATGACAACATGGATGGATCTTGAGATTATCGTGCTAAGAGAAATAAGTCAAAAAGAGTCGAGAAGCATATGATTTCACTCATATATAGGACCTTTTTAATTTTAAAGGCCATATCATTCTAAATGTCTACTACTTGTAACAATGCATAAGAATATCTCTTTATTGTATTCTCACCAGCACTGATAATTAAAAAGCCGTAATTGTTTTATAAAATAGTGTTTTTATTCACATTTTAATTAGTAAAATCTCAGAACATTTTCTCAGACACTTGCTAAATACTTGGATTTCCATCATCATTCATTCAACACATATTTATTGAGAGCCCTTTTTGTGCCAGCCTTCCCTCTAGGTGTTAAGGATATAGTGGTAAACAAAGAGAAACATCTCTTTCCTCAAAGAACTTTAATTTTACTTGGTAGAGTCAGAAAATAAACAATGATAAGCAAAATGTATTGAAGCTGAGTTGATGATAATTTTTTTGGAGAAAAATAAAATGTGGATTGGACAGTGGTGGTGAACAGGGTAGGCCCACTCTGAAAATGACATTTAAATAAAGACTGGAAAGAACTAAGGAATTAAACTACGCATATGCACATGCAAGAAACAAAGGACCAGAGAGTATAAAGTCTTTAGCGATAGTTTGCCCAGTGTAGTTGAGAAATAGCAAAGTGGTCCTGTGATAAGAGTGAGGTGACCAGAGCCTGAGTAGTACTGAAATCAAAGAAGCTGTGGTAAACAGATCATATAGGTAATTTGTGGCCATCGTAAGGATTGTGAGCTTTTTCTCCAAGCGAGATGGGAAGCCAGTAGAAAGTTTTTGAACCGCTCTAAGTTTTATCAAGATCACTCTGGATATTTTATGGAAAATAGACTGAAGGGGATGATGTCTGAAGCAGGGTAAGTGGTTAGGAGACTATTGTTATATTCCAATGAAAGATGATGAAAAGTCATAGTGGTAGATATGATCCCATCATGTATATATTCTCACTATATATCTGTAGGACTGTTAATAAACCAGATTTGGTATATAACACAGAAGAGCAATGAATAATTCCAAGTTTGGGGGTTTGGGCTGTGAAAAGAATGCAGTTGACCTACAATTAGAGGGAAATACTATGGGAGCAGCAAAACATATTAGAGAGACAAAATTAGGAGCTCAGTAGTAGATACGTTTGAAAGTATTAGAGATCAAAGTAGGATAGAGAAGTTGGCAGTTCAATACAGAAATGGAGTGGTCCAGGCTTCTCTGAATCATCTGTTTGTATCTTTTACTCAGTTATCTCTTAAATTTATAAAATTTTTATGGCATGAACTTTTATGTTGTAATATTATATTATTTTTTGAAATATGCGTAAAATCACCTTAAATTTATCATTATGTTGTAAAAGGTAAAACGATGTTAATAAAAAAAAGAAGAGCTCTAATAACACTGGGAAGGGAGGGTGTGTTTTAAAGAGATGGGAGGGAAAAAGGGAGAGAAGTGGGGAGGGATAGAAGAAGGAAGAGAGAAAGAGAGAGAGAGAGAGAAAAAGAGAGAAAACATTGCTTTCAGTGATATAAAAGTTTCCATATGGTGTTATTTTGTCAAAATATTTCTGTAGGAGTACTGCCGGAACTTTCTACCCACACACATATTTAGCATTTAAACCTTCAGTAAATTCACTTCTTTCTCTGTATGTGTGTGTATCTTTCTTTCCTCCCATTTCCTCAGCTTCCCAATTAGATTTTCTATTGGTGATAACTTGGCTGCCTCTGTGCCAAAAATAATATCAAGAGAAATGCTAAACCACATTTTTTTTTTCTGAAGAATTATCCAGATTTCTAGACGCCTGAACTGTGTCAAACAACATATCTGTTCTGATCATCCTGTCTGCATTGCTCTGCAACTGTGCCTCTTTAATTTCTATGGCAACAGCACAATAGAGCCAATATAACCACAGAGAATAGTTACATGAAATGTTAAACACCGTCGGGAAACTAAAACATAATGGATAGCATGACATCTCAAAGGCACAGAGATTCACCTTTCATAATTCCAAAGAAAGACGGATAAAGTACAAAATAATTTACTAGATTTGAAACACCAATTAATGGCATCCATGTTTGTATTATAACCCTTTTTCTGCCCTTTCAATTTGTCAAGGAAAAATCAAGGTGAATTCTGGGGAGGGAGCTGCTGTATTCTTGGAAACTGGAGGAAAACAGTGGTCATCTATTTCTCTGCAATGACAAGATAGTGACTTCACTGCATTTCACATTCGTGGTAATGTTCCATGTCCTGGACCTTTCCTTCTCCCCTGTGTTCATTGAAATCTGATTATTATGCAATGAGATACCTGCAATAGGAAAAGAAACCAGTGAATTAAATCCAGATTGGGGTCTTAGCAGGCCTTCACTGAGATTCAGTTTCCTCATTATTCAATACCAACTCAGATGTGGAACATGGCTCTTTTACCCTCGTATTTCCCACATGGCATTGATATGGGGGCGGCGGGGGAGGGGGTGGGTGGATTGTACACACATCACCCCTTCTCCTCCAAAAATATTTCCCATTTATATCTGAACATCCATATGGAGTACTCACAATCAACAGATATTAATTTTAAGAAACCATTTGCCACCTGTGCCAGCTGACCCAACTCCAAACTGCTGCTGTTCAGCATTGTTAAAAATCTTCACAACCTCTTAGCATGGGGCTGTTCTAGGTTGCTGTCTCTCTTCAAGCTATTTTCTGCAAGAAAGAATACATTCTCCTACAGGGTAACTAGTAGTATTCACTCTCCACTTCCTTGATGGCATTACAGTCTCTGTGGGCAGACTTCCAAGGGGGCAAGAAGACGGACATCTCAACCTGCATCAGTGAGAGGATACTGAGACCTCTTTATACACAGAAATCACTCTCTTTTCTATGAGGTAGAATTTATATTCTAAAAGAATCCTTAGCATTATGGACTTATGTATTTGGGTAACTTCAGTCATGTCTTGACATATCAAAGAAAAATGAATGACTATGATTAAATGTGTCATTTAGTTGTTATCCAAGGTGCTTTTAAGTCTCCACATGGTAAACTGCTAGCACATAATTTGATCATGGAGAGAGACCTGAGAATAAACAAATCACTTGATGAATTTAAAGAATCATTGTTGTTGATATCAACAAATCTTTAATGTTCAAGTGCTATGTAATCAAAAAATATTATATAAATAATATTTATAAGCATTATCTTAGGAAGAGTATGGGTTTTGAAAATAGATACATATTCATCTTAGATCTACCTGTTTGTTTATTTTCTGTATAACAATTCTCAAATTTTATTTCATCATATAAAATGATAATAAATACTTTTTATGGAATTGTGCAAAGATTAAATGAGATTCGGTATAATAAGTACATCGCAATACAAGTCCATCTTAGCTTTCTAATTTAAGCCAACAAAGTTAATATTAAAAAAAAATTATAAAAATACAAAATATCTCTATGTAGATTTCACTTTAATTTTAAAAAGCAAAGAAGTGCTGAAATATTTGCATATCTACTAGTTAGATAGATCTTGTCATATATTCCACTTAGTAAATTGGCTTAATTATAAGTTATCAGTATCTCAATCTCATTTCCTCATCTAGAAAATAAAGACACCATTATTTCCTTCATGTTTACCTGTACTCAATGAAGAGTTATTTATTATTTTTTAAAATTTGATTTAAGTAACTGGCCTCTTATCTGTAGTCTATTAGTGTAAATAGCATGTATTTATGTATATATGTGTGTGTAAAAAATGCCATGTTGAACAAATATATAGATACATATATATATGTATAGAAACACGTTGAGAAAAAAATTACAGGATTCTATATTAACTCATAGACCCATTTGAACTGTGTAAATTTAAATATCAAAGTATACATTAATTTAAAACTTTTCAGTCTGCCTTCTATTGCAATTGTGTATGTGTTTCTCCTAGTTGGATCCCCGCCTTCTAAGCTTGGTAGATTCTAGCAAAGAACCTTTTATGTAGTGCAGGTACTAACTAAATCTTGATCAAGAAATTAATGGATGAATGAGTGAATGGACGCATGGTGAATTTATATTTATTATTTCAATAATGAGTTATGTTCAATAATATGTGAACACAAATATCATGTGCTTAGAAACTTTTCTAATGACTATCATAATCAAAGACCAAAAGATAATTTTTCTAGGTTATAGTAGTCCTATTCTGAGGCCTGAATTTAATATGTTCAATTGTAATATCCTCGGTACATGTTTTTTAGAGAATGGAGTTGCGTTGTCTCTTATGGTCCTACTTCAAAAAAATTAGGCAGAAAATTTTAAATATTTTAAATGAATGTCAAGTTCATTTCATTATCTAAACTATATTATAAAATATCCTTTACAATATTTCAATATTTCGACACATCCTAAAACAACTCATCAGCATCAACAGACCTCAGCATCTGTCCCCAAGCATCAGACTGGGCAAAGCAGCATCCACTGACTTGGTAGAGCTCTACTGAATGATGTTAGCTCCTGAGGAGCCCTATAGCTTTCCTTTAACCAAACATATAAATTGGAACCGTACTGGTTTCCACAGAGAATAGATTATACTCTCGATTGTAAAATCTAAATTTGCTTCTATAGCCTGTTTAGTTGCCAGATAAATACTGATTCTCTTGATCATATGTTCTGTAATAGCAATGGGCTGAAAGAAGGATGCATATTGGGAAGTCCTTTTCCAGTTTGTGTGCAATTGACTCTTCTTTGTTTATATATGTGTCACTTTGTGTCGGAAAGGAATTAGCTTGAAAGGAAATGTAATATAGAAATGAATGAAGATTATATTAAGAGCTGCGACGGTATGACTGCTTACTGGGTTAGAGCCCTACTAAAATATCATTATTAAAAACCCATCTGTGTTGTTAGAGAATTTAACTATTTAGAGAAAGCAATAGACAAATCATGTTTTAAAACAGTTTCACTGTAATCACCTCTCCTTAATCTGATCATCTGCAATGACCCTATTTTCAAATAAGGTCACTTTCATGGATACTGGGGATTAAGACTTCAACATCTTTTTTTTTTTTTTAATAGAGATATAATTGACATATAACATTGTATAAATTTAAAGTGTACAGTTTGTTGGTTTCATACATTTATGTATTGCAATGTGATTGCCACCAAAGCATTAGCTAATGTCTCTATCATGCAACATAATTGTTATTTCTTTTTTGTGGTGAGAACAATTAAGATGTAGTCACTTAGCAATTTCTATGTTTATAATACAGTATTTTCTCTATTCACTATATTGTCCATTATTAACCTTCCATAATTATTTATTTACTAGTCACATGGTTGTGTTCTTAAACAACATCTCCTCAATTCCCCTACCCCTAGCATATGGCCACCACCATTCTATTCTTAGTTTTTATGAGTTTGGGCTTTTTTACCACCCAAAGTCCAGTTTCCTTCAGCTACCATATATTTGATCCCCTTTACCCTTTTCACCCTTCCCCTAAACCCAATATTTGATCCCTTTTACCCTGTCTACCTCCCTCCTCCTCCCCTACCCCACTAGTAACCAGTAGTCTGTAGTCCTCTGGTAACCACTAGTCTATAGTTCATGTCCATGAGTCTCTGTTTGTCCTGCTCATTTGTTGCTTTTAGGTTTATATCCCACATATAAGTGATATCATGTGATGTTCAGCTTTTTCTATCTGGCTTATTTCGCTTAACATGATTATCTCAAGGTCCATCCATGTTCTCTCAAATGGCAGTATTTCATCTCTTCTTATGGCTCAGTAATATTCCATAATATATATACACCACAGCTTCTTTAGCCAATCATCTATTGTAGTACACTTCGGTTGCTTCCATGTCCTGGCCACTGTGAATAACGCTACTATGAACATCGGTGTGCAATTATCTTTTTGATATGGGTTTTCAAGTCTTTAGGGTAAATACCCAATAGAGGGATTGCTGGATCATATGGTAGATCAATTCTTGGTTTTTTGAGGAACCCCCATACTGTTTTCTATACTGGCTGTACCAATTTGCAGTCCCACTAGCAGTATATAAGGGTTCCTTTTTCTCCGTATCCTCTTCAACATTTGTTATTACTTGTCCTGTCGATTGTAGCTATTCTAACAGGAGTGAGGTGGTATCTCATTGTGGTTTTAATTTGCATTTCTCTAATAGCTAGTGATGTTGAACATGTTTTCAAAAATTTGTTAGCCATTTGTATATCTTCTAGAGAGAAGTGTATGTTTAGGTCCTCAGCCCATTTTTTGATTGGATCTTTTTGTTGTTGTTGTTATTGAGTCGTATGAGTTCTTTATATATTTTGGATATTAGGCCTTTATCGGAGGTGTTGCTTGCAAATATATTTTTCCATTTTGATGGTTCTCTCTTTAACTTGTGGATGATTTCTTTTGCTGAGCAGAAGCTTTTTAGTTTGATGTAGTCCCATTCATTTATTTTAGCTTTTCGTTTCCTTGCCTTTGACGTCAAATTAATAAAATCCTCTTTAAGTCCAAGGTCCTTGAGTTTAGTTCCTATGTTTTCTTCTATGCATTTCATTGTTTCAGTTCTTATATTCAGGTTTTTAATACATTTCAAGTTAATTTTGGTGTGTGGTGATAGACAACAGTCTAGTTTCATTCTTTTGCAGGTGGCTTTCCAGTTTTCCCAGCACCATTTATTGAAGAGGCTTTCCTTTCTTCACTGTATGTTTTTGGCTTTTATGTTGAAAATTATTTGCCCATATAAATATGAGTTTACTTCTGGACTCTCGATTCCATTTCACTGGTTTGTGTGTCTGTTTTGCTGCCAACACCATGCCGTTTTGGTTACTGTCACTTTGTATTATAATTTGAAGTTGGGCAGTGTGATGCCTACAGCCTTGTTCTTTTTTCTCAGGATGGCTTTGACAATTCGGGGTCTTTTGTGCTTCCATATAAATCTGATGATTTTTTTGTTCTATTTCTTTAAAAAATGCCAATGAGATTCTGATGGGGATTGCATTAACTCTGTATAATGCTTTAGGTAATAAGGTCATTTTAACTATGTTGATTCTTCCAATCCAAGAACATGGACTATCTTTCCATTTCTTTGTATCTTCTTTGATTTCTTTTAATAGAGTCTTATAGTTTTCATTATATAGGTCTTTCACATGTTTCATTAGATTGATTCCTAAGTATTTTATTCTTTTTGTTGCAATTGCAAAATAATTATTTTTTCCATTTCTTTTTCTGACACGTCATTATTAGAGTATAGGAACGCTATGGATTTTTGAACATTGATTTTGTATCCGGAAACTTTACTGTATTTGCTTATTGTTTCTAGTAGTGTTCTTCTGGAGTCTTTAGGGTTTTCTATATAGAGAATCATGTCATCCGCAAATAGTGACAGTTCGACTTCTTTGTTTCCTATTTGGATGCCTTTTATATCTTTCTCTTGTCTGATTGCACTCACCAGGACTTCCAATGTTATATTAAATAACGGTGGCAATAGTGGACAGCCTTGCCTTGTTCCTGATCTTAGAGGAAAGGTTTTTAGTTTTTCATTATTAAATATAATGTTGGCTGAGGGTTTGTCATAGAGGGCCTTTATTTTGTTAAGGTACTTTCTTTCTATACCAATTTTGTTAAGTGTTTTAATCATAAATGGGTGCTGTATCTTGTTGAAGGCTTTTTCCATATCTATTGATATGATCATATGATTCTTATTTTTTAATTTGTTTATGTGATGTATCACATTAATCGATTTGCATGTTTTGAACTATTCCTGTGCCTCTAGGGTGAAGCCCCATTGATTGTGGTGTATATCTTTTAAATATGTTGCTGTATTTGATTTGCTGCTATCTTATTTAGGATTTTTGCATCTGTGTTCGTGTGAGATATCAATCTGTATTTTTGTTTTTTTGTGTTATCTTTACCAGGTTTTGGTATCAGAGTAATAGTGGCCTCATAAAATGTGTTGGGAAGTGTTGCCTCCTCTTCGATTTTTTGGAAGAGTTTGAGAATAGGTATTAAATCTTCTTTGCATGTTTGGTAGAATTCACTGATGAAGCCATCTGCTCCTGGACCTTTACTTTTTGGTAGGTTTTTGATGATTGTTTCAATATCGATCTGTTTAGATTTTCCAGTTCTTCTTGATTCAGTCTAGAAAGGTTGTATTTTTCTAAGTACTGGTCCATTTCTTCTAGGTTATTAAATTTGGTGTTTTTCATAGTATTTTGTATGATCTTTTGTATTTCTGTGATGTCAGTCATAATTTTCCCTCTTTCATCCCTGATTTTTGTGTCTTTTCTCTTTTTTCTTTAGTGAGTCTAGCCAGGGGTTTGTCAAATTGTTAATCTTTTCAAAGAACCAGCTCTTGGTTGCATTTATTTTTTCTATCATTTTTTGTTTTCGATTTCATTTATTTCTGCTCTCATTATGATTACTTCTTTCCTTCTGCTGACTTTAGGCTTTATTTGTTCTTCCTTTTCTAGTATTTTAAGATTATGCGTTAGGTTGTTTATTTGGGCTCTTTCTTGTTTTTTTATGATAGGCCAAGTAATGATATAAACTTTCCTCTTATTACCACTTTTGCCATGTCCCAAAAGTTTTGATATGTTGTACTATCATTATCATTCGTTTGTATGTATCTCTTGATCTCTCTTTTTATTTCTTCTGTGACCCAGTTATTCTTCAGTAGTATGTTGTTTAATCTCCATGTATTTGTGTTTCTTCCTGATTTCTTTCTGCAGTTGATCTGTAGTTTCAAAGCATTATAATCAGAGGATATGGTTGGTATGATTTCAACCCTCTTACATTTGTTGAGGCTATCTCTGT
The DNA here is from genome assembly GCF_000151845.1 of Pteropus vampyrus. Classification (NCBI taxonomy): domain Eukaryota; kingdom Metazoa; phylum Chordata; class Mammalia; order Chiroptera; family Pteropodidae; genus Pteropus; species Pteropus vampyrus. Next base: position 10,103,839 of record NW_011888791.1, on the reverse strand, counting down.
GTCCCAGTATGTGATCGATTCTTGAGAATGTTCCATGTGCACGAGAGAAGAATGTATAAGCAGCTGTTTTGGGATGAAGGCTCTATAAATGTCAATTGTGTCCTGTTGGACTAATATGTCATTTAAGGATGTGATTTCCTTATTGATTTTCTCTTTGGATGATCAGTCCGTATCCAACAGTGGGGTATTTAGGTTCCCTACTATGATAGTGTTTTGGCCTCTTTCTCCCTTTAGTTCTGTTAGTAATTGCTTTACATATTTTGGGGCTCCTTGATTGGAAACATAGATATTAATAAGTGTTATGTCTTTATTGGTTCATGATTCCCTTTATTATTATGAAGTGTTACTCAGTATCTTCCTTTACCTTTATTTTGAAGTTTAGTTCATCTGATATTAGTACCGCTACTCCCACTTTTTTCTGAATGTCATTTGCTTGAAATATCACTTCCCACCCTTTCACTCTGAGTCTATATTTGTCTTTGGAGCTGAGATGTGTCTCCTGGAGGCAGCATATAGTTGGGTTTTGTTTTTTGATCCATTCTGCAACTCTGTGCCTTTTTATTGGTGAGTTCAATCCATTTATATTTAGGGAGATTATTGAAATACGAGGTCTTCTTATAGCCATTTTATCTTTTGCTTTCTGGTAGCTTGGTGTTTCCATTGCTTTCTTGTCCTTGTGCTTATCTTTTCTTTATTTTGGTTGGCTTTTGTGTGTTTTGCCTCCGGTCCTTCTTGTGTCAGCAACAGTCTCAGCAGCATTTGTTCAGATTCCCCTGGGGCTCCGCAATGATTGGTGTGAGAGGATATGGGGGGGAGGGGCCCTCTGAGTTGGGGGTCGGGGGCTGCAGCTCAGCCTCAGTTTTGCAACCGGCAAAACTCAACTATTGTTCCTCTGCGGTCCCGTTCCACTTCTCTGTTTTATGCCCTGATGACTGGGCCTTGCAGCTTTCCCAGGAAGGGCTGTTGGGGAAATCGCTACAGAAACTCACCGCTGCTTCTCTCTTCCCCATACTTCTGCAAGGAGCTCCGGCAGCTGCAAGAGGCAGCTTCTTTATTTCTCCCAGTCCACCACCCGACACCCGGGATTCTGACCTGTGATAGCTCTCATGCACAGATTCCTCAGAAATACTGGTGTGCAGTTTGAGTGTTTTTTGTTAAGTTTCAATGTTGTTTTAAGGGGAGAGATCTGGAGACATCTCTCACTCTGCCATGTTTCCAAAGATCTGCCTTTAAATTTTAGATTTCTGTTTAATTATTTATATCTTTGTGATTATGCCTACCATCTTGTTTTTAACTTTGTATTTTACCATAAAATATATATGATATATATTACATATTTGAATTATCACACATAATTTATAATTTATCATACATAAATTATATATAATTTATATGTATGTTTACATAATCATATATAATATATACATATGTAACATTATGAATCTAATAACGATATATAACATATAAGAAAACACATAATATATAACATAAAATATATTTATCTATGAAATATGTAAACATATATAATACAAAATTATCACATATTTTATATTTAATATCATATATACTATAAATTTAAATTATCTTATTATATCTATCAATCTCTCTGTATATATACCTCCTACTTGATTTAGAATTACTTTTGCAGAAATGTGACATGAATTTAGTTTCTTTAATAAGTGCAGTTTTATTTATATTTTCTATATGTTTTCTTGTGTTAGTAACTCAGTAATTTGAGTTCTAAAGCAAATTTATCCATCTCATCTAAATTGTGGAGTTTATTGGCATGATATCATTCATAAAAATTCTTTTATTAATCTTTTAATGTCTTTTGGGTTTGTATTGATGTCTCCTTTTTATTCTCCTTATTGGTAATTTTTCTTTTCACATTTTCTTTTCTTAATTTGTCTTAGAGGATAGATCAATGTTATTAATCCTTTTTAAAAGCCAAGTTTGACTTATGTGTTTTTTCTGTACTTTGATTTCTATTTCATTAATTTTTGCTCTTATTTCAACTATTCCCTTTCTTCTCTTTACTTTGGTTTACTGAGAGAAATATTTGTGTCTAATTGCAATCGTGGATTTTAAAAAAATTTCTCTCTTTATCTCTGTAATGTATTATTTTGTGTATTTTGACACTCTGCTGTTAAGCGCATGTACTTTCAATGTTTTCATCATTTCTTGATGAACTGATCCTCTTTTCTCCATGAAAAGCTAATGTTTATCTCTGTACAAAGCTCATGTACATTCTTTTCCTTCTTCTACTTTGTTTGATAATACTTTAGTCATACCAACTTTTTTATGTTCAATGTTTCATGATATATCTTTTCCACCCTTTGATTCCTAGTTGTCTATATTTTAACTTTCAAAGTGTGTTGTTTTTGATACTTTATGAATGGACCACTCCACTTCTATTTCAGGAAGACTAATAATTGTTGCCTTTAAATTTTAATTCAATTTGTGTTTAAAGTAATCACTGGTAACTTTAGGTTTAATTTATAATCTTATTTTTGATTTTATATTTTCTCAGTGGTTGGCTTTTTCTCTACTCATTCTATCTTGTGAACTGCTTTCATTATATCTTGTAGATAATAATCTAATAGGAAATTTTCTTAACATTTTTCTACCTGTAAATATTTTGTTTTATGTTTATTTTGAAGGATATTTATATTGGATGTAATTCTTTTTAATTTTTGTGTTTTAAACATATTTCATTTTGTTTTGGCCTTCATTATTTATTATAAGAATTTAGTTATATTTCATATAATTATTCTCCTGTATGTAGTCTTTTTCCATTGTTTCCTTTATATTTGTTTCTTTCCATTTGGCTTTTAGCAATTGACTCATATGTGTCTAAGCATGATTATATTTGTGTTTATACTGCTTAAGGTTTATTGGCCTTTTTGGATCATTAATGTTATCAATTCTGGAAACTTTTCAACCATTATCATTTCAAATATTTTTTCTGCTCTATTTTCTTCTTCCTTTCCTTCTATGACTCCAATTGTTTATAATATTTTCCCTCATACTCAGACTTTATATTCTCTTCTTTTAGTTTTCTTCCTCATGTGTCAGATTTTATATTTTTTTCTATCAATCTTTCTTCAAGTACATTGATATTTTCTTCTGCTGTGCCTTGTTTTCTCTTAAGCATACCTAATACTTTTTTTTTCAAAATTTAGAGCATTTATATTTTTAAAAATGTTTCTACATTTCTGCTAATATTTCCCATCATGTCATGCATGTTGTCTAACTTTTCCAACTGATATTTAAGCATTTTTAAAATAGTTATTTAAAATTTGATGTGATAATTCTAACAGCTGAGAGGTCTGTGGGTCTACTTCTAATGACTATATTCTTTTTTTGATGTTTTCCACTTTTTCTTGCTTTCTCATGTTTTTATATGATTTCTTCCTTGGTGCAACATGTTTTATAATAAAAACACAGAGAACAGAGTAAATGATATTTACTTTTTAAAAAGGATGTGTTGCTTCTTTCAGTCTACTAGAGTGGGGGCTGAGTCTATATGCTCTGCAGTTTAGCGCAGTCTATAATTTGTTACAGTATTATTGTGATTCAGTTCATCACAGCTTCAAATGTTTTGAGAGCCTGGTTGGGAATTTCCTATTCAGTCAGACATAGGACCATAGCGCTAGAGTAGTTATAGAAATTTTTGTATTATAGATGATTTTGTATTATAGATGAACTATCTAATATCTAAATATTTGGAAACTTCATCCTGCTTTATAGCTTTGCCGCTAGCATTTTTGGTGACCAAGGAAATCTCTTTGATCTCTAAGATTCCCCCTGCATTTCTTTGTTTTGGGCTGGAACAATGCTATACTACATTCTGTGAAGGTAGAAATTTTCTCTAAGAAGCTTTTCTCACCTCTCCAATGCCATTCCAGGCATTCCACGATTGACAGTCAGAAATATGTATATAAGAGGAAAGGGACTGAGTTCTCTATCCCCTCTCAGTCTTTTATAGCTAAAACCCCTAAGAGACTGAGGGGTGTTTGTTTGTTTGTTTGTTTGTTTGTTTGTTTGTTTGTTTGTTTGTTTTTTCGGCTTTTACCATTCCTCCAAAGCTGAAAGTCTGGGTTGCCTGGAGGATTCATTTTAATTTTCTTTTAATTCTTTTTTTACCTGAAAATATAGAATTCCTAGAGAAATTGCTCTGCTTTCTTTCCATCCCCATATTTTCCAGGTAGTATCCCCATGACTCAATGAAGACAAAAAAAAAAAAAAAAAAAGAAATGGGAGGAGAACACTTGCCTTGCTTCTGGGGCTCTTTTGGAGTTTATTTCCTTATACCAATGTACACATGGTTCTTAAAAGTTAATTAAACTTCTTGTTTCCTCTTCTGCATGTTAACAAGCTTGAAAGTTGCCACTCCATTATAACAACAGAAAAAAAAACTGAACAGACTGAAATTTTTTTTCTTGGATCCATGAGAGAGGAGAGAACACAGGGCAACCACTGACTCAAGACTGGAAATACAGGGAGCCAGTTACTGGAGCAGAGACTCAGAGAAGCAACTGCTGAGGGAACCAGTGGCATAGTAGAAAAATCTGAACTATTATGATTTGCTGGAAGCTCAGTACAGACAAGTCTGAGAGTTAAAAACTCCAGGGGAATCTAGTTATAGTGAGGATATTTTGGGATTTACCTCCAGAAGCCCCTCCCCCCCACACCGCAAATTACCATGGTAAATATCAGAGGAAGATCTACTCATACTTCCAGCCAGTAGAAGAGGAAAGGAACATTTTTTGAAATACATCAGGCAACTCCGTACTTCTTAACAAAGCCAGTCCTCAGGGGAAACTAATTAACTAGAGCTTAACCTTCTCAGGTATTACCTGAAGAAGTAAAAAAATCAATTCCAGCCAGCTCTAGCCTTACATGTGGGAGAGGGAAATGCCTAAATTTGGCCCACTGTAGCTGTCCTGTCTCATCTAAGTATGGTGGTGGAGGTACCACCAAGAAATACTTGTGAACCTCACAGACCAGAGGCATTCATTGGCTCACTAAAAGACTAACACCTAATCATAAAACTGCATAACACTTTTCTTCACTCTACATCTCGCCACCATGTTATTAAAGCCCTATTTACAGCAGTTCCGGAAAATGGAAATCCTAAGCCAAAGACTAGGAGAAACTATTTGCAAAAAACACATCTGATAAAAACTATATTCAAAATACACAAAATGTTCCTAAAATTCAAAGTTGTTTTATGGATGTCGACAAACTGATTCTGAAGGTTATATGGAGAGGCAAATATTCAGAATCGTCATGATAATCTAGAAGAAAAATGCTAATGCACAGATACTCCTCAATTTCAAGGTTTACTATAGAGCTATGGTAATCAAGATAGTGTGGTATTAGTGAAATAATAGAAAAATAGATAAATGGAGTAGAATAGAGCCAAAAATGGACCCCTAAAACTATATAGTCAAAGTCTTTGACAAAGGAGCAAGGGAATACAATGGAACAAAGATTGTCTCTGCAACAAATAGTATTGGGACAAGTGAACATCCTCATGCAAAAAAAAAAAAAATGAAAGAAATAAGTGATAAACTTATTCATTAACATTAAAGACTTCTGCTCTGCAAAGGACAATGTCAAGAGAATGATAACACAAGCCAGAGACTAGTAGAAAATATTTGCAATAGATATATCTGATGAAGAACTGTTACACCAGGGAGTCAAATATAAGGTGACAGAAGGAAACTTAACTTTGGGTGGCAAACACGCAATGCAATATTCATATAACGCATTATTGGACTGTATACTAGAAATATATGTAATTTTATTAACCAGTGCCACCCTCATAGATTCAATTAAAAAAAAAAAAAACCTGTTATCTAAAATATACAAAGGACTCAAAATCCAAGAATAAGAAACAAACAGCATGATTTGGAAATGGGCCAAAAATCTTAACAGAAACCTCACCAAAGAAGATATATAGCTGGCAAATGATATATGAAAAGATTCTATGTCATCAGAGAAATGCAAATTAAAATAATGAGATGCTACTATCCACCTATTAGAATGAATAAAATTGAAACATTGACAATACCAAGTACTGGTGAGGATGTGGTTCAACAGGAACTCTCATGCATTGCTGTTGGGAATTATGGTGCAGCATTTTGGAGAACAATTTTTATAGTCTCTTACAAAACTAAACATATTCCTATCATATACTCTAGAAAACACTTCAGTATTTACCCAAAAGATTTAAAAATTTATGTCTACATAGAAGACTGTATACAGATTTGTATAGAAGCTTTATTCATAATTGCCAAAACTTGGAAGCAACCAAATTGTCCTCAGTAGGTGAATGGATAAATAAACTATGGTACATCCAAACAATGAAATATTATTCAGTACTAAAATGAAATGAGCTATCAAAACATGAAAAGACATGGACTAATTTTAAAGGCATATTACCGAATAAAAGAAATTCTGAAAAAGCTAAATACTATGTGATTCCAACTACATAACAATCTAGAAAAGGCAGAACTATAAAGACAATAAAAAGTTTAATACTTGTAAGGGAAAGATGAACTGGAGAGAGATGAATAGGCTGGGCAGAGAGAAATTTTAGGATAGGGAAAATACTGTTTGATTCCATAATGGTGAATACATGTGATTATACATTTGTTCAAAGCCGTAGGACGTACAATGCCAAGATTGAACCCTTATGGAAACTGTGGACATTGGATCATTATGATGTGTCAACATAGATTCATTGATTATAACAAATATATTGTGATAGTGAGGGATGTTGATAATGGAGGAAGCTTTCCATGTGCGAGAGCAGTTGGTATATGAGAAATCTCTGTACCTTTCTCCCAATTTTGTTGTAAACCTAAAACTGCTCTAAAAAAATAAAGTTTAAAAAAAAGTTTGTTTGAAGGGGATCTGGTTATCCTCACCCAAATTTATGCCAGATAGGTCCTCCTATTTACCTTTCTCTTGGTAGAGAAAGTAGGGGGACATCCATGGATCTCTCCCTTTTCATCGAAAACTGTCATTGTCTGGAATATAGTTCCTTTACCTTTATTTGTACCCTCATTATTATAATATTATTTTTTTAAAATATATAATTTATAGGTTATCCAACATATTTGATGTTTAGGGTGAGAATGATGGTTTTTGTAGTATTTTACATATATCTATACCAGAAATACCATTTATAAACTTATTAAAACACAATAAAAATATTTTAATACTCATCCACAGATTTATGATTTTTGTTGCTTTTTATACATTTGTAAAGATTCAAGATTCCATCTGATATGTATTTCAGCCTGAAAAGAATTCCTTCATATGTTCTTATAGTGCAATTCTACTAGTGATAAATCTTGCAGTGTGTATCTTTCAAAATGTCCTTACTTTACTTTTAATTTTTATGAACGTATAAATCCCCACGCAACTTGACAGGCTTTCCTTTTTCTTCCAGTGACTTGAATATATTTTCATTGTCTTCCATCTTGCTTTATTTTCAAAAAGAACTTAGCGAGGAATCATCCATTACTTTTATTTTGTTCACCTTATCTTCTTGTAATGTGTCTTTTCTGTGACCGTTTTAAGATTATTTTTTTATTTTTCTTTGGTTATCTGCAATATCATTATGATGTGTGCTGGTATGGTTTTTCTTGTATTGAGCTTAGATTTATGGGTTGTAGGTATTTTTATCACAAATTTGAAAAATATTTTCATTTATTTCTTTAAATACATTTCTACCTTACAGCTTTCTTCTGATACTGCAATTTTGTGTATATTTATTTAACTTAATATTTTTCCAGAGGTCACAGAGTTTTTTTTTCACCATTTTTTTCATCATTGTTTATGAGTAGCTAATATCTATTGACCTGTCTCTACTTATAGAGATTACTGGAGTTCTTTTTTCTGATAACGCTCTTCTTACTGGTATTCTGCTCTGTACATTTAAGGCACCTGAGAGTCTCTGGTCTCCAATCTCTGTCTCTTAAATTGAATAAGACTGTTCATGCTTTGCCTGGTTTTCCTTCCTGTGCTGTGGTTTGTAAAATGTCTCTAGGAGCAATAACAACAAAAACATTTTTTTTTTTAATTCACTTTTCTCAAAGATCACAGTTCTGTGCATCCTCCTTTCTGATGTCTGAAAACTGTATATTTTCGTACTTTTTTTTCTTTTTGCTGCTTATTGTGGAAGGGCTAGTTCAGTACTAGTTATTCTGTCCTGAACAGAAGAGTAAGACTCTATTTCATTTGTTGAAAATGACAATTATTCATTACAACCACAGTTAATCTGGCATAAAATAGACATAAAGTAAATTGAACCTATAAGAATATTTTTCATTTAGAGAACTAGGTGCATTATTTCTAGAATAACTCCATATTTGACATTTTCATCAATTAAAATTTTGAATTATTTTCTTGAGCTGTTTTCTCTCTTGGCACTTAAAACTACATGTAATTTATGAGAACTCTTAATCATATATGTATTAGTCTTTTTATTTTTGAGGATTAATTTCAACAACAAATATTTAAGATCAAACTGGAAAAATGAAGCTGTCAGTTTTTTTAAATTAAATTTTGATAAATAAAAATCCATTAAAATTTTAAGAAGAAGAAAGTAAAATATGATTTTTTGGACTCACTGTCAAGTATTTTGATGACTGTTTTCCATAAATTATCTTCAAATATCCACATTTGTAAAATATTCAAGTAAAATATTCTGATATTTAAGAAACTCAGAGCATTTATGGTAAACTTTCAGCTTTCTTATTTTCTAGACTAAGACCCTACAATTACAGTTAGGATGTGAATATTATACTATGGTTAAGAGAATTTTTAAAGATGAATAAAATTTAATCAACAACAATTAATTACTGTCAAATATCATGCCACGGGATTAACAATAACAAATACTGCCTGTTGTTTCTCCCCAGGCTAGTAAATAAAAATATTTGTATATTCTTTTATTATTATTATTATTATTATTATTAAATTAATTGGTGTGGCATTGTATATTCTTTTTTTTTAATAAACTTATTGATGTGACACAAAATCATATAGGTTTCAAGTGTACAATTCAGTAATACGTCATATGTATATTGCGTTGTGTATTTATATTCTTAAATATATCTTGAAGCTTTTGAGCTAACAAGATGTCTTCCCAGATTTAGGGAAAGTTTCCAGGCTACATATCTCTTCTTTGTGCTCTCACGGAGTACCCCGGTCATGTTTCAAAAATAGAGCTTAATTTACAAAATTGTAATAATCTGTTGACTTCTTTTCTCCATTTGATTTCAAATCCCATGAGGCCATAAATGGTATATTTTTCACTCCAGCATCAAATACTGAGTAGATATTGTATACTTACTTGTTAAGTAAACAGATACATAACTTATTTTTATATTTCAATTTGTATAAATATAAGATGATTCTGGTAGGAATATGAACATTAGTCAAATGGTTAGATGCTAACTTTGTATTTTGTGTCTTCTCTTACAGGCTCTTAAATCTGATCTACAATGGAAAAATTTCTTTTTTATCTGTTTTTCATTGGCATAGCAGTGAGAGCTCAGATCTGTCCAAAGCGTTGTGTCTGTCAAATTTTGTCTCCTAATCTTGCAACCCTTTGTGCCAAGAAAGGGCTTTTATTTGTTCCACCAAACATTGACAGAAGAACTGTGGAACTGCGGTTGGCAGACAATTTTGTTACAAATATTAAAAGGAAAGATTTTGCCAATATGACCAGCTTGGTGGACCTGACTCTATCCAGGAATACAATAAGTTTTATTACACCTCATGCTTTTGCTGACTTAAGAAATCTGAGGGCATTACATTTGAATAGCAACAGATTGACTAAAATTACAAATGATATGTTCAGTGGGCTTTCTAATCTCCATCACTTGATATTGAACAACAATCAGCTGACTTTAATTTCTTCTACAGCATTTGATGATGTCTTTGCCCTTGAGGAGCTGGATCTGTCATATAACAATTTAGAAACAATTCCTTGGGATGCTGTTGAGAAGATGGTGAGCTTGCACACCCTTAGTTTGGACCACAACATGATTGATAACATTCCTAAGGGGACTTTCTCCCACTTGCACAAGATGACTCGGCTAGATGTAACATCAAATAAATTGCAGAAGCTACCGCCTGACCCTCTCTTTCAGCGAGCTCAGGTACTAGCAACCTCAGGAATCATAAGCCCATCTACTTTTGCATTAAGTTTTGGTGGAAACCCTTTGCATTGCAATTGTGAATTGTTGTGGTTGAGGCGTCTGTCCAGAGAAGATGACCTAGAGACCTGTGCTTCTCCAGCACTTTTAACTGGTCGTTATTTTTGGTCAATTCCTGAGGAAGAGTTTTTGTGTGAGCCTCCTCTCATTACTCGTCATACACATGAGATGAGAGTCCTGGAGGGTCAAAGGGCAACCCTGAGGTGCAAAGCCAGGGGTGACCCTGAACCTGCAATTCACTGGATTTCTCCTGAAGGGAAGCTTATTTCAAATGCAACAAGATCCCTGGTGTATGACAATGGAACACTTGACATTCTTATAACAACTGTTAAGGATACAGGCGCTTTTACCTGCATTGCTTCCAATCCTGCAGGGGAAGCAACACAAACAGTGGACCTTCATATAATTAAGCTCCCTCACTTACTAAACAGTACAAACCATATCCATGAACCTGATCCTGGTTCTTCAGATATCTCAACTTCTACTAAGTCAGGTTCTAATGCAAGCAGTAGTAATGGTGATACTAAAATAAGTCAAGATAAAATTGTGGTGGCAGAAGCAACGTCATCTACGGCACTACTTAAATTTAATTTTCAAAGAAATATCCCTGGAATACGTATGTTTCAAATCCAGTACAATGGTACTTATGATGACACCCTTGTTTACAGGTAAGGAAAATTCAGCAAATTTTTATACTTATTATGCATCTTAGTGTAAGGCCTGTTAATGTACTACTGATTTTTTTTAATTGGCAGTGCTACACTGTACTGTAATTTATATAGTACTTGATTTTATAAAGTCTGTAATGTCAGGCTTGTGAAAGGCAAATACATGTGGGGAATTATTTCGAATGGTGTTATTTTTAGAGAGATCAAATTTGTATTTAATATTATGCTTACCTATTTTTTTCACCTCATTTAAGAGATGTGACTATCAGAGAACAAGATTTATTTATTTTAAAAATTCAAAAACATACCAGAACTTACACATCCATATGAGTGTTCTTTCCTTCAAGGAAGTCACGTTGGGAGGCTATACCATTATCCCAATGATGCTGCCATTGCTCAAAGCACTTTTGGAATTATCTTTAGAACCTTCGTCATACTATTTTGAATATCCTCAGTGGTGGCAAATCTTCGTCTTTTGAGGGTGAATTTGAATTTTGGAAACAAGCAAAAGCCATTTGGAGCCAAGTCTTGTGAATAAGGTGGGTGATCAAGATGGGTATTGCCATTTTTGGTCAAAAATAGGATGTAACTATAAAATAATGAGACTGATATTTTGAGTAATTGAGTTATGTGTGTGTGTGTTGTCTCATATACACTGGTTCTTAAGACAGTTCCAAAGAGAAAGTTTATAAATAGTTTGAGCAGTGTAAGTATCACTGGAGTTAAGTATATAATCTCCTGTGAAGACACTGATCAAGAATTTGCATCTGACTAAAGAATTTCTGGTATGTTTTTTCTAAAGTTCAGCCTCATTGATTTATAGTCACATCTTGTCTCAATTTTCAGTTGGAAATATTCCTTTTTTAACCCTTCTATATAGTTTCACTTGTGATAGACTATTATTACTCCTAGGAAATCATTCAAAATCATGGCTTCAAAAAAAAAAAATATATATATGTATATATTTGTCTTAAAGCTTTTGAGAAGTCAAAAGCTTTATATACCTATGTGATTTCTTGGAGATAATTTGATTTTCACTCATATGGAAATAAGATAAATGTTTGAAACTGAGCATGAGTGCTGGTAGGAAAAAACAAAACTGGCCTAGCGAGCCATGTGATCAATCTTGGGCAAGATTCTATCTGGTGGAGTTATAATTTCCTCATCTTTAAAAGGAAGGGATTAGAGTAAATGGTTTCTAATATCTCTCTTATTACTAAATATAGGGAGATGTAGACTATGATGCATGACTATTAGCATAAAGTTGTTTGCTTTCGTCATACTCAGCTCCTCACCTGGGCTGTGTGCCGAAGACAAACATCCATCCCTACCCTCCACCTTCCTGTAGCTACTACACATTCTGTATATTTTAAATGTTAGCTCTATGAAATAAGGTAGGTTCTATTATCCAAATTCCAAGATTTTAATCCTGCCATGAGAAGTAAATTCTATGTGACTTTGAGGAAATGGCTTGAATTCTGGACTCTGACATTTGTCATGTGTAAAATTCTGATAATGCTTACCTCATACAGTCATTGTAAAAATTAAATTATAATGGATATAAAATGCTTAGTAATGCCTTGTATTTATCGTCACTCACTAAATGGTAGTGATTTCAATCACAAATACATATTCTGGCCTAAGAGTTTCCTGGTATATTTAAAACATATTGTTCAGGGAAAAAAATAGAGTTTCAAGCCTTTTTTCCAAATTAAATTTTACTGTAGGTCATAGTTTAGGTTGCCACCAAAAAAAAAAAAAAAAAAGTTTAGAGGATAAGAGGCATCTACAGAAGACTTTTGTGATGTAATAAATACAGAGATGTCTGTAAACTCATCAAATTTTAGAAACTGTGTTCTGAAAGTAATTTCTTCATCCCACAATGCAGAAAGGCGAGGGATTTATGTTTTCAACAGCCTTGCCCTGTTCATATTTATAGAATAATATTACTCATACATTTTCATCAAAATCATATATAGATAAAAACATACTGGGAACAAAGTGTTGAGGTTTAAAAGAGAACTGAGATCTGTAAATAAGATACTTTAATCTTAGTAATTATCTTCGTTATTAAAGCTAGTTTTACTAGATGCCATTCCATAGCAGCTTATAACTGATTTGGAAAATAAATACTTCAAAATGCATTTCCACTCTGGTTTTTAACGTGATTGTCAATGTTTTCCCTTCCTTCAAATTGGCTTTTAGTCACAGAAGTGTTGTAAGTGCTAAATGGATTTGTTTAGTAGTCAGATAATGTCACAGTCATACCTTTCAAAAGCAATTTGTCATAAATGATTTTTGAGCAGTGGCTTTTATTAGGAGTTTTGCTTTGCCAAGCAATGTAATTAGTAAGCTTGTCAAAGGCATGGTGCAGGCATCATTAATATAATGCAGAATCCAACAAATAAGTTTTAGCCATTTTAACTGGGTAAACATAAACTTAGATCATTTTTCTCATATTTCATATCTGTTTTAAATGGGCTTATCTTAATGAGTACCAAAATGAAACAGAACTGAAGTCATTATGATTCTGTGTGTGTATATGTTTTGTTTTCTTTTTAATATTAACACAAATTCCATTGTCCCTCAGAATGATACCTCCTACGAGCACAACTTTTCTTGTCAATAACCTGGCTGCTGGAACTATGTATGACTTGTGTGTCTTGGCAATATATGATGATGGCATCACTTCCCTCACTGCCACAAGAGTCGTGGGTTGCATCCAGTTTACTACAGAACAGGATTACGTGCGATGCCATTTCATGCAGTCCCAGTTTTTGGGAGGCACCATGATTATTATTATTGGTGGAATAATTGTAGCATCTGTGCTGGTTTTCATCATCATTCTAATGATCCGGTATAAGGTTTGTAACAATAATGGGCAACACAAGGTGACCAAGGTCAGCAATGTCTATTCTCAAACTAATGGGGCTCAGATACAAGGCTGCAGTGTAACGCTGCCCCAGTCCATGTCCAAACAAACCGTGGGACATGAAGAGAATACCCAGTGTTGTAAAGTTGCCAATGACAATGTGATACAACCTTCAGAAATCTGTTCAAGTCAGGACTCCTCTACCACTACCTCTGCTTTGCCTCCTACCTGGACTTCAAGCACATCTATGTCCCAAAAGCAGAAAAGAAAGACAGGCGCAAAGCCATGTACCGAACCACAGAATGAAGCAGTCACAAATGTTGAGTCCCAAAACATTAACAGGAACAACTCAACTGTAGCTAGTCGACCTCCTGATTCTGTCACAGAGGGGCCCACATCTAAAAGAGCACATTCAAAGCCAAGTAAGTTTCTCACTTTGCCCGCTGAGAGATCCAGAACAAGGCACAGGTACTCCCTGAATGGAGAAATTAAGGAATACTATTGTTATATTAACTCACCAAGCACATGTGGACTATTTTTTAAAAGAAGCATGTCTATGAATGGAATGTTAATTCAGTCCAACAGTTTTGAAGGGCATAGTGGAAAAGCAGCTCTTTCAAATTCTGAGTATATATTGGAAAGCACCGTGTAACCTACTGTTTCTTTTTAATGAAAAAATTATTTTGGAAACTCACATAGGAAATTGGAATTTGAAATTTCTCTCCTGTTTTTCTAAAATATAGCTAATAGAGCCAAGGTGTATAAACCTTCTAGGGTATAATTATGTATGTAAATTTATATATGTTTATGTATATAAATTTATGTATATATTCATATATATATATATTATATATATTAAAAATGGTAAGGGAAAAATGCATAACATAGCAGCACCTAGTGCCTTTTCCTATTCTAGAACTAGCTTCCAGGTTCTGCAGTAGCAGATCACAAAATGAAAGTTGTCATAGGAAAAATAAAGTCTTGCATTAATAATGATATTTCCTCTAGTCTTACAAAGGATCGCCTATAGATAATTGGTATTTTTCAATGAGTAGGCTGTCTATTTTTGTTCATTGACAGTGGTGTTGTTTTTAGGCAAATATTGTAGAGAAAATTCTGTGTTGTTACATTATTTAAAATAAAATATTCAATAGCTTTACCCAGACAGTGTTAAAATAAGTACCCTTCTAAATAACATTTTTTGTTCAGGCGCCATAATGGTTCTATGATAGTTTTTATCCAGGACACAGCTTTTTAAGTGGGAGGCAGAAGAAAATGCAATTGATTTTACATTTATCAAAACAATTCAGTTCAGTTTTAAGTTACAATTTTATATGCCTCTACCTGGGCATGTGAAGGTATTTTCATTTATTTAATACACATTCGCTGAATGAATGTGTATTATTTTTTTGATGCAATTTAAAAAGGGAGATAAAAATATAAGACTGCCTTATCAAAGAGATGTTTATTTTTATCACCAAGTAATTTAAAAAACTTCTAATGAAGTTCTTATTACATTTATAAGTAATATGAAGTCATTGCTCATTAACCAGATAGTGGTTTTGTTTCTCCCTTCTGTGCTGTGATTTTGAATTGAATGTTTTTCTTTTAGAGTAAATGCATTTATTATTTTAACCAAAACGTGTGATAAAATTTAATTAGAAACCATTCAACTTTAAAAAAAATGTTTTTAAATTTATTCAGGCAATAATATTTATTGCTGCTTGTTAATACGGGGTTCTTGGATAGTCATTGAAATCAAGGTCTACTTACAAATGTTCCCATTTACTTGTTGAAAGTCTTACAACATTATTTGCCAATTTGGTGATATTTTATTAAAGATTCATAAACAAGGGTTAACATTAAGGGTTTTTTGTTTTTGTTTTTGTTTGAGAATAAGGCTCATGTCAGAACTTTGCACAAAAATTTAGCCATAAAGTAATGAGTTTACTAACTCAGATCACTTAAAATACCATTTGAAACAAGTTGAAGAATGTCAATCATTAGTTTAATTTCCTTCTGCTTGAGGCATATATAAAATTTTTTGTTAATTTTAACTGGACTGAGGTACATCTTATCACACATGATTTAATGTGATAGCTTTCAAAAGAGGTCAAGGTTAAAGCAGTTAGAGATTGCTTTCCATGCCAGTCTAGGTGTTTCCTAAGTACCTTCTGTGCCATGCTTCCCTTTCTGCAGTTTGCCCTTCACATTTCTAAAATCTACTTAGCCTTCATGGGTCAGGTAGCTAGTTCTTAAGAGGAATAGATAAGATCACATGAGGTAGTATTTTATAATATCAAAAGTTTTCGACACTATTTTTGTAATAATGCTCTAATTCCA
Organism: Pteropus vampyrus; assembly: GCF_000151845.1. NCBI lineage: Eukaryota > Metazoa > Chordata > Mammalia > Chiroptera > Pteropodidae > Pteropus > Pteropus vampyrus. Next base: position 10,087,715 of record NW_011888791.1, on the reverse strand, counting down.
ACCAAACAATTTATTTTTTAACTCAAAAATTTGATACATGAATATCTTTTTTTCTTTTTTATATTGAGGTATAATTAACATATAATATTGTATTATTTTCAGGTGTATAACATAATGATTTGATATTTGTATAGATTGCCAAATGATCACCACAATAAGTCTAGTTAACATCAGTCACCATAAAGAGTTACAGAATTCCTTTTTTTAGTGATGAGTACTTCTAAAATATACTCTCTTAGCAGCTTTCTAATATACATACACTATTCTCATGCTGTACATTACATTCCCATGACTTATTTTATAACTGGAAGTTTATACCTTATGATTCTCTTTACTCATTTTGCACCCCACCCCCTATACCCCCAATGTCTCTGACAACCACCAGTCTGTTCTCTATATCTATGAGCTTGGATTTTGTTTGTTTTGTTTTTAGATTCTACATATAAGTGAGATAATATGGTATTTTTTTATCTGTAATAATGCTTTAATCTCAACTAAACATTTTAAATCTAAATTAAATATTTATTTCTTCAAGGGGTGCTAATTGACAAAAGTATGTTAATTTCTTTCCTTCCTGGTTTTTACATTCTAGTATTTAAAAGTCATAACTATATAAAAGCTTTTGAATCTTAAAGAAAGGAATCCTCAAAGAAGGAATCTCTGACATATGAAGATTGTGATCAAGGGGGCTCTAAAACCATGCAATATAGACAACGGCTTAGCATTTTTACTCAAAGCTAATGATTAAAATATTTTGTATTTTCCAATTGTCTGTATTTTTAGAAATCAATTTCCTTCTTATGTTTTTAATGAAATTTTAAATATCTTTTATTTCTCATAAATACTTGGAAATCTATAATATCTAACCTTGTGAAATTTATAGCTTGACTAAAGCAATTGAAGCCATTTAAATTTTTGTTACTTTTACAAGACTATTTTAAGGGTGTGTTAACCAAAGTTTTAAACATGTCTTCTTAGAAGTGTGTTCCTAGTGTCTTTCAAAAGGTTTATATTTTTAGAAATCACCAAAAAATTGGCCTATCAAGAAGGCCAAAAGTTTTTTTGTTTCTGTTTGTAAGTATATGAAAAAAAATTTGCTTAGGGCTGTTTCAGTACAAAGTAACTAAAAAATAAATCTATTGGGAGATTGGGAGTTTTAAAGGTACCTGGTATAATGTCAGAAAAACAATAGTTACTAAGATGAATAAATGAATGGATGGATAGACAAATAAGTAAATGAATGGGGCCAAGGAAAAAGGTGCAGTAATAAGAATTTTTATTAATTAGGACAAGGAGATTTCTGGTTTAGATATTATATAACTATAAACAAGAAATTATCGGTCTCTTTTTTTTTGTCATTTGTTGCTGGTTAAGTGATGTGTATATACATGTATATACACATCACTTAACCAGCCATGTGTATATACATGTGATCCAAAGCATGCAGTTTGCTGTTTGTTGTTGCTGTGTATAGGTTACATAAACTGTTCTTGCTTTCTTATTCATAAATAATTTTCTTGATTTTTAGCCATTATGCATTGTGGTTTCAGCTTGTTCAACATAAACAAACAAGTAATATATTTACAGAGATTTACTCCGAACTTTTTTTTTTAATTATATGTGTTCCTATGTTTTTTTTTTTTTCCTGGATAATTGTCCCCAGTTTGAAAATGTCAAACTGTTATTAAAGCAGGTTTTTTTTTTAATATATGTAGTATCTGAGTGTCATAAAGGGATAGTGAAGCATCTAAAGCTGCCTTAAATCCTAAATAGAAAAAAATGTTAGTTTCGATGAATATTATTTATTTTAGTTACAAATAGATTAGTAGAAGTACATTAAATATAGTAATTTCAATTAGATACAATAACACTCTTCCTGTGGCCAATTAATTTTGTATTTTTTTTCCAACCATTAAATGTAGTTAATTAAGTTGAGGTGACAGAAAGCTATCTTATGCTTTCAGACAGTTGATTTTAGCTGCTTTGTAGTACAGTTTACTAAACAAGTTTTAGAATATAAGTTTTTGAAATATTGTAAGCTATCTATAAACACAGCAAGTCCACTACTGAATGATGCATACTTTCTCCAAAAGAATTTAAGAAATTTTAAAGAATTAAATGTATTCCATTTGTTTACAGGAATCTCTTTTTATCTTTTTGTGAAGTATTTTCTACTTCTCCTTGAGGCACTCATAAAGTTCTTACTTCCAAACTAAATTTTAATTTATTTTATTTGCTTGTATTAATAGTGAAAGGCAATTAAATATTCATTTATGAAGTTAAAGCTAATAATAGAACAATTATCACAAAATTCACATCAATTTCCTTTTAGTTCCTAAATTTTAGTATTTTCTCCTATGTTTATTTGTAATAATAAACTGAAAAAAAAAACATTGTTAAAATGTCAATAACTAAAAGAATTCCAAACCATAAAGCATCTTATTGTGTATAATATTGTGAAGATAAATGGGCCATTTTTCAAAGAAGTCTGCAGATATCAACCCACTTTTGTCTCTGTGTGACAGAATTCCAATTCCATTTTATAATGCTGAGAAAGCAATGTTCATTTATATTAGACAGAATGAAGACTATCCACTCACTTTTCCTTGTTCAGTCTTCTCTTGTGTCTCAAAGAGTCAAGTCTATTTGTCTTAATAGTGTATGTGGATGCTTCTGTGTGTATGTGTGTGTGAAATGTTTTGAGAAAAGAAAGGACTTCAGTAGAGATGGATTGGATAGGAAAAGGATATTTTTCTTATCTTCTTTGTTTTATGATGATAATAATAATAACAATAATAACTTACCTTATGTTTGTGGGTTAAATGTTAGTTGAGTTAAATTTATGGGTAAGAACTATTTTTTTTTTTAATTTCATAGAGGAAAGAGAAATTAAAGTTAATGATGGGAATTTTATAATAGTTTCAGAGCTCTGTCTCCCAGATTACCCAGTCCTTTCTCTCCCATGCTAAATTAATACATACTGAGATTACAAATACAATTAGTTTTGTCTTTTTTGTTTGTTTTTGTTTTTGTTTTGCAACAGAAACAATCCTTTCTGAAGCAGTACAGATGATCACTTAATAGTGAAAGAATGGTAAACGTATTATTGTAATTGAGTCATCCTAAAAAATGTGGTGTTATATAAAGTGGGACATAGTGGGACATCGAAAGTAGCAGTTTGTAACTGGAAGTATATTTAAGTATGAAATTACCTAGTTAAGGTAATGTTAAAACTTTGCAATTTTTTACACTTAAAAAATTACCCAGGTCCTAATGTCTTCTGATTTGGTCAGCTATTTCAAAGTCGAAATTTAGTATTTAAAGTTATCATTGGATAAAATATGCACACTGTACATATGTATATGTCTATATAAGTTAAAAACCTATGTAAGTAATATAGACATATTAATACATATAATTATAAAATTAAAATCATATTTTTATGTCTCACAACATGGACTATAATTAATGTAACAATTAAGTATAAATGTGCTGGCTATCAGAGAACTTCTCCCAGAACAACTGTACAAACTATTTATCAGATTACAATTGAATATAAACTCTCCAGTACAAATTTCTTTTTCTGAACTTCCTTATGATAACATCTCTACGACTTACCTAATTTTATCCATTCTCTTCACATAGGTGACTATTATGTCCATGAATCTTAAAAACAAAAACAAAACAATTATTTTCAAGTATATTCAGAGGAAAGCCATGAAGTTCCTTTCATTTTGTGTTTGGAAATTGATGTACTTACAGTCTTCTGAAGTATGAGCTAGAGAGATACTGTGATTCTGTTGCAAAATATATCCAACAAATAATTAATCTAGTAACATGAAGAGGCTTATTAAATATACCATGTTGGCTTTACCATAATGTAATTTCCTAATCCTTTTTTTCTGTATAATGCAAACATGTCTTATTATTGCTTTCAATAATCTGGAGATGTAAAGCCTAATCTTCAGAAGCCACTGTAAATTTATATGAATAATTGTGCTGGAGCTTTTATAAGAAAGTATTTTCTTATAATAATATAACACTTACCTACTGAGAAAGAAGTAAGACACCTAATTTTTTCTTACCATTGTGTCACTTCTTAATGACCAGTATAAGTATTTGCTTTAAAAGAGGATATTTTGGAAAGAAATAGAATGTGTGCTATGCAGTCTTATATAATGATACTAAACATTTATAGCCAATTGCAACATATATATGGATATTTAAAGGCAGAGTGTTTGCACTTAGAACATTACTGTTTTATATAAGGATACATGGGTACTTAGTAAAACATGCTATTGTTTCGGGAGTTATTGAATAATGGCTTATACTGTAAATGATTATTTTTTACTCTGTGTGGTGAATATAGTGAAACTACATTTCCTGTTTTGGATTCTTTTTTTGCTGATGTATCTTTTCTTATTCATCAAATGCAACTCTGTAGTTGAAATGTTTACTTTGAGGAGGGAAAATTAAAAGAAGCCTTATTCTCTTATTAAAGTTTTACAGAAAAGGTGCATTCCATATTGATAAGTATTCATTTTAGAAAATGGAGTAATATTTTTAAAAATTCTAACTTTATAGTATTATGTATTAGAAAGTAGCCATAGAGAACTATAAAGTATTATAAAAGTCAGTTGCAATTAACCCAAGGACTGGTAAGTTTAAAAAAAAAAATCTAGATAAATCTTTAAGAGGAATCTTATCAAGTTTTCAGTAAGAAATGTTTTAGAGTCTGTTTCTTACAAAAATGAATTGTTCATAACACTGAAAATTTTATTCCCAGATGCTTTGCTGACTAATGTTGACCAGACTGTCCAGGAAACACAGGTGAGATTCTTGCTATGTATTGCATACTTCAGCACACTCTAAGCGGGTATATTCTTTTATAAATGAACTTTTAATTTTCATTTTGCTTGCTTATGTAACGTATTGAAATTTTTAATCAAAATTTAGTGTCAGTAGTAAAGACAAGTTCAGTTAAATGAATTTTCAGTTCCCAAATTTAGACATATTTCTGGTTAAGTGAACATTTTTGATTCATACTATAAGAATAAATGGAACACTAACGTGACTTTGGATTCACTCTTGGAATTATATGTGATATAATATGGGTTTTAAAAATATTTCCTAATATGAAGACAGTAGCTCATGAAGACAGTAGAGTAATAAGAATATATTCACTCCTATCCTTGACCTTCAAATCATAATAGGAGTTAAGATGATACATTATATTTCATTGAAAGTGGAGAAGCAGAAGTGTTTCACTGTTATCTAAAATGAATGAAGCTGCTATAAAATGGAGCAAAAGACTACCCATGAAATATTCATAGCGTTCCTTTTGTCTGTAACCAGTTACTCTTCTTGGTGTCTTTTTTTTTTTTTTTTAAGTTTCAAATGAGTATTTGATTTCTGCATTTTAATTGGTTCAGGAAATGTGTATCCAGAGCAGAATAGCACTTTAGCAATCTGTTCAAACAGCTGGAATCATCAGCCATTTGTTTAAAGTTTGGCACAGGAAAAGTATTCTGCTTTTAAAAGTTCTAAAAAAGGCCATTGATTTATTTCTTGGTAGTAAAAATAGGGTCTTCATTTTTAACATTTTTGTATTTAAAAGATAACAATAACTTAGACAATCATTCAGGGTTTCCTCTAATGAGTGTCATTCCCAAATCAAAAAAAAAAGTTTTTTTTATGCATCATTTCTTCGCTGAATTTAGGATTCCATTCCTATGTCACAAAAAATGAACAGATGGCTCACTGGAAACAATCAATTAGCACAGTGTCTGTCACATACTTTGTGTTCTGTTCTGTGTACTGAACTGACCTGCAGAAAGGTGCATTGTGTTACCACCACACACCACTTCTCTATTTCAATCTTAATCTCTCTCTCTCACTCACGCACACACACACAGACATGCGTGCACACGCACACAAACACACACATGCTTTCTCTCTTTTCACATTCTCTCCCTCTCTTTGGTATTAAAAAGTTCATTTATCATGTAACTTTGGACATTTATCTGTCCTGAAAGAAAGGATATCTATAGGAATGTATTACGAAGTAAATGGCTAATCTATGAGAAGTATGGTCTAGAATGATGCTAAATATTCTATCAAAATTTAGAAGCAGGAGAGTCAATCTGAATCATTTTTCAATTATCAATTAAAAGTGATTTCTCAAATATTCAGATTTCATGGGATATGTTACATATTATTGTGGTTATTTTACCACATTGTTAGAAGTCCAATTTAGAGAAAAGTAAACTCCCTCCCTATGAATTTGTGTACTACCTTAGATAGAACAGGGTTTGCCAATGTGATAATTTCATAAGATTTATAATAATGACTTTCTTTGTCCTAAAGCAATTAGTATTAATACAGAAACTTTGAAAAATATAATTAAAAATAAATATCTAGTTAAAAATAAAAATATAAATCTGTCATAATCCAACACTCAAACACAAATACTAATAATCTGGTACACAACCTTTCCATGATTTGTCATTTGTACATGTAGTAAATTCATGTGTATATAAGTGTCTTTTGCATTATATTTACATAGTGAATGTATATATGTGAGATATGTCACCTTTTAAAAAAACTTTAGGTTGAGTCTGTGTTTAGTTCCCTTTATAAAACAAATGACTATGTCACCAGATCATAAAAACTTCCCTTTATAGTCTGGATAATTCTTTTTTCTTTTTACAAGCATAAGCAAGAAAAATAAATCCACAGGCAAAGAATAATTTTAACAAAATTAGGTGGCAACACATCATTTACTTGTTAGCCAACTCCTTGCTACATTTCTATTATCAGATTTAAGTCACCATATGACCTCAGTATAACTATTCTTGGTTCCTGGTAAATGATTTCTGCTTGAGCAGGCCTATCATATCTACAGCGGTCAGCACAAACAGTGATGCTTCTTTGAAGAGACTGTGACCTGTGTGCTCTGAGTCTTCTCATAGCCTTTCACATGTCAACAGTACTTTACAGGGTGTTAATGAAGTGAGGAAGAGAGCAGGAAGAGATTACTTGTGTTCACAGTTTCTCCGCTCTTTTTTTTTTTTTTTTTGAAGGGAATGTAATATAAAATTTATTTTAAGTTAATATTTCCTGCTGGTAATATGTCTTTTCCTCCCCAGAAGCAAAATATATTTTCTAAAAATTTGGACACTGCCCATTGCATTAAATTTAAATTAAAATGTCCCCTATGTATATAAGACAGTAAAAGTAAGCAAAACAAACAAACAAAAACAAACAAAAAAACACATTTCTCCACATTTCTTGCATAATATGTCAAAAACGTTTCCAAGATAACATTATTAAATTGATTATACCACAGTCTCTAATATAATATCAAGCTCTAATAAGAAGATACAGAGCAGGCAGAAAGCTTTCACCTAGTCAGTGGTTTAGGTGTTCTTTTTCATAGTCAGATATCTGTTAAGATGATTTTTTTTTTCCAAGGGTGAAGAGTTAATACATTTATTTCATTTCCATTAGCCAGAATATGCCCTATGCCAATTTTCTTCCTTAAAATCCTCCCTGTATGTGTACAGAAATAGAGTGAGCTTAAAATAGTTTAATGTATCACATGTTATACTTCTATAATAAAATCATAAGATTCCAATCACACTAAGATAAATTGAGAGCAAAAGGGAAAGATATTATTTATACAATTAGTGATAATTATAAGTAAACTGGTACTTACATACAAATTAATCTTATGATTGAAGATTTTTATCCTTAAAATGAACCTGGTAAAACAAATGATATGCCATGTTTGGTGGTTAAAATAGGAACAGTTGACTTTTTTGTATTTATACTGAAAATACCTTAAGTAAAATTTCTTATAAAGTATTTGTTATATTTAGACCAACAACAAAATATGTGTACATTGTGTGAGTGTATTTAAGTATGCATGAGAAATACTACTTTTCCTGTGATTGCTTCCACTAGCTTTTAATATAATTGTTTCTTGATTTTAATAAATTTGACATTATTTTGCTTGGTATTGATCGAGGTATTTAAATTTTTAAACTATGCCATAAAATCTCTGCTACAGATACAATTACCATGAAAATCATACAGCTCTTTTAGAGAAACTACTAATATATAAATGAATAAAAAAGTAATATTGATTACAAATAAATAATAACTAGGAAAACACAGAATATATATGAAGTGAGAACTAAAAAGCAAAACAAATGTGTGTATATGATCCAGATATCCCTCCAATTTTTGTTTCCAAAGGAAAAATGACCAATATAAAATATTTGGTTTTGTAGTTTTTAAAAATGATATTCCCTTCAAGTAATTGTTTTAAAAGTAAAAGTGATAAAGTAAGCCTATATGTAGAAGACATTTTAATTATTTTTACAATAATTAAAACACAATTTTGACATATTTACTTGAACATTTCAGAAAGTCTGGGGGGGGAAAATGAACTGTAGTGTCAGCAATGACCTTTAGAAATCATTATCTTCTTTTTTAGATATCCTAAGTATATAAGATAAACAGCTTTAATAGTTCTTAATTACATTCTGAGTTAAGGGCAGTAACAGCATTTTCCCAGAATGCATTCAATATCAGGACATTTTTCCTTCTCTTAATGTTGAGGTAGATTTAATTTGTGCTTTTCTTTATAGTGCTCTTAATAAGACTGTCACAGTGTTTTGCATGATACCCTTTAATTGTTATTGAGGACCATTACCAAAATGTGCTGAACCTACCTCAAATTCATTATTTTTAGTTCTTGTAGAATTTTGCCATAGTTATTAAAGTCTATTTTGTTCTTTGTGATACTTATGGAATTCTGTATTCCATGTTTAGATATTTATGGAATCATCATTAAGAGTTTGTCTATTTGATAAGTAAAGTAAAAAGTATCATTTCGAATATCCTACATATACAAGTTTTTATTCGGCTTCATATTATGTAATCATTTCAATAATAATAGAAGCCTCAGGGCAGGCAGGTTCACACCACAGTTCTCCAAACCGATTATCATTTCCTAATCTTCAAAATCAACAGCTTTTATGTAAACCATAATTCCACAATTTGTTAATAATATTATTATGTAATATGAAATTGAATCAAAAACTCTTTAAGATATGTCAGATTATAGAATCATTACTTTGATATTAAAATAAATTTTGTTATTCTAGAAGAATTTATTTTAGTTTTAAAGTCAAACTAGTTCTACTATTCACTATATTCTTCTTCCTGGTGTATTTAGTCTTTCCAACATTTCTACTTTCTGAAACTTGAACTTTGATATAATGTAATTATATCTTTTTTTCTATCAAAGGGAATATATTATTGGAAATATAAAAAGAAAAAACTTATTGATATTCAATCTCATCAAAATAAGCTATCTATCAACCTAATAGAGAAAAATTTAGATCTATCTCATGGTAATTTAAAGTGATTTTGTAATGGTTTTTTAAGAATATTTAAGGTAAAGTATGACATTGCTAGCTATATTTCAGTAGTTTCCAGAATAATTATTTTTCACAAATAAGACACATATCTATTATCTATGAACAATCCTCAAACGTGTAAATCTTTTATTCGGTAATGCTAAAAAATTAATTTGTGCCCAAAATAACTTCACTTATTGAAATTATCAAATATTTTGAAATATTTTCTTAAATAAAATATCTCTACAGTATTTTGCCTAACTTTATCACATAATAACCTAAATAATCATAATGTACTTTAATAATTTTATAACCAAATTATCCAAATATGTTATACATCAGCATTTTGATATTGAATATTCAGTAGATAACTAAGAATCTATATTTCATGATTCATTTGTGCTTTGCATTTTATACCCCCAAATTCTAAACCTCTAGTTACTTTTGAATGAGGAGAAAAATTACTTCTTTTTTATATGTATAAAAACTGTATATTTCTCAAAAATTATTTTCCATCTTCATTAAGGATAGATTTTACAGACATATCTTAAATTCAGTACTAAATGCTAAGTACTGAGAACCCATGTTAGAAGAAAAATATTTTTATAATTTACCATTTGTATTATTTTCTTAGAGAAGTGTCTATTGTATGTGATACATTTAACATATTAAAATATTTTTAAATGTTTTCTATGTTATTTCTTTTAAAATCATTTTAACGATGGAATGCCTTTCTTGTGAGTTATTGCCATTTTTTACATTTATTGTACTTGTTCTGTGGGTGAAGAACTAATTATTGAAGATGAATAATTTTCTTCATTATCATTAAGTGTATAATTAAATTTTATGTAATTTTAATATGATACAAAACTCCCAGCAGGATATGTAAAAAAGTAGCAATCACTTAGGCTTTAGTTGTGGTGAACAAATTTAATATGTTCGTATTTTTAAAACCAGTATGAATATTTTTTAAAACTTAAATGTCATACATTAATGAATAAAATCATTATATTTTTTATCTTGAGAATATTAATGTGGAACACCAAAGCAAGAGAAAATGCCATTTCACATTTGGCTTTCACTTGCAAAACTATTTAGGCTTAGTACATTTAGATTTTTTTTTTAAAAAAAATCCTTTTATATATCTACCAATTTTAAATTACCAAGCAACATTTTAAGTGCTAAGGTGCATGTCTAGGTTGTTGTGCCTTGTGTTTTATAGCAAGAAGCTCCTGCCTGAGTGCTTACAGTTCAGTAACTTCTAGATTTCTAGCACAAT